>NC_132915.1:102174429-102514429 GCF_047675955.1 Chlorocebus sabaeus
CTGTCACCCAGGCTGGAGTGCAGTGGCACAATCTCGGCTCACTGCAACCTCCACCTCCAGGTTCAAGCGATTCTCCTGCCTCAGCCTCCAAGTAGCTGGGATTATAGGCCCCCACCACCATGCCTGACTAATTTTTGTATTTTTAGTAGAGATGGGGTTTCACCATGTTAGCCAGGCTGATCTCGAACTCCCACCTCGGCCTCCCAAAATGCCAGGATTACAGGTGTACAGGCATGAGCCACCGTGCCAGGCGAGCTTTGTTCTTTTTAATCTGGGCTAATTTGATAGGGAAGGATGAAAGGAAGAAGGGAGGGAGAGAAGGAGGGAAGGAGGGAGAGAAGGAGGGAAGGAGGGAAGGAAGAAGGGAAGGAGGGAGAGAAGGAAGGAAGGAAGGAAGGAAGGAAGGAAGGAAGGAAGGAAGGAAGGAAGGAAGGAAGGAAGGAAAGAAGGAAGGAAGGAAGGATGGGCAGGCTGGAGGAAGAGAAAAACAGGCAGGTGAATGGAATCCACAGGAATTGGTGACTAGAGGTGGAGCATGACAGAGGCAGAGAATTCAAGGGTGGGTCTCAGCTTGTCCACTTAGGCACCTGAGTGGATGCTGGGATGGACAATTAGAAGGGAGGCTGGTTTGACATGAAGGTCCTGAGTTTGGTTTTGGTCTCTCGGTTTGAGGAACCTGTGAGGCATCTGGAGAGTCAAATGTCGATCAATGGACCAATTGTGTCTGCAGACTGGGGGCTCAGGAGAGAGTCCTGCGCTCTAGGAGGGAAGGGCCGCATTAATAGTTCCTGACCCTGAGGTGGAGGGAGCATCGAGGCATATTTCTGGGACACCAGGGTCCTGTGTCCCATCCTCTCCACTTGCCCCGGATTTCAGCTGCAGCTGCTGTGGACAGTTCCACACAAGCGCAGACTCCTCCATGCTAACAATGTCACCTCTAGCAAACTCCAAGTGTCTCTCCCCTTGCTGCAACACCATGGCTGTGTGCTCAGCCTGTATTCCAGTGAGACCTGGAAATGCAGGGAGTGGGTGCCCCAGGACATCCCCTTGCCCATCCTCTTGGCAGATCATTCTTGGAGGCGTCTATACCCTTCACGGCGGCCCTGGAGGAGTGGAGCCCCTGCTATAGAAGCTGTGACCTCAGTGAGGCATCCTTGCCCCGACTTTTTCCTCCTTCCTTCCCTCATTCTTCTTTCCCTGTCACCCTTCATCCTAGAATTACATTCCAAGTAAACTGCCTGCACCCACGCCTTTGTCTCAGGCTGTGCCAGTGGGATGCTGGAGGAGCAGCTGACTGTGCCTTCCCCTTGCCCCATCACAGAAGAAACAGATGCAGCTGACTTGCCCCCACCCCACTGCCAGCTTTCCCTCCCTTTCAGTGCCTGCAAGGCAGATGTGTCCCTGTGCAGGGCATCTGTTTCTTGCTAGGGCCAGCTCTTTTTCGGAGGAGATGAGCAGCAGGAAAAACACTCGGGCTGAGCTGGGCATGGTGTCTCATGCCTGTAATCCAAGCACTTTAGGATGCCGAGGCGGGTGGATCACTGGAGGTCAAGAGTTCAAGACCATCCTGGCCAACATAGTTGAAACCCTTGTCTCTACTAAAAGTACAAAAAAAAATTAACTGGGCATTGTAGCACACACCTCTAATCCCAGCTACACGGGAGGCTGAGGTAGGAGAATCGCTTGAATCCAGGAAGCAGAGGCTGCAATGAGCCAAGATCAAGCCACTGCACTCCAGCCTGGGTGACAGAGCAAGACTCCATCTCAAAACAAGAAAAAGAAAAAAGAAAGAAAAAGAAAAAGGAAGGAAGGAAGAAGAGAGAAAGAAAGAAAGAAAGAAAGAAAGAAAGAAAGAAAGAAAGAAAGAAAGAAAGAAAGAAAGGAAGGAAGGAAGGAAGGAAGGAAGGAAGGAAGGAAGGAAGGAAGGAAGGAAGGAAGGAAGGAAGGGAGGAGAAAGAAAGAGAAAGAAAGGAAGGAAGGAAGGAAGGAAAGAAAGAAAGAAAGAAAGAAAGAAAGAAAGAAAGAAAGAAAGAAAGAAAGAAAGAAAAAGAAAGAAAGAAAAAGAAAGAAAAGAAAGAAAGATGGACGGGAGGGAGGGAGGGAGAGGAGGGGGAGGGAGGGAGGGAGGGGGAGAGAGAGAGGGAGAAAGAAAGAAAGAAGGAAAGGAAGGAAGGAAGGAAGGAAGGAAGGAAGGGAGGGAGGGAGGGAAAGAAAGAAAAGAAGACAGGACTGGGGGGGGGGGGGGTTCCTGTCACATGCAGACCCAGGTTTTTGTGCACACATTCCTGGAATCCTGACCCTGAGCTATCTTCATGGAGCCTGGGTTTTTTTGTTTGTTTGTTTCTTGAGACAGAGTCTCCCTCTGTCACCCAGGCTGGAGTGCAGGAGTGCAATCTTGGCTCACTTCAACCTCCACCTCCTGGGTTCAAGAGATTCTCCCGCCTCAGCCTCCCAAGTAGCTGGGACTACAGGCTCCCACTACCACGCCAGGCTAATTTTTGTATTTTTAGTAGAGACGGAGGTTTCACCATATTGGCCAGGCTGGTCTCGAACTCCTGAGCTTGTGATCCGCCCGCCTCGGCCTCCCCAAAGTGCTGGGTTTACAGGGGTGAGCCAATGCACCTGGCCAGAGCCTGGGTCTTTGGTCTCCTTCCTGGAGGATGTTCAGTCCCTCTCCTGGGAGCTGGGGGAGGGCGAAGAATGGACCACAGGCTTCTGAATTCCAGGGAGAAGTTCTCCTGGCTGGGAATCAATGCTTGAATCTTCTTCCTGCATCTCTGTTGCCCCCAGAACTGGGGAGCAGGGCCCCGCCCAAGCCCAGGGGGACACTCCAACATTCCCTGAAGATCTGTCTCCACCCCACCTCGCAGGCTCAGGCTGCTCCCCTGTCCTGGACCAGCTGCAGCAGCACCACCTCCAGGCCATCCTGGAGAAATGTATTTTCAGAACCCCACAGTGTGCCAGGATGACCTGGTTGGGCTGGGAGGCAGATGGCAGATGCCGGGCTGACACTGCAAGTCGGTGGCCTGGGGAAGCTCACCTCACCTCTCTGAGCCCCCCTGTGAAATGGGGATGTAACACCTCAAGGAGGGGCTGTGAGGATACAGTGAGACAGCCACACTATACCCCCTGGAATGCGCCTGGCCCAGCAGGATCCCAGTAACCAATTCCGATACAGTTTAATGACGTATCTGTTGCCCCTAGTTTGGAAAATCCCCAAACATCCAACCATTTCTGAGCCTTATAAAAAGCTCATCGAAGTCCTCACCCCTCCCCCACTTCTTTTCTTTGTCGCTTTGGACCTCAGATGCTCGGAACTAGGTCAATCACGACCATCAGCTCAGCTCACAATCACGAGAGACCACACGTGGGTCCGCGGGTGTGTTTCTTTTGTTTTCGATTCTTCCACCCACTTTCTCACACCCACTCCCGTCTCTCTCCTCTCTCCCACAGGCAAACGTTCTTCTGTCGTCAGTGTGTGTGTGTGTCCATGAAATCATATATTGCAGCATTCATAGGTAGTATTTGCAGGATTCTTGTTTGGCATTACATTTTTACCACCTTCTAGAGCTAAAGCACATCATTCTCATTTATTCCATGGAGCTGCGGCATGGGGTTTCATTATCTGCCTATGTTACCAGTAACCTACCCGTTCTTCTACGAGTGGACACTCAGTTGTTTCCATCCCTTGGCCAGCACAAATAAATGCTTTCAGGAGGAATATCCTCAGGCAAGTGTCTTTGTCTGCTTGTGTGCAAGCTGCTCTGGGGCATGTTCTTGGAAGTGGAATTGCCTGGGCATGGGTTGTGAACTCTCAACAATGGCCGCACCAGTTCACTCTCCTGCCAGGACCAGAGTTCCTGCATCCCCGTGTCTTCACCAGCATGAGCCTATCTGATGAGACTCAAATGAGCTTCTCATCACCTCTCTCTCTCTCTTTTATTTATTTATTTTTTTTTTTTTTGAGATAGAGTCTCGCTTTGTCGCCCAGACTGGAGTGCAGTGGCACAATCTCAGCTCACTGCAACCTCCGCCTCCCGGGTTTAAGCAATTCTCCTGCCTCAGCCTCCCAAATAGCGGGGATTACAGGCACGTACCACCATGCCCAGCTAATCTTCATCCTTTTTTAGTAGAGACGGGGGTTTCACCCTGTTGGCCAGGCTGGTCTTGATCTCCTGATCTTGTGATCCGCCCACCTTTGCCTCCCAAAGTGCTGGGATTACAGGAGAGGTCCACCGCGCCAGGCCTCGGTTATTTTATTTATTTATTTATTTTTGAGATGGAGTCTCCCTCTGTCACCCAGGCTGGAGTGCAGTGGCGCGATCTTGGCTCACTGCAACATCTGCCTCCCAGGTTCAAGCGATTCTCCTGCCTCAGTCTCCCAAGTAGCTGGGACTACAGGCGCGTGCTACCACACTCGGCTAATTTTTGTATTTTTAGTAGAGATGGGGTTTCACCGTGTTAGCCAGGATGGTCTCAATCTCCTGACCTCGTGATCTGCCCACCTCAGCATCCTAAAGTGCTGGGATTACAGGCGTGAGCCACCGCGCCCGGCCTTGGTTATATTTTAACACAAGTGGCTCCAACTGCTGATGCACCTCCTCATGCCCCATCATAACATCCATGAACTGTGCTCTGTTAGGGAGGTGACACGGGCATTAACTTGGCTATAGCCAGCTGGAAAAGGGATGGTGCATAGGTCTAAAGACAAACCAAGGTGCGTGTCTAGTCCCAAGATGGTCCCTCAAACGCTACTCACACTGAAGGTGCCAATCAACTCATCAAAAAGCAAATGCATCAGCCTGGACAACATCACAAAACCCTGTCTCTACAAAAAGTACAAAAAATTAGCTGTGCATAGTGGCACGCACCTGTATCCCAGCTATTTGGCTTGGAGGGCTGACACAGGAGGATCACTTGAGCCCAGGAGGTTGAGGCTGCAGTGAGCCAAGATCATGTCACTGCATTCCAACCTGGGTGACAAAGTGAGACCCTGTCTCCAAACAACAACAACAACAACACACACACACACACACACAAAATCAAATGCAGTTTGCTTGCTCACCACCTCTCTTCAGGAAGTAGAAACGTGCAACAAAAAACAGGAAAGCGGTTGATTTGGTTTGGGCGCCTGTCCTGAGCCCCTGTTTGCAATCTTCTTGGTTGTCTATGAGACAGGAGGAGGGGCTGCAGTGTAGGACAAACTAGGCCCTGTCCCCTTCAAGCTCCAAATCCCTGATGCTTTTGCATATAGGCTTTCAGAGTCATAAGCTCTGGAGTCAGAATGTACTGGGTTCACATCTCATCTTAGCCACCTGGCAGAGCTTGAATGACAAGCACTCAGTATATGCAGAGCTTGGCAGGCCTCCAGGCACGTACTGAGCCTCGAAAGTGGCAATCTATGACCGTTAACAACCCATAACATAGGAGGTATATTCTCCACCTTATGAACAATAAAAGTGATTCCCAGAGAGGCTGAGTAGCTTGCAGGAAAACAGAATTCAAACCCAGGTTTGGGCCAGGCACGGTGGCTCATGCCTATAATCCTAGCACTTTGGGAAGCCAAGGGGGGCGGATCACTTGAGGTCAGGAGTTCAAGACCAGCCTGGCCAACATGGTGAAACCCCATCTCTACTAAAAATGCAAAGATGAGCCAAGCATGGTGGTGCTCACTTGTAATCTCAGCTATTGGGGAGGCTGGGCAGGAGAGGTGCTTGAACCCAGGAGGCAGAGGCTGCAGTGAGCCAAGATCGTGCCACTGCACTCCAGCCTGGGTGACAGAGCAAGACTCCGTCTCAAAACAAAAGGCAAAAACAAAAAAACAAAAGGCCGGGTGAGGTGGCCCATGCCTGTAATCTCAGCACTTTGGGAGGCTGAGGCGGGCAAATCACAAGGTCAGGAGTTCAAGACCAGCCTGGCCATTTTTAGTCTCTACTAAAAATACAAAAATTAGCCAGGCGTGGTTGCGGTTGCCTGTAATCCCAGCTGCTCAGGAGGCTGAGGCAGGAGAATCATTTGAACCCGGGAGGTGGAGGTTGCAGTAGCCAAAATCGCGCCATTGCACTCCAGCCTGAGTGACAGTGTGAGACTCCGTCTCAAAAAAAAAAAAAACCAAAAAAACAAACAAAAACAAGTCTATGGGTCTGGCCTCTATTTGTTCTCACTCCCTGACTTCATTGACTTCCCCTGCCTGCCAGGAGCTGGGCTGAGTCCACTACTAGATGCCTTCATAGAGCTCCAGGTCCTGGCCTTAGGGTGGGAGACCAGGTTCCCTTAGCAGAGGTCCCTCAGGGAGTGGGAGGACCAGGGCAAGCCTGGGTCCAGGCCGGGCTACGAGAGGCTCCCAGGTGATGGGGAAAGGGGCTGCCTGGCCCTTCTCCAAGCACATTTAGCACCAACCCAAGGGAAACGCTGATTCTGTCAGTGCCGGCACGGCTGGAGCACAAGCATCGGAGATATCAAATATTAAACACGTCGGCTGCCTTCCAAGCTTGGTAATTAAAACTCTTATTTCATATTTTACACAGGATGGACGGGGAGGTCACAGGCTGCTCTAAGAGGTTTCATAGTTCCTTGTTCACAGATGAAGTGGCTCTTCCGAGGAAAACCCTCTCACTTGGGACCCTCGTGCCCTATTTATGACGTGATTTCCTGGGAGGGAGGCCAGGGAGTGGAGATCAGGGAGGTCTCCCGGGTGTAAGGCCCCAACCAGGGATCCCAGCAGGGTCTCGGGCTTTCTTTCTGCTTCTCCAAAATGGGCCTGGCTTCCCAGGAGACAGCCGAGAGCGCCTCGCCCCTGCTGGAAGGGCAGCCTGGGAGCTGGAGTTGGCAAACGGGAGGGGACGGGAGGAGGCCCAGGGGAGGGGGCGTCTTCCCTTAGCTTTCAGCGACATCTGCTGGCCGTGCGCTGAACTGCCGCTACCCCAGAGGCCAGCTAGAGACCAATTTTGAGTTGTGAGCAGGGAAAGAGAGGAGGGGTTCCAGGACAATCAGGTCTGGAGCTTCCAGAAACATTCCAAAAACACAGTTTAGGCTTTTTAATTGTTCACTCAGTCATTCTCCCGGGGTCTAGGGAGAAATCGGACTCAGACTCGGATCTTTGGGGACCTACCGCAGCATGATAACCCAGGTGTACCTGGGGCTCATGGGGGCCTGGGGATCAGGGAGGCCCCTCACCTGCATTCACTGTGTGCCAAGCACTGGCCTACATCACTGACATTTGCTGTCTCGCTGCGGGTGCTGTGATCTTGCTGCTGTGCTCATTTGACAGATGAAAACGCTCAGGTTGTGAGAGAACCCCAAAGCCAGAGGATTCCCTTGATCACTCCCCTTCCTTCATGCCCATAGTCAATCCTTCTTCAAAGCCTATCCGTCCCACCTCCAAAGCACACCATGGATGCCCATCCTTGGCCCATCATCGTTACCCTCTCAGTGCCAGCCTGCCTGAGCCCCTCAGTTCAAGTCCCACTCCCTGGCCTTTTGCAGAAGCATCCCACCAGAATCTCCAAGCCACCCCTCCACAATCTGTTCTTCCCACAATGGCCAATCTGATCTTAAGATGAAAATCAGATCACATCGATTCCTTGCTTGGAGCCTTTGATGATTCCCATTGTCTTTCAAATAAATTCTAATCTCCTTGCCATATTGAAAAAAGGCTGTCTACAAGCTAGACGAGGCTGGGGCTCTCACCAGCCTCCTCTAGTGCTCCTCTCCCCTTCTCTCCATCCCCCACAATCCAGCCACACGGGCCTTTCAGTTCCTCAAATACACCAAGTTATTTCTTTTTTCTTTTTTTTTTTTTGAGATGGAGTCTCACTCTGTCACCCAAACTAGAGTACAGTGGCACAATCTCGGCTCACTGCAACCTCTGCCTCCTCGGTCCAAGCAATTCTCCTGCCTCAGCCTCCTGAGTAGCTGGGATTACAGGCAAGCACCACCACACCTGGCTAATTTTTGTATTTTTAGTAGAGATGGGTTTTCATCATGCTGGCCAGGTTGGTCTTGAACTCCTGACCTCAAGTGATCCACCCGCCTCGGCTTCCCAAAGTGCTGCGATTACAGGCGTGAGCCACCATGCTCGGCCAACCAAGTTATTTCTGACTTTAGCTCCTTGAGAGGCTGTTCCTCTGCCTGGAGTGCTGCTCCCTTTATTTCTCCTCTAATTAATAGTTCTCCATGTTGGCCAGGCGCAGTGGCTCACGCCTGTAATCCCAGCACTTTGGGAGGCCGAGGCAGATGGATCATGAGGTCAGGAGATCAAGACCATCCTGGCTAACACGGTGAAACCCCCATCTCTACTAAAAATCCAAAAAATAAAAATAAAAAAAAAATAGCCGGGTGTGGTGGCGGGAGCCTGTAGTCCCAGTTACTTGGGAGGCTGAGGCAGGAGAATGGTGTGAACCCAGGAGGCAGAGCTTGCAGCGAGCCAAGATCGCGCCACTATACTCCAGCCTGGGCGACAGAGCGAGACTCCGTCTCAAAAAAAAAAAAAAAAAAAAAAGTTCTCCATGTCATGGGAATACCTTACAGAGGCATTTCCTGACCACCTTCTCTTTTTTTTTTTTTTTTTTTTTTTTTTGAGATGGAGTCTGGCTCTGTTGCCCAGGCTGGAGTGCAGTGGCCGGATCTCAGCCGTATTTTTTAGTAGAGACGGGGTTTCACCGTGTTCGCCAGGATGGTCTCGATCTCCTGACCTCGTGATCCGCCCGTCTCGGCCTCCCAAAGTGCTGGGATTACAGGCTTGAGCCACCGCGCCCCCCACCTTCTCTAAGGTACACTTGCCCTGCTATCTTCTAGCCCAGTCCATTGTTTCGTTTTCTTCATTGAATGTATTGTCACTTGAAACAACTGTTTTTATTTTCACCCTTTAAAAAAAAATTGCCTTCGCAACTAGAATGTAAATTACAAGCAGGCAGAGAGCACATCATTTTGCTCGCCATCGCACCAGGCCTGGCACACGGTAGGTGCAAAATAAATATTTGTGGAATGAATAAAAAAGACCGGTGCTGAGGCAATGGCAGAGTGTTCTGGAAGCAAAGAGGAAGGGCCCCAAACTGAGATATCGGGGGCCAGGGAAGCATTCCAGAGTAGTGGCATGTGGAGCAAGACTTGAAAAGCTGAACAGGAGTATCTCCTCAAAAAGATGAAACGAGGAGGAGGATCCCAGACAAAAGGAATAGCAGGTGAAAGGGCTGTAAGGTAGGAGGATGCTTGACATCTTCCAGAAACTAAACATGGAAAGAAGGCCAGTATGAGGCGGCCAGGCACAGTGGCTCATGCCTGTAATCCCAGTACTTTAGAAGGCCAAGGCAGGCGGATCACTTGAGGTCAAGAGTTCGGGACCAGCCTGGCCAACCTGGTGAAATTCCGTCTCTACTAAAAATACAAAAATTAGCCGTGCGTGGTGGCAGGTGCCTGTAATCCCAGATACTTGGAAGGCTGAGGCAGGAGAATTGATTGAACCCGGGAGGTGGAGGTTGCAGTGAGCCAAGATCACACGACTGCACTCCAGCCGGGGCAACAGAGTGAGACTCCATGTCAAAAAGGAATGAAAAAAGTAAAGAAAAGGGAAAGCCAGTGTGAGGAGAAAGGAGTGACAATGGGGAGGGCCCAAGACAAGACTGCAGCAGAAGTTCTGGGGTTACTGGATTTGAACCTGCAGCTTTACAGCATGCAGCACCATGGAGAGATGAGAGGTAGGGAGGAATATGAGCAGATTTGTGTTTTTAAAATAACCGCGGCCCGGCGCGGTGGCTCAAGCCTGTAATCCCAGCACTTTGGGAGGCCGAGACGGGCGGATCACGAGGTCAGGAGATCGAGACCATCCTGGCTAACCCGGTGAAACCCCGTCTCTACTAAAAAATACAAAAAACTAGCCGGGCGAGGTGGCGGGCGCCTGTAGTCCCAGCTACTCGGGAGGCTGAGGCAGGAGAATGTCGTAAACCCGGGAGGCGGAGCTTACAGTGAGCTGAGATCCGGCCACTGCACTCCAGCCTGGGCGACAGAGCGAGACTCCGTCTCAGAAAAAAAATAATAATAATAAATAAAATAAAATAAAATAACCGCTCGGGCTGTACGGTGAAGCATCGCAATTTAGGGAGCAGGGTGGGGGAAGGCTGGAGTCAGGGAGCCCATTTTGGAAGCCGCCCTAGTCAGGTGAGAGAGGATGGGGTTGGGGGAGGGGCCCTGAACAAGGGCAGAGAAGACAGGAGTGGAGATAGTGGATGGATGTGGAGATTGAAGCTGGAAATAGAGCCCAAGAAGTGTTCATGGCTCACATTTCTGCAAAACTGGACGCCTGGAGGTGATAGTCACTAAAATGACGCCCACACTTCTTCCACCACATCTCACTGGCCAAGAGCAGTCAAGGGTGGGAGCATTCTCCACTTTTGGTGGGAAAGACCACGAAGTTACATGGCAAAGGGCACACATGCAGGGGGACTGAAGAATCAGGGCCAGTGAAGCACAGTTTTTTGTTTGTTTTTTGTTTCGAGGCAGAGTTTTGCTCTGTCGCCCAGGCTGGAATGCAATGGCACGATCTCGGCTCACTGCAACCTCGGCCTCCCAGGTTCAAGCAATTCTCCTGCCTCAGCCTCCTGAGTAGCTGGGACTACAGGTGCAAACCACCACAGCCGGGCTAATTTGCATTTTTAATAGAAACAGGGTTTCGCCATGTTGGCCAGGCTGGTCTCGAACTCCTGACCTCAAGTGATCTGCCCTCCTCGGCCTCCCAAAGTGCTGGGATTACACGTGTGAGCCACCGTACCCAGCCAGAGCACCGTTTTATTTCTTCTTAGTAATGGACGGTGTCCAGAGAGAAAATGATCGCTGTTTGAGAAGCCACCTTCCCCTTCCACACCCTTGCCCTGGTAAAGGAGGAGTCTTGCTTGCTGGTTCAGCTCCTGGCCACCCTTTTCTTGTGGGGATTCTGGGTGAATGGTGAATCTCACGTAAACAAGCTAGAGGGTCTAGGTTAATCAATATAAAAAAGACTTGAGAGTAAGGGCAGGTTAGGGAGAGAAAAGCTGCTTGGGCAAGGAGAAAGAATACTGCCTGGCTTCCAGCAGCAACATAGGCCTTATTCCAGCCCTTCCTAAGGCCTTGTCAAATTCCCAGCATTAGTTCCTTTTAATAAGCCATCAGAGGAGACTAGCCTGGGAGTGATGAGACTTGGCTTCCTTTTTAAAAAAAATTATCTGGCTAAGAATAGCTGAGAGGTTGCCGGGCGCGGTGGCTCAAGCCTGTAATCCCAGCACTTTGGGAGGCCGAGACGGGTGGATCACGAGGTCAGAAGATCGAGACCATCCTGGCTAACATGGTGAAACCCTGTCTCTGCTAAAAAATACAAAAAACTAGCCGGGTGAGTTGGCGGGCGCCTGTAGTCCCAGCTACTCCGGAGGCTAAGGCAGGAGAACTGCGTAAACCCGGGAGGCGGAGCTTGCAGTGAGCTGAGATCCGGCCACTGCACTCCAGCCCTGGCGACAGAGCGAGACTCCGTCTCAAAAAAAAAAAAAAAAAAAAAAAAATAGCAGAGAGGTTCTCAAGGGCAACAGGTAGCAGGGGTCAGGCCATCCTTATCACAACGCTCTAGTAATTAAAACAGTGTGGTTTTAGCACAAGGACAGACACAAAGACCAACAGAGGGAAAGGTAGAACCCAGAAGCAGACCCTCAAACACACAGGCACATGATCCATGACAGAGGTGGCCCACAGAGCAGTGGGGGACAGAGAGAGTCTTCAATAAGTAATTTTGGGACAAAATTGAGTACCCATGTGGAAAACATGAAATGGACCTCCACCTCTGCCATATGCAGCAATACTCCCGGCAGGCGTCCCGGAGGGTCTGGAACCAAGAACTGGAGAGCTATCGGAACTGTGGCAGCTCCTCTGTTCCCAGCCCACTTTTCCTCCTCCCCTCCTGATGTTTACAGAGCTCATTGTAGACACTGGGCACTGTGCTAAGGGCTTCTTTGCATTCTCATTGTGTCTCCACAACATTCCTCTGAGGCCAGTATGATGACCCCATTTTACAGCTGAGGAAACTGAGGTTCAGAGATTCAGTCATTTTCCCAAGGGTATATAAATTACAGGATGTGGGGTTGGGATTTGATCCCAAACAGGCCAGTTCCAGAGCCTACTGTGTTACAGCACCTGATATGGTTTGGCTGTGTCCCCACCCAAATCTCAACTTGAATTGTACCTGCCAGAATTCCCACACGTTTTGGGAGGGACCCAGGGGGAGGTAATTGACTCATGCAGGCTGGTCTTTCCCGTGCTAGTCTTGTGATTGTGACTAAGTCTCATGAGATCTGATGTGTTTTATCAGGGCTTTCTGCTTTTACTTCTTCCTCGTTTTCTCTTGCCGCCGCCATGTAAGAAGTGCCTTTCGCCTCCCACAGTGATTCTGAGGTCTCCCCAGCCATGTGGAACTGTAAGTCCAATTAAACTTCTTTTTCTTCCCCGTCTTGGGTGTGTCTTTATCAGCAGTGTGAAAATGGACTAACACAGCACCCCTTCTGGAAACAGAAGTTCAATGTGATAGGGGTCTGTGGTATTGGGGTGGGAGGCTTGTGGTGTGGAAGTTGAAGGAGAGGGGTGGGAGGAGTTCCCAGAGAGGGGGGTAGAAGCAGACCATCGAGGGCATAGAATACCAGTCAGGAAGCTGCCCCTCCTTCTTCAGGTAGGAGAGAGTGGGAGGGTTGGAAAGTGAGAGAGTCACACTGGCTCCTCCACTGCAATTCCCCTTATCACCACTTAGACTATCCCAGCACCCCAAGCCAGCAGTTCTGCAAGAAGGTCGTTCAGACACAGGCCACTCCCTGCCAGCCTTCATCCTTGTCTCTTAGGCATTAGAAGTGGCCCAGTTAAGTCTTCCCCTCTGTAATGCCAGAATCTGGCCTCACTGAATGCCGCATCAGGGTGAAGTGGAGAACCGGGAGGTAGGCTAGCTAAAGCAGTTAGAATGTTCCAGTGGGGGAAAAAAAAAAAAAAAAAAAGCAGAAACCTACTTGGATTGGCTAATGCCCTAAAGTGAGAATTTGATGTTTCTAACACTGAAAATTAGAAATGCCACCAGGGCCTAGGAGGACCTGGGAGCAGGAATTAAAGATCCCATGGTAAATGAGAGGCTCCTGTTCTTCATCCTAAGCCCCTCTTCTTTCTTTTTCTGTTTTAATTTTAATTTTTTTTTTTTTTTTTTTTTTTTGAGACAGGGTCTCACTCTGTTACCCAGGCTGGAGTGCAGTGGCATGATCTGAGCTCACAGCAACCTCCGCCTCCCAGGTTCAAATGATTCTCCTGCCTCAGCCTCCCGAGTAGCTGGGATTACAGGTGCCCGCCACCATGCCCAGCTAATTTTTGTAATTTTAATAGAGATGGGGTTTCGCCATGTTGGTCAGGCTGGTCTCGAACTCCTGACCTCGAGTGATCTGACTGCCTTGACCTCCCAAAGTGCTGGGATTACAGGAGTGAGCCACCACACCTGGCCCTTCTTTCTTTCTTAATCAGGGTTCATGTAGTCAATCCTCTCTGACGCTCCTTCAGTCCTCTGCCTCTCCAGCCACCTATGTGCGGATGAGCCCCACATCTCTGGTTCTAGCCTGGTCTGCTCTGGAATCTCACATGAAAACACCTCCTGAACATGGCCATTGGGATATTCCACTAGCTCCTCAAACTTAGCATGTCCCAAACTCAACTCAGCCTCCTCCCCTGAACCTGGTCTTCTTATCCTATGTTCCCCTGCAGTGGGTATGTGATAGTGCCACTATGACAGTTGACCCAGTAACCAATGCCAAAAATCAGAGAGTTGCCCTGGACAACTTCCCCTCACTTGCACATTCACTATTCAGCAAGACCAGTTAGTTCTTTCTCTTAAATGGCCTTCAAATCTGCCCTTTCCTCTAAGTCTCCACAGCCACCACCTTAAACATCTTTCACATGGACAACTGCTGTAGCTTCCTTACAGAACTCTCCCACTTCAGTCTTAAAATACAAAGTAGATGTGCCACTCCTCTGTTTAAAACCCTTCTGTTACTAGGATAAAGATAGATAATGGTTCAATAGGATAGAATTGAGATTCCAGAAATAAGCCCATATATTTACGGTCAATAGATTGTCAACAGGGGTACCACAACTATTCAGTGGGAGAAAGTTTAGATTTTTCAACAAACGGTGCTGGGACAACTGTGTATCCACGTGCAAAAGAATGAAGTTAGACCCCTACCCCACACTGTAAACAAAAATTAACTCAAAATTGATCAAAGATCTAAATGTAAGGACTAAAACTATACAACTTTTAGGGGGAAAATGTAGATATAAAATCTTTGTGACTCTGGATTAGGTAATAGCTTCTCATATATAACATCAAAGCACAACCAGCCCAAGGAAAAATGGATAAATCGGACTTCATCAAAACTTTTAAAATTTGTGCTTCAAAGGACAGTATTGAGAAAGTGAAAATGTCTGCACATCATATATATAAGAGTCTAGTATCCAGAATATATAAAGAAATACTACGATTCAACAATACAAGACACAAATGAACTCTTTTTTTTTTTTTTTTTTTTTTTTTTTTTGAGACAGAGTCTTGCTAGTCACCCAGGCTGGAGTGCAGTGGTGCGATCTCAGCTCACTGCAAGCTTCACCTCCCAGGTTCACGCCATTCTCCTGCCTCAGCCTCCCGAGTAGCTGGGACTACAGGTGCCCGCCACCACGCCCGGCTAATTTTTTGTATTTTCAGTAGAGATGGGGTTTCACCATGTTAGCCAAGATGGTCTTGATCTCCCGACCTCGTGTCTGCCCGCCTCAGCCTCCCAAAGTGCTGGGATTACAGGCGTGAGCCACTGGGCCCGGCCCACTTGGGGCATCCTTTTCTAACACAGGTGCTCATAGGCAGTCCTGGGGCTGACTATATTCCTTTTGTTTCAAGGGATGGAGTTACCTGGGCATCAGGCTATTTCCCTTCCTAGATTGTGGGCCCCATCTGTCAAGAACCATGTCAGAACAGCTCAATGTGGGGTTTCCAGCATTTAGCCTAGGGGCTGGTGCATAGCAGACACTTGACGTCCATAAAACAAAGGAATGAGTGAATGTCTGGAGGATGAGAGAGCAGTGGCAGGAAAGAGGACAGGAAGATGGGTGGGCTGGGGGCTTCAGGAACTGGGCTGGAGGCAGAAAGACGAGACAGTACAGCGAGGTAGCTCAGACTGTGGATTCAGGAGCCAGACCCTCATCCCCATCACTTACCAGCTGTGTGACCTTCAGGAAGTTACTTCACCTCTCTGTGCCTCAACTTGTTGATCTGTAAAAATAGAGCTAAGAATAGCACCTCCCTCGAGGGATTGTAAGAGAATTCACTGGGCTAATATTTGCAAAAGGCATAGATAGCAGTACACAAGTGTTCATTAAACAAAGAAATACATACATGCATGCATACATACATACACAAACAAACAAATGAAGAAATACAATAAAGTAAAGATGAATAGCTTTGTTTCTCTTTCAAAGCCAGGACAAAATACAGCAGAAGGTGGTCCTGGGGTTCCCTATTCAAGTGGTGGGAAGGCAGTGTAGCGCTTTGACTCTGAAAGTACATAGGTTTAAGGGCATCAAGACAAATGCCCCAGCTGTCAAGAACCTCTAGACTAGAGGGTATTGCATTAGCATACTGTTAGTTACGGAGTTCTAGCTCTTTGGATACCAGCTTCTGCACAATAAAATAATTTTTAAAACATTTTAAAAACCCGATGAAAACATAATGTTGTGTTTAGTTACTGCCACAAAATGTTTTGTTTGCAAATTACAGCCTAGCAGATTTAATTTACTTTCTGCTGACACCTGTATTAGACATGATGGACCAGACAAGCACAGCAAGGCTGCAGGCTGCGGAGCAGCGTTGCCGGAACTGGAGCTTGTGGCTCCACCATGGAGCATCTGTGGCGGAGGCGGCATGGCCAGGCCTCTCCGCTCCCACCACTAGGTCCTGAGGATCTCACTAATGGCCTGTCACTATGGTCCTTCCCATAGGCTCTCTGCACCATAGAGGGTTTGGGGCTTGGCAGGACACTGTACGCTGAGAACAGAGACTGAAAAGGTGATCCAGGGCCAAGTTCAGCCACCTCATTGTTTGCCTGGCTCACACCAAGATTTCAAAAAATTTGAGCCAATTTTTTTTTTTTTTTTTTTTTTTTTTTAGTGCAGTAGCGCAATCTCGGCTCACTGCAATCTCTGCCTCCCCGGTTCAAGTGATTCTCTTGCCTCAGCCTTCCAAGTAGCTGGCATTATAGGCATGTGCCACCATGCCCAGCTAATTTTTGTATTTTTAGTAGAAATGAGGTTTCACCATGTTGGCCAGGCTGGACTCAAACTTCTGACCTCAGGTGATCCGCCCACCTCGGCCTCTCAAAGTGCTGGAATTACATGCGTGAGCCACCATGCCCAGCCTGAGCCAACATTTAAAAATCAGGAGGTACAGGCTGGGCATGGTGGCGTGTGCCTGTAATCACAGCTACTCAGGAAGCTGAGGCAGGCAAATTGCTTGAGCCTAGGAGGCGGAGCTTGCGGTAAGCCGAGATCGTGCCACTGCACTCCTGTCTGGGTGAGAGAGTGAGATCCTGTCTCAAAAAGAAAAAAAAAAATCAAGAGGTACTACTTTAAAAGTCTTGATGTTTTGCTACTCTTGAAAAAATGGGAAGAACGGGCAACACTGGGCTGTCATTGTCATGGCAACAAAAGGCTAGAGTATGAGTGGTCACGTGCCTTCTGTTTGTCACACTCTCTACCCTTCCCTACCGCCTCCCTCACATTCAGGAATCTGAGACGCACTGAAGTCCTGTTTGCTAGTGCACGTGAGCTGTTGTTTTTTCTTTGGGTGGAGAAGTATTTCCAGACTCCATAGATATCATTCCAGTACCAGCAGGAAACAGATGACACACTCAAGCTGAGTAATTGAGGACAGTTTAGCAATGAGGTTATTTACACAGGTATGAACAGGGATTAAGAAAAGCAACACGGAAGGTATGATTTAGTACCCTGCGGCTAGGAACACTGGGGACTGTTACCACCCTAAATTTGAAGGGGTGCAGAGAGGGGACCTGGAGAGAGAGACAGCTACTGACAGAACTGAGGCTGGGTCAAGGGCTGTGGCCAGCCCATGAGGACTTCACAGGAAGGGAGCCTGGAAAATAATTTTTAAAATGTACTCCTCCTTCCCTTCAATCTCCCGTGGGGATCCCTGGGGCCACACCAGCTGAAAGTGAGCAGACAGAAGAGTCCATATGAATTAGACTTGGGGTGAGGAGGCAGAGAGGATCTGAGGGAAGAGCCAAATGGAAGACAGCTAGCCTGTCACATGTCCTTCAGAAGTGGCAGGATGGCCAGGCGTGGTGGCTCACACCTGTAATCCCAGCACTTTGGGAGGCCGAGGTGGGTGGATCACTTGAGGTCAGGAGTTTGAGACCAGTCTGGCCAACATGGTGAAACCCCATATCTACTAAAAATTATCCAGGCATGGTGAAGCAGCCTACTTGGGAGGCTGAAGCAGGATAATCACTTGAACCTGGGAGGAGGAGGTTGCAGTGAGCTGAGATTGCACCACTACACTCCAGCCTGGACAATGGAGTAAGACACCATCTAAAAAAAATGGTAGGACAAAAAAAATCCATATAGAGGAGTCAATGTCTAAGGACAAATGAGAGTGCATAGCTTTGTGTGGATGTTAAGAATATGCATCCTGGCTGGCGCGGTGGCTCACGCCTGTAATCCCAGCACTGTGGGAGGCTGAGGCAGGCAGATAACGAGGTCAGGAGATCAAGACCATCCTGGCTAACATAGTGAAACCCCGTCTCTACTAAAAATACAAAAAATTAGCCGGACGTGGTGGCGGGCGCCTATAGTCCCAGCTACTCGGGAGGCTGAGGCAGGAGAATCGCCTGAACCTGGGAGGCAGAGGTTGCAGTGAGCTGAGATCACACCCCTGTACTCCAGCCTGGGCAACAGAGCAAGACTCTGTCTCGAAAAAAAAAAAAACAATATGCATCCTTATACAGTTAATGTGCAAATGTCTACTGTTCTCATTTGCATCACTGACTTTGCCTCCTGCGTAAGCTTGCCTCCTGTTGACCCCTTCATGCCCCTTCTCGTCCCACCACACCGTGTTTTTGTGCTGTTTCCTCTTTGGGAAATGGATGGGACTTTCTATCCCCAAATGGAAATAGCATTAGAGAATCCTACCCCTCCATCCCTCTGTGTGGGGAGGCAGAGGACAGGTGACAGCTCGGACACCAGCCTCCCCTGCACTTGCCCTCATGGACAGCTTGTCCCTTGTTTCTGCTCCTGACATCAAGCAGTATTTCAGCAAGGCAGAGCATGTCTGCTCCAGGAGGAGGGGTTTCCTACAGCCAGGAGAGAAATTCTGTTCTGGAGGCTGGGCGTGGTGGCTCACCCCTGTAATCTCAGTACTTTGGGAGGCCAAGGTGGATGGATCACTTGAGTCCAGGAGTTTAAGACCAGCCTGGGTAGCACAGGGAAACCCCATGTTTGTATTTTTGTTTCTACAAAAAACTAGCTGGGCAGGTGGTGGCACACCTAGCTACTCAAGGGGCTGAGGTGGGAGGATCACCTGAGCCAGGGAGGTCAAGGCTACAGTGAGCCATGATTGTGCCATTGCGCCCTAGCCTGGGTGACAGAATAAGACTCTGTCTCGAAAAATGAACAAAGAAAAGAAAATAGAAAAGAAGTTCAGTTCTGGGAGGGGGCAGGGAAGAGTCGGTAGCCCCATTTTGGCCCCAGGTTCTAGCTGCATTCTCCAATTTAGATCTACCAGGAATAAAGCTGAAGCCATTGTCTCTATTTGATCTCAATCCCTTATGCCCCGTATTGAGTGTTTTACTCCCTAGCATGACACCCCATCCTGTGTTTGAGGAATTCCCCATTCTCCGAAACTTGGAGAGAGGTGGAAGCTACGTCCCACCGTAGAAGCCCAAAGGGCCAGTTTGTTGCTTCCTCAGCCTCGCTTGCAGCCAGGGAGCAGACGCTGGGCCAGGCTCAGCCAACCAGAGGACTCTGACTCGGCAGCTAGTGGCACATGAGGGCAGCGGTGGCAGCAAGATCTGCTTCCAAAGTAGCAGGGGCAGTGCAGTGCAGGCTGGAGGGGATCGGGGATCCAGGTGGCAACAGCAACCACAATGGCAACAGTGGCGGCCATGGTGGTGGCAGCGGTGTTCTGGCCACCCCAGTTCTGTGGCCTGATTGTGGGTGTGGCTTGGCTGCATAGTCACAGAGCTCGATTTTCCAGTCCTCTTTGGGATCAGATTCCTTTAGTGAACTCCTTTTCTACTGTAATCAACCTGACTCCATTTCTGTTCCGTGCAGCTTAGAACGTCTACCCAGACATGTGCACGCATGCTCCAAAAGCCAGAACCCTGGAAGAAAGAGCGGATGAGTCCTCCGACCACTCCCCGGAGCAACCACCTCACAGCCTGTGGATCAGTTAAGACTGTCTTGGTGGTAAAGAAACAAAAACAAAAACAAAATCGCAAAGTGATGAGCAATGAAGGGAATGTGTTGGTTCACCTGGATCTGGTCAGGTGAAGCTGGATCCAGATTCTCACCAAGACACTGACTTGGCCAGGCGCGGTGGCTCACGCCTATAATCTCAGCACTTTGGGAGGCCGAGACGGGCGGATCACGAGGTCAGGCAATCGAGACCATCCTGGCTAATACGGTGAAACCCTGTCTCTACAAAAAAATACAAAAATTAGCCGGGCGTGGTGGTGGGCGCCTGTAGTCCCAGTTACTAGGGAGGCTGAGGCAGGAGAATGGCGTGAACCCAGGAGGCCGAGCTTGCAGTGAGTGGAGATTGCACCACTGCACTCCAGCCTGGGCGACAGAGCGAGACTCCGTCTCAAAAAAAAAAAAAAAAAAAGACACTGACTTTTCTCTACCTGTGTTTTATGTCTTTCTTGCTGTCAACTTCATTTCCAGCCTCCTCACACAGGCTCCTGCAACTCCAGGAGAAATAAAATGGCTGCAACAGTTCCTGACCTTGCATCCTCCCACAGCATCCAACAAAAGGGTGTCTCTTCCAGTAGCTCCCCACACAACTCCTGAGGTGTCCAGCTGGTCCCACAGCCTGAAGCAGAGCTGCCCAGTTGAGCCCAGCTTAAACCAGCCAGCCCTTAACTGATCTGCAGACACACGAATGAGAATAAGTAATTACTGTTGTAAGCCACTGAGTTTTGCGGTGGATTGTTTTGTAATAACAGCAGGTGGACGAAGTCATCGGCGCTGAAACTGGGAGCCTGCCATAATAAAAACCTCAAATATGAGGCATTGGGTTTGGGACCAGGCAATAAGCAACAAGGAAATATTTACAGGGGGCTGGAAAGTGGTGAGAAAACTTACAGGAAACAGGAAAAGGCAGCCTGTGTTAAGTAGTGGGAAACATTTAGTAAAATTCCTGTGTATGAAGATTTGAATGAGAAAAATGTATCTAATGAAGTTTTAGAGTTGGGAGAAGACATTTAGAGGCAAAATGTCAAAAGTAGGACTTTCTTGGCTGGCCGCAGTGGCTCAGGCCTGTAATCCCAGCACTTTGGGAGGACGAGGCAGGTGGATCACCTGAGGTCAGGAGTTTGAGACCAGCCTGGCCAACACGGAGAAACCCCGTCTCTACTAAAAATATAAAAATTGGTTGGGCATGGTGGCGCGGCCTGTGGTCCCAGCTACTCAGGAGGATGACGCAGGAGAATTGCTTGAACCCAGGAAACAGAGGTTGCAGTGAGCCGAGATCATGCCACTACATTCCAGCCTGGGCGACAGAGAGAGACTCTGTCTCAAAAAAAAAAAAAAGTAGGACTTTCCTTACGTTAGATAAATTTGAAAAAACACTACTATAAGAAGGAGATGTGCCCAGAAAAAATAATGGCCAATTTCACAAGCAATAATTAGGGAGAATATGGAGTCCAGAAATTGCTAGGTTGGAAAAATAAAGGTTTCTAACGTCCAACCTCTCCAGACAGTGAAAGATTCTTATATCAAAATACAATTTGGGGACAAAAATCAAATCAAGGGCATGGATTCTTTCAGCTGACAAAAAAGGCTTCTAGAAAGATTAAGAGGTATTAAGAGTATGGTCCCACAAAATTTTAACACCCCTAAAGTGCCAGTAAGCACATGTTGAGAAAGTATACCTTTGTCTTATGAAGTTGACTGGAATCAAATACATGGAAAATCTATAATGTCTTTGAGGGCTATGTACTAGCAAAAGTGCCATCAGTCTGGATGGAAAGAGGCAGAGATTTCCCCAACTTTCTTCCTGTTTTTTGGTTTTGTTTTGTTTTGTTTTTTGTTTTTTGTTTTTTTTTTGAGAGGGAGTCTCAGTCTGTCACCTAAGCTGGAGTGCAGTTGTACAATCTCAGCTCACCACAACCTCCACCTCCCAGATTTAAGCGATTCTTTTGCCTCAGCCTCCTGAGTAGCTGGACTACAGGCGCACACCATCATGCCCGGCTAATTTTTGTATTTTTAGTAGAGACAGGGTGACATCATATTGGCCAGGCTGGTCTCGAACTCCTGACCTCATGATCCACCCACCTTGGCCTCCCAAAGTGCTGGGATTACAGGCATGCCGAGATCTCCACAACCCTCTCTGGGAATGTAGCAACCTGAGAAAGCTGATCAGCCACAAAAAAAAAAGTGCTTATTTTTCAATGCCATCTTCAAGACATGCTTCAGAATTAAGCAAGGGAGTTGTTGCAAAAGGAAGGATTTCCCAGAGGGTAGAACAAACAGCTGTAGAGAATTGACTGAGGAGCTACTCTCAAGGACAAATCAAGGGCCTTAATCCTAGCATAGTGAGACCTGGCAATATTTGTCCACTGGGATTTTGGAATTGCTGTTGACCAGTGATTGACTGCTATGTGCCTCCCATTCTTAACTATTTTCTTTTTTTTTTTTTTTTTTTTGAGATGGAGTCTTGCTCTGTGCCCCAGGCTGGAGTGCAGTGGCATGATCTCGGCTCACTGCAAGCTCCGCCCCCCAGGTTCACACCATTCTCCTGTCTCAGCCTCCTGAGTAGCTGGGACTACAGGCGCCCGCCACCACACCCAGCTAATTTTCTTGTATTTTTAGTAGAGACAGGGTTTCACCATGTTAGCCAGGATGGTCTCAATCTCCTGACCTCGTGATCCGCCCGTCTCAGCCTCCCAAAGTGCTGGGATTACAGGCTTGAGCCACCGCGCCCGGCCAACTATTTTCAAATGAGAGTGTTTACTGCAGTTATCTTATTCCTATTCTATCACTGTGTATTGGGTGTGAGGGTGAGAAGGCAGACAATTGTCTTTCTAGTTC
Source organism: Chlorocebus sabaeus (assembly GCF_047675955.1). Taxonomy (NCBI): domain Eukaryota; kingdom Metazoa; phylum Chordata; class Mammalia; order Primates; family Cercopithecidae; genus Chlorocebus; species Chlorocebus sabaeus. The sequence goes on from NC_132915.1 coordinate 102,196,777, forward strand.
ATAGATGTTTTAGAACCCGGAGGAGCCACATCTGGATCCGATGTAGATCACACAACTCTGAACTTTGATCCTTATGAGGATTTTAAGTCTCGATAAGATTTCGGAAGGTCTTGGGATTGAGGTGAATGTGCTTTTCATGCGGGAGGAATTTGAACAATTGTAAGATGGCGACTCTGGTCAATTGGTTTATCGTTCCCAATCCTTCACCCCTCCCTGTGTACATGCCTGTTTTCATATGACGTTTTAGTTTCTCCCTCTAGAGGTGAAGTGCACTTCCTGCCCTTGACTTTGGGCTATCATGTGACTTGCATTGGCCAATAGAATATTAGCAAATAAGACATCCACGAAGGCTTAAAATGTGCTTGCAGGGTAGGGCTTTCGCTTTAGCCCCTTTGACATCATCATGAGACGAGCTTTTCCCAGGTAACTGCTGTCCCTTTAGCCTGGACCTGCCTAAATGAATACACGTGGAGCAGACTTGGCCCCCAACCTGCAGACAGAAAAACCAAGCTCCACCAGAGATGCAGTTTAAAGCTGAAGAAGGACAAATTATTATCCTTTTAATCCACTAAGTTTGCAGTTATTGTTTAACAACAGCTAACTCTGCACTTGCCTCTTGCCTCTACAGTCTGCTCTCAAACTGATTGGTTTATCAGTTGAAAACATATCTGTCTGCAAACAAAAGAAAATCCCCAAAACAGTGGCTTAAATAGGAGGTTTGTTTATTCTCTCTTCTCTAGGTAGATAATACATACAGAGAGATTTCCAGAGATATCTTTGAGAGATACTCTCTATGATCTATGATATATATATCTCAAAGATATCTCCGTAAATCTTTCTCTATGTTATATACATCTTATCAGTCTTGCCTGAGATCAGTTTTATTAGTCAATTCAGAAACCTAACTTTGGGCTTTATTGGTCTTTCTTATTGTATCTCTGCATTCTTTTTTTTTTTTTTTTTGAAACGGAGTCTCGCTCTGTCGCCCAGGCTGGAGTGCAGTGGCCAGATCTCAGCTCACTGCAAACTCCACCTCCCAGGCCTGTATCTCTGTTTTCTAATTAATATACAAACTTACCTTTTCATTTCCTGTGTCTTTCCTTTCACTTTCCTTGAGTTTACTTTGCTTCCTTTTTCTAACCTTTTAAGTGATTAAATCATTAACTTAGACCTTTCTTCTTTTATCAGAATTGTTGGATATAAATTTCCCCCTTAAAACTTTTTTTGCTGACAACACAGATTTGGAAGGTAGTGTTTTTATAATCATTCAATTATAAATATTTTAAAATTTTCATTAGGATCTCTTTTTTAACCTGTTACTTATTTTTCTTTCTTTCTTTTTTTTTTCCCCCTAGACAGAGTCTTGCTCTGTCGCTCAGGCTGGAGTGCCGTGGCGTGATTTTGACTCACTGCAACCTCCGCCTCCTGGGTTCAAGTAATTCTCCTGCCTTAGTCTCCCGAGTAGCTGGAATTACAGGTGTGCACCACCATGTCCGGCTAATTTTTGTATTTTTATTAGAGATGGGGTTTCACCATATTGGCCAGGCTGGTCTCAAACCTGACCTGGTGATCCACCCACCTCGGCCTCCCAAAGTGCTGGGATTACAGGCATGAGCCACCGTGCCCAGCCACCTGTTACTTATTTCCTTCCTTGCTTGCTTGCTTTCTCTCTCTCTCTCTCTCTCTCTCTCTTTATTTCTTTTTTAATTCTTTACCTGTTACTTATTTTCATGTGTGTTGTTAAGTGTCCAAATAGGGAATATTTTGTATTATTTTGTTGTCAATTCCTTACTGAATTCCACTGAGGTAAGAGACATAACCCAGGTGATTTTATTCCTTTGAAATTTTTGGGGGGTTGCTTTATGGCCTACTACACAATTTTTGTAACTGTTCTAAACAGGTCATATAATAAAATGATGTACATTATCCAGTTCTTCTGTGCAGAGTTCCACCTATATCCTCTCTCAGTCTGTTTGTGCTGCTGTAACAAAATACTTGAGACTGGGTAATTTATAAAATACCATTCATTTATTGCTCATAGTTATGGAAGCTGGAAGGTCCATAACCATGAGCCAGTTATTGATCAAGGTGCCAACATATTTTGTGTCTGGTGAGGGCCCACCCTCGACTTCCAAGATGGCACCCTGAAAGCTGAGTCCTGCAGAGAGGAGGACAGTGGTGTCCTCACATGGTGGGAGGGATGGAAGGGGCAGAAAGGGCAAAACAGGGTGAACAGCTTCCATGCAGTTCTTTTATAAGGTCATTAATCCCATTCATGAGGGTGGGTCCCTCATGACAAATCACCTTCCCAAGGGCCCCACCTTCTAATATTATCACCTTGGAGATTAGGTTTCAACATGCAAATATTGGAGGGACACATACACTGAAACCATAGCAACTAATGAGTTGCATAATCTCCATATAAGAGTGAATTTGTCTATTTCTTCTTATAGTTGTATCAATATTTATATGATAGTTTGAAGCTATATATTATATATAATATGTATTTTATATATAATACATATATATTTTATATATAATATATATTGTATATAATATATACATTTTATATATTATATATATTTTATATAACATACATTTTTATATATAATATATATATTTTATATATATATTATATATATATTTGAGACATAGTTTCACTCTTGTTGCCCAGGCTGGAGTGCAACAGCACGATATCAGCTCACTGCAACCTCCATCTCCTGGGTTCCAGTGATTCTCCTACCTTAGCCTCCCAAGTAGCTGAGATTACAGGCGTGCACCACCATGCTTGGCTAATTTTTGTATTTTTAGTAGAGACGGAGTTTTGCCACGTTGACCAGGCTGATCTTAAACTCCTTACCTCATGTGATCCACCCACCTCGGCCTCCCAAAGTGCTGGGATTACAGGAGTGAGCCACTGCACCCAGCCTGAAGCTGTATTTTTATATGGATACGATTTAGAAGTATTATGTACTCCTGGTGAGCTTAACCTTTTCTCATTATAAATCACCTATTTGTATTACTCATCTTTTGCTAAGTTAGGCCATAGTAACAGCATGATAGCATGAATCATTCACTCGCTCTTAAAGTGCCCACCTGGAAATGATGCATGTTTTATAATACATTAGTGAGGCCGCGCGCAGTGACTCATGCCTGTAATTCCAGCAGTTTGGGAGGCCGAGGCGGGCGGATCAGCTGAGGTCAGGAGTTTGAGACCAGCCTGACCAACATGGAGAAACCCCATCTCTACTAAAAATACAAAATTAGCTGGGCGTTGTGGCGCACGCCTGTAATTCCAGCTACTTGGGAGGCTGAGGCAGGAGAATCGCTTGGACCCAGAAGGTGGAGGTTGTGGTGAGCCAAGATTGCGCCACTGCACTCCAGCCTGACAACAAGAGCGAAACTCCATCTCAAAAAATAATAATACATTAGTGAAAGAAAGCTACCTGAACACATCTACCTTCAAAAATTTCTGCAGCTTACAAATGGTTAATTTCTCACTTACGTTATATGACTTTTGTGTGTCATTTGTGGCACTATCCATTCTTTTTTTTTTTTTTTTTTTTGAGACGGAGTCTCACTGGTCGCCCAGGCTGGAGTGCAGTGGCGCGATCTCGGCTCACTACAAGCTCCGCCTCCCAGGTTCACGCCATTCTCCTGCCTCAGCCCCCCGAGCAGCTGGGACTACAGGCGCCCTCCACCACGCCCAGCTAATTTTTTGTGTGTTTTTTAGTAGAGACAGGGTTTCACCGTGTTAGCCAGGATAGCCTCTCGATCTCCTGACCTCGTGATCCTCCCATCTTGGCCTCCCAAAGTGCTGGAATTACAGGCATGAGCCACCGCGCCCAGTCTCCATTCTTTATTCTATATTCTCTTCATCCGGGGACCCAGGAAGGAAGAATAATCAGTCCCACCCGGGACACGCTCTTCTTGTGGCAGAGGGAGAGAGCAATGGTTCTGAAAGCTGTGCTCTGGAATGCACACATAACCTCCATTCACATTTCAGTGATCAAGCCTGACATCCACGGGATGGGAAGTAAAGCCTCTCACAGGAATGGCTACCAAATTATTGAAAACAACAATATAAGCTACCACATATTTCTAGAAATGTTTTTTGTTTTAGAGTCTATTTATCCAGTGTTTTTTGGTTTTTGAGACTGAATCTCACTCTGTTGCCCAGGCTGGATGGAGTGCAGTGATGTGAACATAGCTCACTGCAGCCTCAAACTCCTGGGCTCAAGGGATTCTCCTGCCTCAGCCTTCTGAGTACCTGGACTATAGGTGTCACCACACTGGCTTTTGTTTTTTGTTTTTTGTTTTTTGTTTTTCGTTTTTTGTTTTTGAGATAGGGTCTTACTCTATTGCCCAAGCTGGAGTGCAGTGGTGCAATCATGGCACCCTGTGGCTTTGATCTCCTGGGCTCAAGTAATCCTCCCACCTCAGCCTCTCAAGTAGCTGAGACCACAGATGTGTGCCACCACACTTGGCTAATTTTTTTATTTCTTGAAGAGAGAGCATCTCACTATGTTGCTCAGGCTGAAATTTTTTAATTTTATAGAGACAGGGTCTCACTATATTGCCCAGGCTGGTTTCAAACTCCTGGCCTTAAGTGATCCTCTCAGCTAGGCCTTCCAAAGAGCTGGGATTAGGGGTATGAGCTGCCACAACCATCCTTATTTATCAGATGTTAATATAATTTAACCAGCACAGAATCTCTTTTGCCATTCGTTTACCTCAATTTTTCTTTTTTTCCTTTTCTTTCTCTTTTTCTCTTTTTTTGAGACAGGTCTCACTCTGTTGCCCAGGCTCGAGTGCAGTGGCATGGTCATGGCCCACTGCAGCCTCAACTTCCTGGGCTCAGGTGATCCTTCCACCTCAGTCTCCAAAGTAGCTGGGATTACAGGTGCATACCACCACACCATTTTTTGTAGAGATGGGTTTTCACCATGTTGCCTTGGCTAGTCTTAAACACCTGGGCTCAAGTGATCCACCTGCTTCCCAAAGTATCAGGCCTCTGAGCCCAAGCCAAGCCATCGCATCCCCTATGCATCCCCTATGACTTGCACATATATGCCCAGATGGCCTGAAGTAACTGAAGAATCACAAAAGAATTGAAAATGCCCTCCCCCACCTTCACTGATGACATTCCACCACAAAAGAAGTGAAAATGGCCGGTCCTTGTCTTAAGCAATGACATTACCTTGTGAAATTCCTTTTTCTGGCTCATCCTGGCTCAAAAAGCTCCCCCACTGATCACCTTGTGACCCCCACTCCTGCCCGCCAGAGAACAACCCCCCTTTGACTGGAATTTTCCTTTACCTACCCAAATCCTATAAAACGGCCCCACCCTTATCTCCCTTCGCTGACTCTCTTTTCGGACTCAGCCCGCCTGCACCCAGGTGATTAAAAAGCTTTATTGCTCATACAAAGCCTGTTTGGTGGTCTCTTCACACAGATGCGCATGACACAAAGTGCTAGGATTACAGGTGGGAGCCACCATGCCCGACCTCAAATTTTCTAGGTTTGTGTTTTAAATAGTGTATAACTAGATTTTTTTCTTTTTAATCTCATGTTTCCACTTCATCCTCCCAAGTTGCTGGGATTACAGTCGCCCACCACCACGCTTGGCTAATTTTTTTGTTTTTGTTTAGTTTAGTTTTGAGATGGAGTCTTGCTCTGTCACCAGGCTGGAGTTCAGTGGCACAATCTAGGCTTCCTGCAGCCTCTGCCCCCGCCCCAGGTTCCAGAGATTCTTCTACTTCAGCCTCCTGGGTAGCTGGGATTACAGGCACACACCACCACACCCAGCTAATTTTTGTATTTTTAGTAGAGACAGGGTTTCATCATGTTGACCAGGCTAGTCTCAAACTCCTGACCTCAGGTGATCTGCTCACCTCAGCCTCCCAAAGTGCTGGGATTACAGGCACGAGCCACTACACCCGGCCATTTTTTTTCTTTCTTTTTTTTTTTTTTTTTTTTTTTGTATTTTTAGTAGAGATGGTTTTTCACCATGTTGGCCAGGCTGGCCTTGAACTCCTGACCTCAGGTGATCTGCCCGCCTCAGCGTCCCAAAGTGCTGGGATTATAGGCATGAGCTGCCATGCCCGGCTGCCTGACAATTTTTCAAGAGTTTCTTGATGCTTGTGCTTTTAGCCCCTTTGTTTTTCTAAGCATGCTTGTTTTATATTCTGCTTCTAAAATATCGAATATCTAAAGCTGGTGTGGATCCACCTCTACTGCTTGTCTTCTTTGCTTATTTCCTCAGGGGGTTTGTGGTTTCTGGTGTGAGTTCATATTTATTTAGAACCCTATCTGTGGGAATTCTTTGAAGCCTGGGTTGCCAGCAAGTTCTTTCAGAGATTTGTGTTTTGGCCAAATACTGTAGGCACCACCTACCCAGGTTCATTTCAAATTAAAATGTTCAGATTGTGGGCTTTTGAACTATGCAAATTGTGTGGCCATGTGATAGTCAGACTTTTTTAGCCATGAATCCTCCAGGGGAATGATTTCCCCTTCTGCTCAGAACCAAGGCACAGACAGACATCTTTAACTGCTGCCTACCTCTGTATGGCAGATTTTTTCCCCTGTAGTTTATCCTTCACCTGAGGACATATTTCTTCTTGAGTCCCAACCTGATGTTGCAATTTGACTTTAATCCTGTCTGGACCCAGGTGAATGCTCCTATAGTTGGTAGCAGTATCAGTGTTTACCTATCTCCAGAGATAATTTTGAAAATATTTGTCAGTACAGGGCATGCACCAATGGATCGGAACAGATGCAGACTTTACCTCTGCATAATTTCTGAACATCGTTTGACTTCCCAGGCCTGTGTTCTTGTTTTCCTCCTAGCTTCAGATAATTTTCCTGATTTTTTTTTTTTGCAAGTGTATCCATGCGTTTAAGAGGGTATTCTAAATATTTCTTCTAGCAATTTTATCTATTTTGTTGCAGTAATATTTGGAAATATATAGTCCTCAATATTGCCAGAAATAAAGTCCAATTAAGAAGTTTAGCCGGGTGCGGTGGCTCAAGCCTGTAATCCCAGCACTTTGGGAGGCCGAGGCGGGTGGATCACGAGGTCAGGAGATCGACACCATCCTCGCTAACCCGGTGAAACCCCGTCTCTACTAAAAAAATACAAAACAAAAACCTAGCCGGGCCAGGTGGCAGGCGCCTGTAGTCCCAGCTACTCGGGAGGCTGAGGCAGGAGAATGGCGGGAACCCGGGAGGCGGAGCTTGCAGTGAGCTGAGATCCGGCCACTGCACTCCGGCCTAGGCGACAGAGCGAGACTCCATCTCAAAAAAAAAAAGTTTATTTGTCTCATGCAACAAAACACTTAAGGGTGTCCAAAGCTGGAACTGTGGCCTAATGTCACATGGGACCTAGGTTCTCTCAATCTTCCTGCTTTGCCAGCCTTAGCATTTACTTACCACTTCATAGGCACATGATGGCAGTTGAACTTCCAAACTTCAGGTCTGCTTAGAGGCAGGAATAAAAGTGGCAAAACACTTAAAGAGTATACTCAACTAGGCTAGGCGCAGTTGCTCATGCCTGTAATCCCAGCACTTTGGGAGGCCAAGGTGGGTGGATCATGAGGTCAGGAGTTTGAGACCAGCCTGGCCAAGATGGTGAAACCCCGTCTCTACTAAAAATACAAAAATTAGCTGGGCATGGTGGCGGGCACCTGTAGTCTCAGCTACTGGGGAGGCTGAGGCAGGAGAATTGTTTGAACCTGGGAGGTGGAGGTTGCAGTGAGCCGAGATTGCGCCACTGCACTCCAGCCTGGGCAACAGAGCAAGACTTTGTCTCAAAAAAAAAAAAAAAAAAAAAAAAAGGCGGGGGTGCTGGAGAATACATGTTTGAAGGTTTGAAGTAGAATCTTTGACAAGCTGTTCTGCATCCATTCCCATTTCTGTGCTTCCATATTTGTTTTCTTTCATTTCGTTTTCCAGAAATTTTTTCTTCTCTTTTCTTTTCTTTCTTTTTTTTTTTTTTTTGGTAGAATTCTCTCTAGAAAAGCTACACTCCTGTGTCTTAGGGCCCAACAACAAGCGAGACAGGCATAATAGCTGGGAAACCAATCAGCTTAAACTAAGACAGACAATATCAAAAGGGCATGTCTAGCCCATGAGAACATCCACCCTAAATCCAGAAGGCATTATGACCACATCTCTTCAGCTGCCTGGATTTCAGGTATAAATTAGCTCTTCTACAAAGAGGGCACTTGGTCTGTAAATGGGTCCAAAGGTAAGAGTCCCACTGCTATAAGACCTATCTCTCTTCTACACTAACATGGTGGCGCGAGGGGGAAGAAAGGGGCGAGAAGGATGGAGGGTTTTGGGAAGGAGTGGGAGAACTGGAGGCTACAGAGATCGTTTCTGTCCCACCATCTGTGTGACCCCAGTGCCCAGCACAACGCAGCCCACGGAAAGGCACTGGTCCTTTCATTGAACGTTTACTGAACATCTACTACATGCCAAAAAGCTGGATGGGTGCTGTGGAGGCAGAAATGGATTTGGAGATAATCTCCGCCAGGCAAACTGAGGTCAAGGTTTTCGTTTGTTTGTTTAGAGAAGAGACGGAGAAGGTCAAGGTGTTTTTGTTTTGTTGTTGTTGTTGTTAAGAGTCTTGCTCTGTGCCCAGGCAGGAGTGCAGTGGCATGATCTCGCCTCACTGCAACCTCTGCCTCCCGGGTTCAGACAATTCTCCTGTCTCAGCTTCCCAAACAGCTGGGACTACAGGTGCCAGCAACCACACTCAGCTAATTTTTGTATGTTTTGTAGAGACAGGATTTCACCATGTTGGCCGGGATGGTTTCGAACTCCAGCCTCAAGCGATCTTCCCGCCTCGGCCTCCCAAAGTGCTGGGATTACAGGCGTGGGCTACCGCGCCTGGCCTATGTCAAGGTTTCAAGAAGGTTTAGAACTCGGTATCTGCTTCCCTATTTTCAACAGCTTAGCCAGTCCCTAAAATTGATTGACCCGCTCCAGACTGCACTGCGCAGGCGCCCGCTACCTATGCGCTCTCTCCGGACGCCCAGCTCAGACAGTGAATCCCGCATGCGCACTCCTCTTTCTCTCTGACGCACCCCCGGAAGCACTGTCAATTTCGGGGGGCGGGACCGGGAAGCGTTTCCGGGGGCTGAGGCACAGGCTGAATCTGTTGCGGCAGCGAAGGCTAGAACAGGCCTGCGCCGGCGGCGGAGAGGATCCGTTGGACGGGGAATGTGAGCGCTGAGCCCTTGGCAGGTACTGAGTGGCCAGGACCACGGGCGGCAAGGCTAAGGGAGGAGAAGTTGGTGGGGGAGTTAAGGGCTCCTCTGCAGGCCCCGACGCACGCGCCGCTTGCCCAGCCAGGCCCATTCCGTGGACCGGCATGCTAAAGCCCCGCGCGGAAGGTTAGGGTCCCGGCGCCCCAGCTCCGAATCCCGCAGTCTCCTGCCCACACGGCGCGCAGACCGCGATACCAAGGCCTTTGGGGCAGCTTCTCGCCCAAGGTCACCCTCGCGGCAGCGGAGCTCCGCCGGCCACAGCGCTTAGAGATCCTGCCCCCGTCCGTCCGCTGGCCTTTCGGGGCGTAGGGTGGGCGCGGCTTGACGGCCTCGGGTTCGAGCCACCAATGCGTGAAGCCTGAAGAGCCGAGCTGGCAGAAAGACTGCGCCTAGACTTCTCTGATCTTCTTTTTCCCTCTATTTCACCCCGGTTGCTGTCTCTGTCACCTGTTGTAACCTGTCCTTTTTGTCTTTCAGCTAGGTCCCTGTCAACCTGATATTTCTCTCCACTTTGTCTTTCTCGGGGTATATGGATCGTGTTTCATATCTGTCTCCACCTTGTTTCTGTGTCTGTTCACCCTGTCTCTGCCACTCAGCCCTTACTCTAATTCAGGGCCTGTCAGTCTGGCTTTTTGGCCATCTGTCTGTTTTTCTCTCTTTCTTACAACTTTTGTTTTTCCTCTTGTTTCTGTTTCCTAGCTGAGTTTGTCTGGGTAGGGCAGGGCTGCCCAGACCTCTGAGCCGTGGAAGGTGACTCATGACCCCGTGAAGCTCCCTGCACTGGTGACACTCTCAGTGACTCGACCGCAGTTTGGCCTCAGCTCTGACAGGTGCCGCCCAACATAAGTGTCAGAGTGCGGGAGAGCCTGTCAGGGAGACAGGAGGCCCATTTTAGGGCCAGAGCAGCTTGATGAGTCCTAGCCTTTTCTCGCCTGTGGTTTTTCAGGCCTGCACAGCTTCCCAAATCCCTTCACTCCATCCACTTAGCACGGGATGGTCTCCAGGGATCTCTGGAGCCTGCTCTTTGAGTTACAGCTGTTTAACAGGCCTGTCCACAGGCTAAAGAAGGATCAGACTGAGATCTTTGGGGCTACTGGAACAGTAGCAGAGTTTCTGGGAGAGCTGCATGCTTAGTTCAGAGACTGTGTCAGCATTTTCAGTTAAATTGTAAGAAACCTAATAATCGGGGATTTATTATTTGCTTTACAAAAGTACCACGGGAGAAATAAACCGCACACAAAAGGACAAATATTGTTTGAGAGCACTTAAATGAAGTACCTAGAATAAATCAGTTAAGAGATGGAAAGTAGAATAGTTTACCAGGGGCTGGGGAGAGGAGTTAGTGCTTAATGGATACAGAACAGAATTTTGGGGGATGATGAATAAAGTCTGAAAATGGGTTGTGATGATTGCACAATATTGTGAATGTACTTCACTGAATTGGACTCTTAAGAATGCTTAAAATTGTTAAGTCTTAAAGTTTTATGTATATTTTATACAATACAAAAAACAAAAACAGTATTCATTGGAGACTCCTGAAACCAATAAACTCCTTTTACGTGTAATTTTTCAAAATTCATTCGGTAGCTGTTAGGAACATTTAGTTGAACCTGGGTTTATTGATTCCTACTCTCTTTACAGCAGTGGGTACAGCTGAGGTTCTTAGAAAAGTTTAGTTAAATGGATATGGTTAAAATCTTCCTCAAGCTTTCTACTTACTTTCTGCCCTGGCTCTCTTCCCTCTGCCTTTCTTGGAATCAGTGCAAGAATCTGCTCATAAGTAGGATACTTGATAATTATACTCTTCACAGGAAGAAAACTCATAAGGTTAAAAAATAGCCCTTTTATTATAATGCAAAATTATGTGTTATTTCTTGAGTTTTCTTATGGGGGATGCCTTTGTGGGTTTTTTGTTTTCTAAAATCTCTAAGCTGTTTGCCTTTAAGGTAGTTTATCAAACTTTCTAATAAGATATCGCAACTGAATTACTAGTTTATTTCATTGAATCCTAGATGCTGTTGATTATTTCATGTACCACTAAGGAAGAGAGAAACCCTGCTAATTAAACTATGGCTTAATGCGCTCTTATCGTTTAGACTTTTTATTATTGAAAACACTTTTAGACTTAGACACTAAAAAATGGTATCAATGCCTATGCTAATGCATGTATATGCAAAGGAAAAATAATAATAAATTGGTTAAAGTATTCATTAAAGTTAACATTCCAAGTTCTACTCTTTATACTTTTCAGTTCAGAGTGTGTCCATATTTTTTCTAGCGTGTCATCCTTTGTGTCATCAAGAACATTGATGAGGACCTCAGCAGTTCTCTGTCATTTTCTCAGGCTGTGACAACTATTAAAACTGCCACCTGGTGATCACATGCTGATTTCAGGAATTTTAAAATGTGAAAAAATGCATGTCTGAAAATTAATTGAATAGTATCATTTTCATGAACTTTTCCTTTTCTTTTTTCTTTCTTTCTTTTTTTTTTTTGTGATGGAGTCTCGCTCTGTTGCCCAGGCTAAAGTGCAGCGGTGCAGTCTCTGCTCACTGCAACCTCCACCTCCCAGGTTCAAGCGATTCTCCTGCCTCAGCCTCCCAAGTAGCTGGGATTACAGGCACCTGCCACCATACATAGCTAATTTTTGTATTTTTGGTAGAGACAGGGTTTCACCATGTTGGCCAGGCTGGTCTCAAACTCCTGACTTCAAATGATGTACCTGCCTTGGCCTCCCGAAGTGCCGGGATTACAGGTGTAAGCCACTGCGCTGGGCCTGAACTTTTCCTTTTCACTCTGTTTATATTTTCAGTTAGAATAGGGGCTTTTGTCTTACTTGTAACATATTGAGGAAATAAGATTTTAAAAAATTTGTCGATATGTTGTTAATTTCGTGAAATGAGTGCTGTTTCTGCCTTCTGCTTTCTTGATTTCAACTTCTTATCCTGACTTTTAATGCACATGAGGGCACAGTTAAAAACATTTCCTTGGCTTTATTGAAATTTGTTGGAAGGATGACTGATGAATGGAGGATTCGTTTCTAGAACATTACCTTCTCTTTTGAATCTCAGAGAATTTGCTGTAATGGAATGTTTGTCCTGGAAATTTTTAAGTAAAACATTCAGCCGTGGCTTAAAATTGAAGGGAGTCATGAATCAAACTTCATAAAGCAGGTGGCTTGTTTTTTTAAAAAACATCTTAAAATAGATTTTACTAAGTTATTTGGCCAAAGTGTTCTAATTAGGAAAAAAATAGACGAATACTGATTGACAATGGTCAGGAGACCAATAGCGCTCTTCCAAAGGATATGTTAATTCTGTAAAATTACATAGTCATTGACCGTGTTGGTTTTCTAGTGTTAACAAATATAACACAGTAATGGATGAGAGGTATACGGGAATTATGCATTGTCTTTTCAATTGTTTTGAAAATTTAAAATTATTACAAAATAAGTTTATTTTTTTAAAAAATACAAAGGCAGGAGCTACAAAGTTGCAGAATGAATTTAATATAACCAAAAATGCCAGTCTTGATTACTTTTCTTTCTGCCACTAATGTACATCTCCAGTGTTTATTAGCAAATATACATGTACATAGCATCTCTTTTACATTTTCACTGTTACTCTTCCTTCCAGAAGTCAATGTGATTTTAATTTGAAGCAAAACTGAAATGGGTTCTTCTTCCTCATTCTATTCATATTGCTTTTTGATGGCCATGGCATAAGAAACTTTATCCCAGGAATACAGCTTTGCATTAGGTAAGCTATAAACTTGCTCATAATAGCATTGTTAAAAATTACTTACTGTAATATTTTCTCTTTTAGCAAAAATAATAATGTATTTTGTTAAGATATTTAATTCCTCTAGACCAGAAGATTCTTTCTTCTCTTCTGAAGAGATATTACGCATTCTAAGGCCCACCAATGACATACTTTTCACTGATATAACATTTAATGTCAGATAAATTTTTCTGCCAAGTGATTTTTTTTTTTTTTAACTTAGAAAAATGTTAGATTTGGAGTTATGCTGCTGTTTGAATCCTGACATGCCATTTCTGAGGTGTGTAACCATGGGCAGGTCTTTTAATTTGAGCTTCAGTTTACTCATCTTTCAGAAGGATGCAATGATACGGGAGTGTTGCACAATGTAGGTTTACATAGTGTGCTCTGTGAACTCTAAAGCATTTCACTAATGTAAAGAGTAGGCATAGGGAATTGGTATTTTTGTACATTTGTGCCAGGCTTTAAATTTACTGAAGCAACATTTACTATGTTTAAATGTGCTTTCTATAGTAAGCCTGCAAATTACCATATGCTCTGATTAAAGAAATCTCTGAAGGACTTCACAATAAGTAGCTGGTGGGTCTGCTTCCCCATTATATTGCTGTCATCTGTGTTTTTAGGATGTTTAATTGGGTTTAAATCACGTATAAAATTTGACTTAGAGTTCCTCAGCTGAATAATAAATAGTGGCTGCTATTAAACTCATCAAAGTTGGAGGGAATCTGAAGGTCATCTAGTTCAAGATTTCTTCAGTATGTTACCCTTCATCTGCTTTTAAAAAGCCAAATGGCTTTTCAGAAGCAGAGTGGAACAGGCTGGGATTGGTGTGTTTGTTTTAGAACTGTTGCTATTGGATTAAAAGAATAAAATATATGTGCAAAGTGACATAAAACTGCTGGTATCTTTTTTTTTTTTTTTTTTTTTGAGATAGAGTCTGGCTTTGTCGCCCAGGCTGGAGTGCAGTGGTGGGATCTCGGCTCATTGCAACCTCCACCTCCCAGGTTTAAGCAATTCTCTACCTCAGCCTCCAGAGTAGCTGGGATTACAGGCATCTGCCAGCATGCCCGGCTAATTTTGTATTTTTAGTAGAGACAGGGTTTTGCCTTGTTGGCCAGGCCGGTCTCAAACTCCTGACCACAGGTGATCCACCACCTCATGCTCCCACAGTGCTGGGATTACAGGCATGAGCCACCATGCCCACCTGTCTTTTTTTTCTTTTTTTGAGATGGAGTCTCGCTATGTTGCCCAGGCTGGAGTGCGTGGTGCGATCTCGGCTCACTGCAACCTCTGCCTCCAGGGTTCAAGCGATTCTCCTGCCTCAGCCTCCCAAGTAGCTGGGACTACAGGCACTGGCCACCACGCCCAGCTAATTTTTTTGTATTTTTAGTAGAGACGGGGTTTCACCATGTTGGACAGGATGGTCTCCATCTCTTGACCTGGTGATCCACCCGCCTCGGCCTCCCAAAGTGCTGGAATTACAGGTGTGAGCCACCATGCCTGGCCTGGGCCATCTTAAGTCTAAGGATGGTCAGTGTGCTAAAGTTTATGAATGCATTGTATATAATAAGATTATTTAGATTATTTGTGAAAATGATATTCGTGTTTACTTTCCATACTCTCAAACTATAATGATATTCACAGCCAGGCACAGTGGTTCACACCTGTAATCCCAGCACTTTGGGAGGCTTGGGTGGGCAGATCACCTGAGGGTCAGGAGTTCGAGACCAGCCTGGCCAACATGGTGAAACCCCATCTCTACTGAAAATACAAAAATTAGCGGGGCGTGGTGTCACACACCTGTGGTCCCAGCTACTCAGGAGGCGGAGGCAGGAGAATTGCTTGAATCTGGGAGGCGGAAGTTGCAGTGAGCCGAAGTGGAGCCACTGCCCTTTAGCCTGGGCGACAGAGTGAGACTCCATCTCAAAAAAAAAAAAAGAAAAAATTATATTCACCTTTTCTTTCCGCCTCTTAAACTATAGTGGGCCTGAACAAGTGCTTTGGATTTAAATCTCAGCTTTACTCCTTACCAGTTACATGACCTTAAGTTGCTTAGCTTTTTTGTCTATCTCCAATTCTGTACAATGGAAGTAAAAAATACCTATTGAGTGGGTTGCTGTGAAGATTAAGTGAGACAGAACATCTAAAGCGCTTTGCATAGACTTTGTACAATGTCTGTATGAAGCAGTTTATTTGTATATGTGTATCATAAATAGTAGTTGCTGTTATTTCCTATTAATGATGACATTTTCCTAGTCACTCAGTCATGAAACTTCAAAGTCAGCATTGGTACATCAGTTTGCCTTGCATTACTCTTTATTTTATTTATTTATTTATTTATTTGTTATTGAGACGGAGTCTCGCTCTGTCGCCAGGCTGGAGTGCAGTGGCGCAATCTCGGCTCACTTCAAGCTCCACCTCCCGGGTTCACGCCATTCTCCTGCCTCAGCCTCCCGAGTAGCTGGGACTACAGGTGCCCACCACCACGCCCGGCTAATTTTTTGTATTTTTAGTAGAGACAGGGTTTCACCATGTTAGGATGATCTTGATGTCCTGACCTCGTGATCCACCCGCCTTGGCCTCCCAAAGTGCTGGGATAACAGGCGTGAGCCACCGCGCCTGGTCTTATTTCTATTTTTTTGAGACGGAGTCTCATTCTGTCGCCCAGGCTGGAGTGCAGTGGGGCAATCTCGGCTCACTCCAGCCTTCACCTCCTGGGTTTAAGTGATTTTTCTGCCACACCTCCCGAGTAGCTGGGACTACAGGTGCCCACCACCACGCCCGGCTAATTTTTGTGTTTTTAGTAGAGATGGGGTTTCACCATGTTAGTCAGGCTGGTCTCGAACTCCTGACCTTGTGATCCACTCGCCTTGGCCTCCCAAAGTGTTGGGATTACAGGCGTGAGCCGCTGCGCCTGGCCACATTACTCTTTTTTAAACAACGTTATAGAGACATAATTCATAAGCAATAAAGAGGGTTTTTTTTTTTTTAGTATTTTCACCATCACCACAATCTAATTTTAGAACTTTTGTCTCCCCTCAAAGAAACCCAATTAGCAGTCGCTCCCCATTTCTTCTACCCCCAGCCACGAATCTACTTTCTGTCTCTATGGATTTGTCTATTCTGGACATTTCATGTAAATGGAGTCATACACGATATGACCTTTTGTGTCCGACCTCTTTCATTTAACGTAACGTTTTCAAGTGCCAGCCGTGTTGTCACATCTGTAAGTATTTCATTCTTTTTTATTGCCAAATAATCCTATTCTAAGGATATATCCCATTTGTTTATCCATTCATAAGTTGATGGAACTTATGATGGTTTTTTTGATTTTTAAGAGTAATGCAGTTATGAACATTCATGTACAAGTTTTTGTGTAGACATATGTTTTCATTTTTCTTGGGTATGTACCTAGGAGAACTGTTGGATTACGTGGTAACTATGTTTAACTTCCCGAGGTGCTGTCACACTGTTCCACAGTAGCTGTACCATTTTACACGCCCACCAGCAATGTATGGGGGTTCTAATCCCTACACATCCTCGCCGACACTTGTTACTGTCTGTCTTACTTTTCACAGCCATCTTAGTGAGTGAGAAGGGGTGTTTTGTAGTTTTGATTTGCATTTTTCTAATTACTAATGATGTTGAGCGGTTTTCATATGCTTATTGGTTATTTGTATATCTTCTGTGGAGAAATGTCTCTTCAAATCCTTTATCTATTTTTCAGTTGGGTTATGTATCTTTTTATTATTGAGTCATAAGAGTTCTTTAGGTATTCTGGATGCAAGTCACTCATTAGTCACATGATCTGCAAATAGTTTCTCCCATTCTGTGGGTTGTCTGTTCACTTTCTTGATGGTATCATTTATACCTTGTGCTACTGCTGTATCTTCCTGTTGACCAGTTCTGTCAGTCTCATCAATGCCACCCCTTTTCCATACACACTGTTACTTTTTTTTTTTTTTTTTGAAATGTAGTTTCGCTCTTGTTGTCCAGGCTAGAGTGCAGTGGCATGATCTTGGCTCACTGCAACCTCCGCCTCCCAGGTTCAAGCAGTTCTGCCGTCTCAGCCTCCCGAGTAGCTGGGATTACAGATGTGTGCCACCATGCCTGGCTAACTTTGTATTTTTAGTGGAGACAGGGTTTCAACATGTTGGCCAAGCTGATCTGGGACTCCTAAAATCTTGAGTGATCTACCCGCCTCAGCCTCCCAAAGTGCTGGGATTACAGGCGTGAGCCACCGTGCCCGGCCCCACTGTTACTTTTATTATTACCTGGACTATACTTGTTGAAATCTTAAAATTAACTTCTGCTTCAGACTTTCTCCTGCTTTAGTCCTTGAGCAGATCAGCCTTCCTTAACCATGACTCACAACATATCACTTAGAAGTTTTCAATGCTGCCCCAATGCAGACGTCTCATTCGGCTTTTTCCAGATTTCTCTCCCATCACTCATTGTCACTTGTAGAAGGAAGCACAGGTAATGATGTGTGTGTCACCAGAGTTAGTCTTGAGTGGAAGAGAGCCAAGGGAGAAATGAAATGCCTTTCTGATGGTAATTTCACCATAGTCTAGGATCTTGCCCTTAGTGTGATGGGGCCAATAACTCAGTTTCTTCAACATATCATACTTACGATGTACCAAACCCGCAAGAGATTGAACTATACAAACCAGAATGCCATGTGATTTATGATTTTTCTTTCTGTGTTAATAAATGAGATTGGCTTGTAGGGTTTTTTGTTGTTGGCCAATTTTGATACCAGAGATTTGTATAACATTTATGAATTTTCTCCTACCCTATTCCCTTGTCCTCTTCTCCTCCTCTACTTTTAACATTTCTAGTTTTATCATATTGTGTAATCCATTGTACAGTCACATGTAATCAAATGTGCCCTGTGCATTTCTGCTTTGGGGAATTTATTGATGTTCTCTGTAGCCACGTATATTATCATTTTTATAAATGTCCTGCAGACATTAGGAAAGAAGGAGTATTATTATTTGTAGAGTATATAGGTATTGCATTAAATTAGCTTTATTGATAGCTGTCTAAACCTATAGATTCTTATCTTTTGCCTACTTGATTTGTTAAGAATTAAAGAGGGATACTTTTATTTCCTGCTACAATTACATTTCTGTTACCATTGCCTTAATTTCTAACATTGTACTCTGACACATAAATGTTCACAGAGTAAACTTCATTGTGAATTACAGGATTCACAATAAACTTTCATCCTATCTGATGATTTTTGCATTGAAATTTACTTTGATACTAGTATTGTGTTGCTTGACTTTTGTTTTCATGTGATCAGGCGACTTGTTTTTTTATTTTTGACCTTTTTGATGATAAGTTATTTCAACTTTTCTATGTCTGAAAAAGTATTTTGGGCCGGGCGCAGTGGCTCATGCCTTTAATCCCAGCACTTTGCGATACCGAGGTGGGCAGATCACTAGGTCAGGAGATCGAGACCATCCTGGCTAACACGGTGAAACCCTGTCTCTACTAAAAATACAAAAAATTAGCCGGGCGTGGTGGCGGTCACCTGTAGTCCTAGCTACTTGGGAGGCTGAGGCAGGAGAATGGCATGAACCCGGAAGGCAGAGCTTGCAGTGAGCCGAGATCGTGCCACTGCACTCCAGCCTGGGTGGTAGGGCGAGACTCTGTCTAAAAAAAAAATAATAATAATAAAGAAAAAAAATATATTTTGCCTTCATTTTGAAAGATATTTTCGTGGGTGTAGAATTCTAAGTTGACAGGCCTTTCCACCCCTCCCCCACCTTAGTTTCAGTACTTTAAAAATGTTGATCTCCTGGCTTCTGAGGTTCTCTGTACTAAAGGGGTCTTTTTTTCTCTGGCTGCTTTTAAGATTTTCTCCACTGATTTTAAGTGATTTGTTTATGATGTGCCTTGCTGTAGTTTTTTTCATGTTTCTTGTGCTTGGAGTTTGTTGAGCTGCTTAGGTCTGTGCATTTGTAGTTTTCATCAAATTTGAAAAAGTTTTGGCTATTGTTTTCACATATGTATAAAATGTGTGTGTGTGTATTGTTTTTATATATATAGTTTTTAATGTATAAAACAGCATATACATATATATATATATATATATATATATATAGTTTTCATGTGTCTCATAGCTTATCACATAAAACTTTTTGCCTTTCCCACCACAACCATGTCTACATTAGGCATCTGGAAGTTGTCTCACAGCTCACTGATGCTCTATTCCCTTTTTATTTGCCTTTTTTTTCCTCTGTGTTTTATTTTGGGTAGGTTTTTGTTGCCTTGTTTTCAAGTTCACTAATGTTCTGCAGTGTTCATTCTGTTGTTATTCTCATCCCAATGTATGTTTGTGTGTTTTTTAAATCTCTAGATGTTTTATTTGGGTCTCTCTTTTATTTTGCAGTAGTTTCCCTGTCTCTACCTAACATGCTTAATCTTTTCTCTACCTTCTTGAAAATATAGAATGTAGAATTGTCTACCAGTTGTATAAATCTCTTGTCATTTCTGGATCTGTTTCTGTTGATTGGTTCCCACCCCCACCTCAGTATCCTGGGTTATATTTTCCTAGTTCTTGGCATGCCTGGTGATTTTTAAATTTGATGTCAGATATGAGTTTTACCTTGTTCGATGCTGGATATTTTTGTATTATGTAAATGTTCTCAAGTTTCATTCTGGAACATAATTAAGTTGGAAACAGTTTGATCCTTCTGAGGCTTGTTTTTAAGCTTTGTTTGGCAGGACCAGAACTGCATTTTGTCTGGAATTAATTTGTCCCCACTACTGAGATAAGGCTTTTCTGAATACTCAAGGTTTTCCACTCAGGGCAGTTTTCTTCAATTAAGTTTATTTTTTATTATTTCACGTTCTCTGTTTGGTTCTTTCTCTCAAGGACGTTAACGGGCTGTACATTGATCTATCTTCTCTGTTCTCCTGCTTTATCATCTTCTGTCTCGCTGTTTTCTTTTTTTTATCCTTTTCCTGTATTTTAGTAGAAAGTCCCCAAAGTGCCTTCCACATTATCGATTCCATTTTTTTACTGTTGTAATTCTGCTTCTTATCGCCTGTGTAAATTTCTGCTCTATATTAGTTTCATGATACCCTATCGTTAATTCAGGCCACCCTTTTTTTCATATCGTTCTACCATTTTGTCTCATCTTCCTTATACTTTACTCAGAGACTGTTTTCATGAAGTTTGTGAAACACATTTTAAAAATTGTTTAAAATGCACTCTTTGTCTATTTCTTGCCTTTTTTTCCTTTTTGCTATTCTGGAATATATCCACAGACCCTGTGTTGGTTTTATTTTGTTTAATTCTTGAGAAGGAAACCTGAATTTCTGTTTAGGTCTGAAATTTGCTTTTGGGTCCCTTGCTGTATACCTGAATATTGTTAGAATCAGCTCTTAGTTCTTAAGCTAGACGTAGGGCTGAACCACATTGACATCTGGGATTAGCTGAGTGGGGCTGAAGGGGTAGGCCTTAGGCCTTGGGCACTCTCAGGGTAGCTTGAGCTCTGTGTACTTCCTTTGCAGTTGGTGAAATTGGTATGCCAGGACCCTCTGTTGTCTTTGGCCCAGCTGGCAAATGATGGCTATGCCTTTATCTCTTTTCTTGGGGCTACTGAGCCCCACCCGCTTATGTTAATATTTTTTTCCTTCTGCCAAGGCAATGTGTGCAACCTTTGGTATTCTAATACCACCCACCTCTGAGTTTTGCCAGTCTACAGGACCTGTCTGTCCCTGGCTTTTAGCTCTGGGCCCCACGTGAAAGAGTGTTACTGATTCTGTCAGAATTGCCTGGAATAAGAAGTGGAGTTTCAGGCCAGTGTCTCCCTTCAACTTGGCCCCATTTCCACTATATCTTTTTTTTTTTTTTCTTGAGACAGAATCTTTCTCTGGAGTGCAGTGGTGGCAGTCACAGCTCACTGCAGCCTCGACCTCCCCTGCTCAAGAGATTTCCCCTCTTCAGCCTCCTGAGTAACTAGTGTGTCAGGTGCATGCCACCGTGCCTGGCTAATTTTTGTATATTTGTAGAGATGGGGTCTTGCTGTGTTGCCCAGGCTGGTCTTGAATTCCTGGACTCAGGTGATCTGCCCACCTCAGCCTCCCAAAGTGCTGGGATTACAGGCATGAGCCACCATGCCCGGCTGGGCTGTGACATTTCTTGATTGTCTTTGAAGTCCCCCATAGTACATTGAATATAATGTTCCATGAGGTTTTTTAGTGAGCTAATTAATTACTTCTATGACATCATCTAAATAACTGAAACAACAGCTATACTCTCAGTGTAGGTCACAATTGCATATGAGTTTGTAATAGAAAAACCTGTAGAAGTTTAGCATGTTGCAGCTCAGAGAATATGAATAAATGCCATATTCACCCAAAGTTAAGGGCAAGGATTTTTGATGGGGCTTGGTTTGAATCTGTGTATTGCTTTGGGTAGTATTGTTGTCTTAGCAATATTATGTCTTCCAATCCATAAACAACATGGGATGTCTGTTTATTTGTGTCTTTAATTTCTTTCAGTAGTGTTTTGTAGTTCTTTTTCTTTTCTTTTCTTTTTTTTTTTTTTTTTTCCTTTTTGGACAGAATCTCCCTCTGTCACCCAGTCTGGGCTACAGTGGTATGATCACAGCTCACTTTAGCCTAAAACTCTTGGGCTCAAATGATCCTCTTGCCTCAGTCTCCCAAATAGCTGGGACTACAGCTGTGCACCACTATGCCTGGCTAATTACAAAATACATATTTATTTATTTTTAGAAACAAGGTCTTGCTGTGTCGTCCAGTCTGGACTCAAACTTCTGACCTCAAGTGATCCTCCCAAGTAACTGGGATTACAGATGAGAACCACCACACATGGCAGTTGTGTAGAGACAGGGTTTTAGCATACTGCTCAGCCTGGTCTCAAACTCCTGAGCCCAAGCAGTCCACCCACCTCGGCCTCCCAAAGTGTTAGGGTTACAGGCGTGAGCCACCATTCCCAGCTTCTTGAGTGTTTTTGTCACAAAAGAGTGCTGAATTTTGTCAGATGCTTTTTCGATATCAGTTAAGATGATATGTGTTTTACGTGGGGTTTTTTTTCCTTTATTCTGTTAATTTGTGTTACATTGATTGATTTTGTATGTTGAACTATCCTTGCATTCCAGGAAGAAATCCCACTTGCTGTTAGTGTATAATTCTTTTAATATGCTGCTTAATTTGGTGTGGTAGTATTTTGTTGATATTTACTCCAGTGTTCGTAGGGATATTGGTCTATAGTTTTTGTATAGTGTTTTTGTCTGGCTTTCATATCAGAAGGTACTCCTGACCTAATAGAATAAATTAGGAAGTGGTCCCTCCTCTTCAGTGTTTTAGAAAAGTTTGAGAAGGATTGGTGTCAGTTCTTCTTTAAATGTTGTTAGAATTTACCAGTGAAGCCATCAGGTTAGGATCTCTTTATTGAGAGAGTCAATGCCCTTAATAGTGGTAGGTCTTTAAGGGTATTGTTTAATTTCCACATATTTATTAGTTTTTCAGTTTTCTCTCTTACTGATTGCTACTTTCATTTCATTGTGGTTAGAAAAATACTTTGTATTTTTAAAAAGACTCAGTCTTTTTAAGTGTATTGAGACTTGTTTTATGGTCCAACACATGATCTATCCTGGAGAATGTCCTGTGTGCACTTGGTGGTTGACATGTCATATACAGGCATACCTTGTTTTGTGCTTCGCAGATACTGCATTTTTTTTACAAATTGATAGTCTGTGGCAACCCTGCATTAAGGAAGTCTATCAGCAGCATTTTTCTTGTTGCACATGTTTACTTTGTGTTTTTGTGTCATATTTTGGCAGTTCTTGCAATATTTCAAACCTTTTCATTGTTATTTTATCTGTTACGGTAATCTTTGATCAGTGATTTTTTGATGTTACTATTGTAATTGTTTTGAGGCACCGTGAACTGCACCCATAAGGGACAACAAACTTAGACAATAAATATGTGCTCTGACTACTCCACTGAGCCACCATTCCCCCATCTTTCCCCTTCTCTTCAGGCCTCCCTGTTACCTGGGGAGGTAACAGGGGATGGTTGAGACACAACCATCTTGAACATAGACACAACCATCTTGAAATTAGGCCAATTAATAAACCTACAATGACCTGGTGTTTAAGTGAAAGGAAGAGTCATATGCTTCTTACTTGAAATCAAAAGCTAGAAATGACTAAGCTTAGTGAGGAAGGCATGTCAAAAGCAAACAGAGGCCAAAAGTTAGACTTCTTGTTCTAAATAGCCAAACTGTGAATGCAAAGGAAAAGTTCTTGAAGGAAATTGAAAATGCTACTCTAATGAACTCGTGAATGATAAGAAAGCGGCAGCCTTGATGCTGATATGGAGAAAGTTTTAGTGGTCTGGATGGAAGATCATGCCAACCACAGCATTCCTTTAAGCCACAGCCTTCAGAACAAGACCCTAATTCTCTTCATTTCTCTGAAGGCTGTGAGAGAGGTGAGGAAACTGCAGAAGAAAAGTTTGAAGCTAGCAGAGGTTGGTTTATGAGATTTAAGGAAAGAAGTGTCTCCATAAAGTAAAAGTGCAAGGTGAAGCAGCAAGTGCTGATGTAGAAACTATAGCAAGCTATCTAGAAAATCTAGCTAAGATAATTGGTAAAGATGGCTGCACTAAGCAACAGATTTTTCAATGTAGATGAAAAAGCCTTCTATTGGAAGGAGATGCCATCTGTAACTTCCAAAGCTAGAGAGGAGAAGACAATACCTGGCTTCAAAAGACAGGCTATAATTCTCTTGTTAGGGGTTAATGCAGCTGGTAACTTTAAGTTGAGGCGACTGCTCAGGTACCATTCCCAAAGTCCTAGGGCCCTTAAGAATTATGCTAAGTATACTCTGCTTGTGCTCTCTAGATGGCACAGTGAAAGCTTGGAGACAGCCTGTTTACAGAATGCTTTACTGAATATTTTAAGCCCACTGTTGAGACCTACTGCTCAGAAAAAGATTCTTTGTAAAACATTACTGCTCATTGAGAAGCACTTGGTCACCCAAGAGCTCTGATGAAGATGTACAAGGACATTAGTATTGTTTTCATGCCTGTTAATACAACATCCATTCTGTATCCCCTGGACCAAGGAGTAATTTCAATTTTCAAATCTTATTATTTAAGAAATACATTTTGAGCCAGGTGCAGCAGCTTACACCTGTAATCCTAGCACTTTGGGAGGCCAAGGCAGGCAGATTGCTTAAGCCTCGGGGTCCAAGACCAACCTGAGCAGCATGCAAAACCCTGTCAATACAGAAAATGCAAAAAACTAGCAAAGCATGGTGTCATGCACTTGTATTCCCACCTACCCAGGAGGCAGAGGTGGGAGGATCACCTGAACCAGAGAGTCAAGGCTGCAGTGAGCCACAGTCACACCATAGTGATTCCTCTGGCGCTCTGATGGATCTCTGGGCAAAGTAAATTGAAAATGTTTTGGAGGCAGCACGGTAGCTCACACCTGTAACTCCCAGCACTTTGAGAGGCCAAGGCGGGTGAATCACTTGAGGTCAGGAATTTGAGACCAGCCTAGCCAACATGGTGAAACCCTGTCTCTACTAAAAAAATACAAAAATTAGTGTAATGACATGGTGTCACATGCCTGTAATCCCAGCTACTCAGGAGGCTGAGGCAGGAGAATCGCTTGAAGGCGGGAGGCAGAGGTTGCAGTGAGCTGGGATTGTGCCACTGCACTCCAGCCTGGGTGACAGAGCAAGACTCTGTTGAAAGAAAGAGAAAGAGAGAAAGAAAGAGAAACAACAAAAAAAGAAAATGTTTTGGAAAGGAGTCACTTTTCTAGATGCCATTAAGAACATTCGTGATTGGTGGGAGGAAATCAAAATATCAACATTAACAGAAGTTGATTCCAGCTCTCGTGGATGACTTTGAGGGGCTCAAGACTTGAGTGGAGGAATTAATTGGAGGTGTAGTAGAAATAGCAAGAGAAATAGAATTAGAAGTGGAGCCTGAAGATGGGACTGAATTATTGCAAAGGCATGATAAAACTTGAGTGGATGAGAAGTTGCTCCTTAGGGATGAGCAAAGAAAGTGATTTATCGAAATACACTCTACTCCTGGTGAAGATGGTGTGAACATTATTGACAACATAGGATTTAGAGTGAGTTTTTCCAACCTGTGGCCCAGGACGGCTTTGAATGTGACCCAACGCAAATTCATAACCTTTCCTAAAACATGAGTTTTTTTGTTTTTGTTTTTGTTTTTGTTTTTTGAGACGGAGTTTCTCTCTTGTCACCCAGGCTGGAGTGCAATGGCACAATCTTGGCTCACTGCAACCTCCGTCTCCCGGGTTCAAGCAATTCTCCTATCTCAGTCTCCCAAGCGATTACAATCGTCCACCACCACACCCAGCTAATTTTTGTATTTTTAGTAGAGACGGGGTTTCACCATGTTGACCAGGCTGGTCTCGAACCCCTGACCTCAGGTGCTCCACCCACCTTGGCCTCCCAAAATGCTGGGATTACAGGCGTGAGCCACCATGCCTGGCTGAGTTTTGTTTTGTTTTGTTTTTTTAAGCTCATCTGCTATGGTTAGTGTTAGTGTGTTTTATGTGCGGTCCAGTTCTTCCACTGTGACTCAGAGAAGCCAAAAAAATTGGACATCCCGATTTGGAATATAAACTTTATTGATAAAGCATCAGCAGGATTTAAAAAGATTGACTCAAATTTTGTGAAAGAAGTTCTGTGGGCAAAATGTTATCAAACAACATTGCATGCTACAGAGAAATCTTTTGAGAAACAGTCAATTGATGTGGCAAACTTCACTGTTGTCTTATTTTAAGAAATTGGCAGGCCAGGCACGGTGGCTTATGCTTATAGTTCCAGCACTTTGGCAGGCTAAGGCAGGCGGATTGCTTGAGCCCAGTAGCTCAAGACCATCCTGGGCAACATGGTGAGACCCTGTCTACAAAAAATACATAAATTAGCTGAACATGGTGACACACGCCTGTAGTCCAGCTCCTTGGGAGGCAGAGGCAGGAGAGTTGCTTGAGCCTAGGAGGTCAGGGCTGCAGTGAGCCGTGATCACACCACTGCATTTCATCCTGGGCAACAGAGCGAGACCCTATCTTGGGAAACAAAAAAGAGAGAAATTACTACAACCACCCTACCCTTCAGCAGTCACCACCCTGATCAGTCAGCAGCCATCCGCTCAAGGTAAGACTCTCCACCAGCAAAGGATTGCAACTGGCTGAAGGCTCAGATGATTGTTAGCATTTTTTAGCAATAAATTTCTTTTTTTTTTTTTCTTTTTGAGACAGAGTCTAGCTCTGTCGCCCAGGCTGGAGTGCAGTGGTGCGATCTTGGCTCACTGCAACCTCTGCCTCCCGGGTTCACGCCATTCTCCTGCCTCAGCCTCCTGAGTAGCTGGGACTACAGGCGCCTGCCACCACGCCCGGCTAATTTTTTTTGTATCTTTTAGTAGAGACGGGGTTTCACCGTGTTAGCCAGGATGGTCTCCATCTCCTGACCTTGTGATCCACCCGCCTCGGCCTCCCAAAGTGCTGGGATTACAGGTGTGAGCCACCACGCCCAGCCAATAAAGTATTTTTAAATTAAGGTGAGTACATTGTTTTTTTTAGACATAATGCTATTGCACACTTAACAGACTACAGCAAGGTGTAAGTGTAACTTTTATATGCACTGGGATACCAAAATGTGTGTGTCTCACTTTATTATGCTGTTTGCTTTATTGCGGTGTTGTTGAACTGAACGAACAATATCTCTGAGGTATGCCTGTATGTGTCTTTATAGTAGGCTTAACTGGTTTATAATGTTGTCCAAGTCTTCTGTTTCCTTATAGATCTTCCGTCTGCTTTTTTCTGTGCATTCTTGAAAGTGGGGTGTTGGAGTCTCCACCTATTGTTATAGAACTGTCTATTTCTTCCTTCAGTTTTATCCACTTTTACTTCGTGTATTTTAGAGTTATATTGTTAGGTGTGTATATGTTTATAATTGTTATATTTTCTTGATAGAATTGAACCTTTTTACTCAACATATAATTGTTTGTCTCTTGTAACCTTTTTTGACTTAAAATCGATCATTTCTAATAATATAGCCATCTCAGACCATTTTTTGTTGCGATTACATGGAATATTTTCTTTCATCCTTTTACTTTCAACCTCTTTGTGTCATTATATCTAAAGTGAGTCTCGTGCTCACCTCGGCAGCTAAAGTGAGTCTCTTGTAGTCTGCATGTAGATGAGTCGTTTTTTAATCCAGTTACTGACAAGGAAAGATTCACTTTACAATTTAGATATTTGTTTTCTGTATGTCTTACATGTTTTTTATTCCTCAATTCTTCCATTATTGCCCTCATCGTATTTTTTATTATTTAGGGATTTTGGGTTTGTTTGGCAGTAAACCATTTTGATTCTCTTCTTTTTGTGTATGTTTTTCGTTATTTTCTTAGTAGTTACTTTGGGGTTTGCAATTAACATTTTAAACTTTTAACAACTTACCTTGAATAATACCAACTTAGGTTTAGTACAGTCACAGCAAGGTATATCTCCTGTCCCTTCACCTTCATGTTGTCGTTGTCACTGATTACATTTTTATACATTGTGTAATACGTATATTAACATAGATTTATAATGATTGTTTTATGCATTCATTAGCCTTTTAAATAATATAGAAACAAAAGGATTATAAACCGAAAGTACAATGATGGCTTTTTTTTTTTTCCTGAGACAGATTCTCACTCTGTTGCCCAGGCTGGAGTGCAGTGGTGCGATCTCCACTCACTGCAACCTCCACCTCCTGGGTTGGAGTGATTCTACTGCCTCAGCCCCCCGAGTAACTGGTATTACAGGTGTGTGCCACCACACCTGGCTAATTTTTGCCTTTTTTAGTAGAAATGGGGTTTCACCATGTTGACCAGGTTGATCACAACTTCTGACTCAAATGATCCACTTGCCTTGGCCTTCGAAAGTGCAGGGATTATAGGCATGAGCCACTGAGCCCAACCAGTGGTGACTTGTATATTTACCTAAGTAGTTAACCTTTACCAGCAATCTTAGCTTTTTTATGTGGCTTTGAATTTCTGTTTAGCCGTTCTTTTATCTCAGCCTGAAGGACCCCTTTAGCATTTCTTGTAGAGCAAGTCTACAGGTAGCAAACATCCTTAGCTTTTGTTTCTCTGGGAATGTCTTAGTTTCTCCTTCATTCTTGAAAAGATACTTTTGCCAGATCTTAATTGACAGATTTTTTTTTTAAGCGCTTTAAATAGATTGTCCTACTGCCTATGGCCTCCATATGGTTTCTGCTTATGGTTTCTGATGAAAAATTAGCTGTTAATTTTAGTGAGGATCTCTTTTACTTGACTAGGAGCTTCTCTCTTGCAGCTCTCAAGATTCTCTTTGGCTTTGGCTCTTTCTACAATTTGACTATAATGTGTTTTATCCTGCCTAGAGTTTGTTGAGCTTCTTGGATGTGTAGATTCAAATCTTTTATCAGTTTTTAGAAGTGTTTGATCATTATGTATTTCTTCCAATTGTTTTTCAGCCCTTTTCTGTGCCTCTACTTCTGGAACTCCCATGATATGTATGATGGTGTCCCACAGGCACCTCAGGTTCTGTTCATTTTTCTTTTGTTGTTGTTGTTGTTGTTGTTTTTGAGACAGAGTCTCACTGTGTCATGTAGGCTGGAGTATAGTGACATGAACATGGTTCACTGCAGCCTCAACCTCCTGTCCTCAAGCGATCCTCCCACCTCAGCCTCTTGTGTAGCTGGGACTACAGATGCATGCCACCATGCCTGGCTGTTGTATTTTTGGTCGAGACAGGTTCTCACTATGTTGCCCAGGCTGGTCTCGAACTCCTAGACTCAAGTGATCCTCCCACCTTAGCCTCCCAGAGTGCTGGGATTACAGGCATGAGCGACTGTGCCCAGCTCATTTTGCTTCATTCTTCTTTCTTTCTACTCTTCAACTGGATTTTATTTACCTTATCTTTGAGTTTGTTGATTTTTTTTTTCCTTTTTTTTTTCCTGCTCAAGCATGCCATTGAACCCCCTCTTATGAACATGTAATTTCAGCTTGTATTAGTTTGCCAGGACTACTGTAACAAAATACTACAGGCTGGGTGGCTTAAGCAATGGAAATGTATTTTCTCACAGTTCTGGAAGTGGGCAGTCTGCAATCAAGATGTTAGCAGGTTTGGGTTCTTCTGTGGCCTTCCTCAGCTTGCGGATGACCTCCTTCTCATTGGGCCCATACAGAGTCTTTTCTTTGTGCGTGTGCATCCCTAGTGTCTCTGTGTGTCCAAATCTCACCTTATTGGGACACTCATCATACTGTGTTAGGGTGCAACTAAATGGCTTCATTTAGGTTAATCACCTCCTAAAGACTCTACTTGTAAATATAGCCAGACTCTGAGGTGCAGGGCATTACAACTTCAGTGTGTGAACTGAGGGGCAGCGGGGAAATGCAGTTCAGCCCATAATGCATTGTTGTTCCTTTCAGCTCCAACTTTTTCCATTTGGTTCCTTTTTATTATTTCTTTTTTCTTTTCTTTTTTTTTTTTTTTGAGATGGAGCATCACTCTGTCGCTCAGGCTGAAGTGCAGTGGCGTGATCTTGGCTCACTGTAACCTCCACCTCCCAGGTTCAAGCGATACTCATGCCTCAGCCTCCTGAGTAGCTGGGACTACAGGCTCATGCCACAATGCCCGGCCAAGGTTTTTTTTTTTTTTTTTTTTTTTGAGACAAAGTTTTGCTCTTGTCACCCAGGCTGGAGTGCAATGGAACGATCTTGGCTCATTGCAACCTCCACCTCCCCGGTTCAAGCAGTTCTCTTGCCTCAGCCTCCCAAGTAGCTGGGATTACAGGTGCCCGCCACCACGCCCAGCTTATTTTTGTATTTGTTGAAGGCTGGTCTGGAACTCCTGACCTCAGGTGATCCGCCCATCTCGGCCTCCCAAAGTGCTGGGATTGCAGGTGTGAGCCACCACACCCGGCCCACGCCCGGCCAATTTTTATATTTTTAGTAGAGATGGGGTTTCACCATGTTGGCCAGGCTGGTCTCGAACTTCTGACCCCAAGTGATCTGCCCACCTTGACCTTCCAAAGTGCTGGGGTTACAGGTGTGAGCCACCACTACTCCTGGCGCGCCCCCCCCCCCTTTTTTTTTTGAGATGGAGTCACGCTTTGTCGCCTAGGCTGGAGTGCAGTGGCATGTTCTCAGCTCACTGCAAGCTCCACCTCCAGGGTTCAAGCCATTCTCCTGCCTCAGCCTCCCGAGTAGCTGGGACTACAGTTGCCCACCACCATGCCCGGCTAATTTTTTATATTTTTTTAGTAGAGACGGGGTTTCACCGTGTTAGCCAGGATGGTCTCCATCTCCTGACCTCGTGATCCGCCTGCCTTGGCCTCCCAGAGTGCTGGGATTATAGGCGTGAGCCACCATGCCTGGCCTCCTGGCCCCTTTTTATGGTTTCTGTCTCCTTATTGACATTGTTATCCTGATTTTCTTTATTCATCATTTTCTTTTGTTCTTTTTTTTTTTTTTTTTTTTTTTTTTTTTGAGGCGGAGTCTTCACTCTGTCACCCAGGCTGAAGTGCAGTGGCTCGATCTCGGCTCACTGCAAGCTCCGCCTCCCAGGTTAGCGCCATTCTCCTGCCTCAGCCTCCCGAGTAGCTGGGACTACAGGCACCCGCCACTGCGCCCAGCTAATTTTTTGTATTTTAGTAGAGACGGGGTTTCACCGTGTTAGCCAGGATGGTCTCGATCTCCTGACCTCGTGATCCGCCCGCCTCAGCCTCCCAAAGTGCAGGGATTACAGGCGTGAGCCACCGCGCCCGGCCTTCTTTTGTTCTTTGAGCATATTTAAAACAGTGGATTTAACCTCTGCGACGTGTGATTCTAGTGTTGGTGTTTCCTCAGTGACAGTGTTTCTGATTCTTTTTCCTGTGAATGCACTGTATATTCCTTTTTGTGTGTATGCTTTTACTTTCTTGTTGAGAATTGGACATTTGGAGTATGATATTGTGGTAACTCTGGAAATCAGATTCTACGCCTCCTCAGGGATTGCTTTTGTGACTTGGTGAGGTTACAGTTATCTGTTTGTACAATGACTTTTCCTATTTTGTGAAGTCTTTATTCCTTGTTGTATGTAGTTGCTCGAGTTTTTTTTTCTCTTATCCATGCAGCCAGCCTGTGACCTGAAGATTTTCTTAACTGTCTGGATCTGTGTGTGTGAGTGTACAGAGGTAGGTGTAGGTGTCTTAAATCTTGTGATAGGTGCCACCAGGGAAACCCCTGCAGCCTGAGGGGGCCAAAACAAGCTGAGCGAGTTTGCCAGACTGGACAAAATGCACAACCGCACATTTTTGGAGGACAAGGTCCTTCCTCCACCCCCCACTCCTTGTATGAGCCAGCTGCTGTGGGAACACAGGCCACCTTCCTGCAGGCTGCGTGTGGCAGGGCTGCGGAGTGGGGATTTATGCACACTGATCTCTCCTGAGCTTCAGCAGCCTCCCTTCATCCAGCACTCTCTTGGTTGCTGTGAGTGTCTGATCTGCTTCCAGAGTTCTGAAATCGTGATTTTGATCATTTTTTCAGCTTCCTGATTGTATTGGTGGAGGGACCGACCCATGGAGCTTCTGACTCCACCATTTTCCATAACCTCCCTTGTGGCATTTATTTTTTTAGAACGAATTTTAAATGTCTTATTCTCAGTCATTTAGAATTCCACAACAGAGGCCAGGAGAGCTGGCTCACGCCTGTAATCCCAGCACTTTGGGAGGCTGAGGCGGGTGGATCACCTGAGGTCGGGAGTTGGAGATCAGCCTAACCAACATGGTGAAACCCTGTCTCTACTAAACAAAAAAATACAAAATCAGTCGGGCATGGTGGCACATGCCTGTAATCCCAGCTACTTGGGAGGCTGAGGCAGGAGAATCACTTGAACCTGGGAGGCGGAGGTTGTGGTGAGCTGAGATCGTGCCATTGCACTCCAGCCTAGGCAACAAGAGTGAAACTCCGTCTCAAAACAAACAAACAAACAAAAAAGAATTCCACGACAGATACCTGCACTTTATGAAGAAAGCATAGGTTATTTGACAAATAGTGTTAGAAAAATAGGCTAGCCATTTTGGAGGAAAAGGGGCTGGGTCCCAACCTTATTCTTCATGCCAAAATAAACTCCCATGTATTAAAGGTTTTATTATTTGTTTGTTTGTTTGTTTATTTATTGAGACAGAGTCTTGCTCAGTCGTCCAGGCTGGAGTGCAGTGGCACCATCTCGGTTCACTGCAAGCTCTGCCTCCCAAGTTCACGCCATTCTCCTGCCTCAGCCTCCCGAGTAGCTGGGACTATAGGTGCCTGCCACCACGCCGGGCTATTTTTTTGTAGTTTTAGTAGAGACGGGACTTCACCATGTTAGCCAGGATGGTCTCGATCTCCTGACCTCGTGATCCGCCTGCCTCGGCCTCCCAAACTGCTGGGATTACAGGTGTGAGCCACCGCACCCAGCCTTCATTTTTATTTTCAAAAATAATTTTGGGCCAGATGCAATGGCTTACACCTGTAATCCCAGCACTTTGGGAGGCCGAGGCAGGAGGATTGCTTGAGCCCCCAGGAGTTTCAGACCAGCCTGGGCAACACAGTGAGACCCCATCTCTAAATAATAAATAATAAATAATAAATTTGGGCTGGGCGCGGTGGCTCAAGCCTGTAATCCCAGCACTTTGGGAGGCCGAGACGGGCGGATCACGAGGTCAGGAGATCGAGACCATCCTGGCTAACACGGTGAAACCCCGTCTCTACTAAAAAATACAAAAAACTATCCGGGCGAGGTGGCGGGCGCCTGTAGTCCCAGCTACTCGGGAGGCTGAGGCAGGAGAATGTTGTAAACCCGGGAGGCGGAGCTTGCAGTGAGCTGAGATCCGGCCACTGCACTCCAGCCTGGGCGGCAGAGCAAGACTCCATCTCAAAAAAATAATAATAATAAAAAATTTGGAGGTGTAAATGCCCTCCTGTGTCTGACACAAACCCTGGAGCAAAGAGTAAAAGCAAAGAGTAGTTATTTTATGTAAATTTCATCTTGGCAAAAAAATCTATAAAATCAGCTAACTGAAAAAAAATCACAACATAGGATAAAGTTAACTTCCTGAATTTACAAAAAGCCCTACAGATCAATAAGATTAATTGCCCAATTTATTTGCATCAAGGATGTGACTGATTGTATGAGAAAACCACAAATGACCAGTAAACTAAGTACAGAGTGCCAGCCTCATTCGTAATTAAGGAAATGCAGGAATGAATCATGTCACTTAGAAGATAGACAGGCTTTATTTTTCTTGTTAAATGATATCCAGTCTTGGTAAGAGCATTGATTGTTGGTGAGGGTGTGACTTGGTGCAGCCTTTCTGGCAAGTAGTTTGGTAATATGTATCAGAACATTTTTTAAAAACATCAGCCAGGCGTGGTAGCATGCCTATAGTCCCAGCTACTGGAGAGGCTGAGGCAGAAGGATTGCTTGATGACCCAAGAGTTCAAGGCTATGTCAAATGCACAGCCCTTTAACCCAGCAGTTCCACTGGTAGAAATTAAGCTATGGATATTTCCAAAGGTATGCAAGATAGTTATGCAGAAATATCTATTACAGCATTGCTTGTGATTTTAAAACCCCTGCCAACTGAAATTCTGTAAGAGGAGAACTGCTTAAATTACGATACATCCATATAATAGAAAGCTATGTGGCCATTAAACAGAATGAGTTAGCTCTTCTTGTACTAATGTGGGAAGATCTCCAAGATATATTAAGTGACAAAATCTAAGTGTAGAATAAAATGTAGGTAATGAACCCAGTTGAGTAGGGATTTTTAAAGGATGTATATGATTTATTCTGATATATGCACAGAGAAGTTTCTAGAAATATAAACAGGAGTTTAATGGTGATTTCCTTTGGGGGAGACTAGGAATAAATGATGGAGAGATTTTTTTTACACCTTTCTATAAATTTTTTTTACATGTGCATGTGTTATCCCACACCCCCTTTTTCAAATAGCTAAAAACAAAATTCTACAGTGGTGAGATCTAGCAGAGAATCTGTTCACCCAGATGTAGTTTCCAGAATTTACATACTTTTAGTCTACTCATTTATATAGTCAACTTTTCTTTTTGAAATTACGAATGCCTAAATCATTTATTTCATGATCTATTTTTGTTTTAAATTACTATGAAATGTTTTAAGATGTATAAAACTGTAATACTTCACTCTAAAAATGCTGTCTTTTAAAATTATTAGTGCCTAATCTGGCATTTTTGGCATCTTAGAGGAGGCAGAGTGATGTGATAGGAAAAATCACATAGACTTTAGAGTCATCCAGACCTGGATTCACATCTCAACGTAATAAAAGCTAGCTTTTAACCTTGGGAAAATTTCTTAAAATAGCTGAACTTCACACAATCAAGCCCTACATTTGCAGAGTAAATTATAAAGATTAAGTGAAAAAAGGTATACAGTCCCTAGCAAATCATAATTACTCAAGAAACCTTCATTTCTTCTCGTCATCTCTCCCTATCCCTCGAAGATGGCTTTCAGTCTTTGTCTGGGTTGTCTGGCTCTGTTTATACTTAGAAAACTTGGGGCTGGGTGCGGTGGCTCACGCCTGTCATTCCAGCACTTTGGGAGGCCAGGTGGGCAGATCGCTTGAGTTCAGGAATTTGAGAGCAGCCTGGGCAACGTGGCGAAACCCTGTCTCTGCAAAAAATACAAAAGTTTGCCGGGTGTGGTGGTGCATGCCTGAAGTCCCAGCTACTCAGGAGGCTGAGATGGGAGGATCACCTGAGCCCAGGAGTTTGAGACTGCAGTGAGCTGTGATCACGCCACTGTACTCCAGCATGGGTGACAAGAGTGAGACCCTGTCTCAAAAAAAAAAAAAAAGAAAACTTGGTAATTTAGCAATGTTTGGATATAGTATCAGAGCAAGGTGACACATAGCAGTGATAAATCGTTTGGGTGGTTTTTTTGCTTTAATTACAGAATTTTGGGGAATTACAGAGTATGGGCAGGATCTCTAGCACAGCTCATCTTGTGTGCCGTTGTTAGGAATTATTTCTAATGTTTGACTTACCCCACAGAATATATTTACCGTAGCAACACAGGCAATGCCTTATTCTTTGTTATAACTTTGTCTTCTGATGGACTCTGTTCAGTAGCAGGGACTACTTAACTATCGTGTTTGGTCTATAACTCTTTAGACAGTTTGGAGATCACCAGATAAGAAAATAACTCACCTTGCAGTTTCATTCAGTTTCATATCCTCAGAAGCCCTTAAAGGGCTAAAATGCTGGCAGCAGCTGGAGAAAGCTCAGGGCCTGAGTGACTGTGCCCCTTTAATGGTGAAAGACCAAAGGTGCAATTGTCCTGTCCTCACTGCGCCAGCCCCCAGGCCCCTTACTCCCTTAATGTACTCTAGTCTAATGGTCTCCTTTCAGTTCCTTGCAATTGCCAAATGCATTCCTGCCTCAGAGCCTTTGTATATGCTTTTCCTTGTTCCCTCTATTCTATTCTCCCACCCTCACCACAACCTGTCAAATAGCAGTTAAATCTGAGGCTTAAAAGTTCTGTCATTTTGAGATGGGCACAGTGGTGTATATCCATAGTCCCAGCTACACAGGAGGCTGAGGTGAGAGGATCACTTGAGCCCAGGAGTTCGAGACTGCAGTAGCTATGATGGTGTCACTACACTCCAGCCTGGGTGAAAGAGTGAGACCTTATCTCTTTAAAAACAATTCTGCCAGGGGCAGTGGCTCATGCCTGTAATCCCAACACTTTAGGAGGCTGAGGCAGGTGGATCACTTGAAGCCAGGAGTTCAAGACGAACCTGGGCAACAAAGTGAGACCCCTGTCTCTAAAAAAAAAAAAAAAAAAAAATTAATTAATTTTTTAAAAAACTAGCTGGGCAGCCAGGCGCAGTGGCTCACACCTGTAATCCCAGCACTTTGGGAGGCCAAGGTGGGCGGATCATGAGGTCAGGAGTTTGAGACCAGCCTGGCCAACATAGTAAGACCCCATCTCTACTAAAAATGCAAAAAAAAAAAAAAAATTTAACCAGATGTAGTGATGGGCGCCTGTAATCCCAGCTACTCGGGAGGCTGAGACAGGAGAATCGCTCAAAACCGGAAGGTGGAGGTGGCAATGAGCCGAGATCGCGCCATTGCACTCCAGCCTGGGCAACAAGAGCGAAACTCCGTCTCAAAAAAAAAAAGACTAGCTGGGCATGGTGGCATGTACGTATAGTCCCAGCTGCTCAGGAGGCTGAGGCAGGAGATTGCTTGATTACCCAAGAGTTCAAGGCTGCAGTGAGCTATGATTGTGCCACTGCACTCCAGCCTGGGCAACAGAGCAAGACCCCATCTCATTAAAATATATATATATATGTATATATTATTTGAATGGGTATCGTTTGTTTTAACTGTAAATATTTACAGTACTTGGTTTTACTTGGGAGATTTGTATAGCTTACAAATCCTGTCACTGGATTCCGTCCTCTTACCCACAGACACAGAGCCAAAATCAGGAGTTCTACAAGGAGCGGTGGTGAGTCCTGCCTTTGGCAAACTCACACCTGCAAGCCTTACCCTAGGGATTGAATCCCGGGGGACCCATAGGCTAGAGGACCTTGTGGAACTTTGGAACTTAAGGATGGAGAAGGGGATAAAATACATTTATCTTTGGGCTGGAATTAGTACTAATTTTTCTTTTTCTTGTAGCACCGAACAAGATTTGTGATGAAATGGAGCCTGGAGCAAACTCTTTTCGGGTAGAATTTCCTGATTTTTCCAGCACCATTCTACAGAAACTGAACCAGCAGCGCCAGCAAGGACAATTATGTGACGTCTCCATTGTTGTCCAAGGCCACATTTTCCGGGCACACAAAGCCGTTCTTGCTGCCAGTTCACCCTACTTTTGTGACCAGGTACTCCTGAAAAACAGCAGGAGAATTGTTTTGCCTGATGTGATGAACCCAAGAGTGTTTGAGAACATTCTCCTATCCAGCTATACAGGACGTCTAGTAATGCCCGCTCCAGAAATTGTTAGTTACTTGACCGCGGCAAGCTTCCTCCAGATGTGGCATGTGGTAGACAAATGCACTGAAGTTTTAGAGGGAAACCCTACGGTCCTTTGTCAGAAGCTACATCATGGCAGTGACCACCAGTCACCAAGCAGCAGTAGTTACAATGGCCTGGTAGAGAGCTTTGAGCTGGGCTCTGGGGGTCATACTGATTTTCCCAAAGCCCAAGAACTGAGGGATGGTGAAAATGAAGAGGAGAGCACCAAAGACGAGCTGTCATCCCAGCTCACCGAGCACGAATACCTGCCCAGCAACTCATCCACAGAGCATGACCGCCTGAGCACGGAAATGGCGAGCCAGGATGGGGAGGAGGGCGCCAGCGACAGCGCCGAGTTCCACTACACCCGGCCCATGTACAGCAAGCCCAGCATCATGGCTCACAAACGCTGGATCCACGTGAAGCCCGAGCGCTTAGAACAGGCTTGCGAGGGCATGGACGTGCACGCGGCCTACGACGAGCATCAGGTCACAGAGTCCATCAACACCGTGCAGACCGAGCACACAGTCCAGCCTTCGGGAGTGGAGGAGGACTTCCACATCGGGGAGAAGAAAGTGGAAGCCGAGTTTGATGAACAGGCTGATGAAAGCAATTATGATGAGCAGGTGGATTTCTATGGCTCTTCCATGGAAGAGTTTTCCGGAGAGAGGTCAGATGGGAACCTCATTGGGCACAGACAGGAGGCTGCCCTCGCAGCAGGCTACAGTGAGAATATTGAAATGGTAACAGGGATTAAAGAGGAAGCTTCCCACTTAGGATTCTCAGCCACCGACAAGCTGTATCCTTGTCAGTGTGGAAAGAGTTTCACTCACAAGAGTCAGAGAGATCGGCACATGAGCATGCACCTCGGTCTGCGGCCTTACGGCTGTGGCGTCTGCGGTAAGAAATTCAAAATGAAGCACCACCTCGTGGGCCACATGAAAATTCACACGGGCATAAAGCCGTATGAGTGTAATATCTGTGCAAAGAGGTTTATGTGGAGGGACAGTTTCCACCGGCATGTGACTTCTTGTACCAAGTCCTACGAAGCTGCAAAGGCTGAGCAGAATACAACTGAGGCTAACTAAAAATAGGATCTGGCCCTTGAGTGGCATGCACAAAAATAAACTATGGTAATTAATGCAAATCTGGGCACAGATGATGCGTGCTACTTGCTATTATGAGAGAAGCTTAAAAAAAAAAGGAAGATATTTCTGAAAGACCAGCTCTAAGTAGGCCAATTAAAAAAATCTAATTCCTCAAATTTGTGTGTTCCAGTCCTGGCCTGGAATGGGTAATGGGGTGAGTTAACCCACCGCCCAGCTGGCAAGGGAAACCTTCTGACCGGTTGTGATTGAAACAGGTGGACAGAGACACCTGCACTTGGAACTGGACTCCACCCACCAGTTCCGTTTCGGGTGGCAGGCAGCAGCTTTGGATCACTCATTACTACAAGGTCATGCTGAAATTTTATTTTGCTCTTGCTATAGATACTTAGGTAATGTGGATTTGTTTTGATAGCTATTTCCCTGAAGGAAGTGCTACTTATATAAAAGCTACAACTAATGTGATTCCTAGGATGAGAAATTGGTTAACAGAGCTCTGTTGTCTGGTTTTATTCTTTCTAAAGGATATTTTCACTAAAACTATGGAGATGCTAAGAGAATGACGTTCTAAATATGAAACAACTTACGGTACAAGGCTGACATAGTGCCCTTGTCAGTTTCTGTAAGATGCCACTACTGTCACAAGGTGTTTCAGACTCTTGATAAGGCAGTGTTTTGTGTTTTAGTTCTAACATTTGAGTTTGGACAGTTGTATCTAATTGTAATTCTCTAGGGTGCCAGAGATAGGTATTTCTCATTGGTTTGCTTTCCCAAATCCTGTTTGGTTAATTGTAGCCTCTATGCAGTGGGGTCTGCTCTGTGGCTGGTAGACACCAAGCTGCTGTGACTGACCATGGTACCACGGGCCGCTGCAGCCCCTGCTCTGTCTTAGATTATGGTGCTTTACAAAGAGGGTGGTCCATGACCACACTTAGTGGGAAGGAGCTCCAAGTTGTGGCTGAGAGTTCCCTGTGAACTTCAGTAGTTCATAGAGTGCTAAGGTGACACTCCACCAACCAGAGTGAGAGGGCAGATAGGCAGGATTCTATGAGTGATTATACTTAAGGGGAAAAAACGTGCCCAAGGAGAATCTTGCAAATACACTCTTTCAAGGTGGGGGAGATACTCTTTAGGGGGTACACTGAGCTAATACTGCCAGTTCTTTATGAGCGCCGGAATGTGCTTTTAAAAGGAGTCCTAAGTTTAGCAAAGTAGTTTACAGAATCGTGCTCCCAAATTCTAGATAAAGCTGCTTAAACTTACAAGTCCACAAAGCTATGCCGACCAGAAAAAAAAACAAACGACAAAAAAACAAGCAGCTATCCTGAGACCTTTTCTGCCCATCAGCTAGATGGTTGAGGTTAAAAAGAAAGGTATATTACACATGCTTTTAAGCTGTATAATACACCTGAGGGCTTTTAAGCTGTGTAATGTCCCTGAGGTTATCACCAGGGTAGGACAGGGTGCTACTACTATGTCATCTTTTCCATAAACGTACTGGCTTATTTACTTCTAAATAGAAACGTTTTTCCTTAAAATAAAAATAATTTTTCTTGGATTTGGGGTGACATTTGATTTGAAAAGTTTGGCTTTGCTGTAATGTCATAGACATTGCTGGCAACGGCCTCTGATTCTCCAGCTCCTAACACCAAGGCGTTTACTTGTTGAACATTGTCTAGAAAGAGGAAAGAAAATACTTATGTACCAGTTAACTCTTGTAAGCAAGATTACAAACAGGGATTTATTCACAACACTGTATCATTCTCGATATATAAAAAGCACTTTGTATTTAAAACTTTATTATAAATATATATATATATTGTTTTTTTTTAAAACCTAGAAACTAGATATTACCTCTTGATTGTTTGCCACATTAATAGCTTCTCTTAGTATTGAAACGTTACTGGTTAGCAGTCTCTTCTCTGTGTACCTGACATGTATACCGAGGGGAGTGTACAATCAAGCCCAATGTCTCCTTTTCTTTTTCTCATGGTAGAGGCCAGTGGGGTTTAGGTATGATGCTAGCCATTATATTTGAGGAGAAATCGTTCTATTA
The DNA here is from genome assembly GCF_047675955.1 of Chlorocebus sabaeus. NCBI lineage: Eukaryota > Metazoa > Chordata > Mammalia > Primates > Cercopithecidae > Chlorocebus > Chlorocebus sabaeus. The sequence goes on from NC_132915.1 coordinate 102,237,080, forward strand.
CTACCAGTTTCAGTACTAAAGTGGTGATGCCATTCTGTTCCGCCAAAAACTGATCACCCTCTCCCATGGTATTAGCAGAGCATTTTCTGCCTGTTTGGAAGGTGTGGTGTGCTGTTTCTCATTGTACTATTCGCACGATCATTAGGACACTGTGGGAGAAGAGTCTGAGAAGGGAAAATACAGCTCTTCCGGGAGAGTTGTGGTCCTTCAGTTCTGCTGAAGTCAGCGTAGTGCCCTCGTCATGAGGAAGAGTTTCTGTTCAGCCGAGAGTGGTGGCACGCTTGGGTGGTAGTTTTTGGAAGCAGTCGGTTGTGCTAGGACTTATTTAATATGTTGTGAAGAGAAGAGTGTCTTCTTGAAAGCCTTATGCGTCCATCAGCTACTAAATGTAGAACTTAAATAAGTTGCTCACATCTGTTCTTTTAAGTTTGTTGTGGTATTTGAGGTTTTGGTAAAAATTGGGATTTTTTATCAGGCAGCCAGAGCCTGTGAGGTGGTAGGGTGTCTGAAATGCTGGCCATGTTCAGAGAGGCAGGAGAAGACGATTGCTTTCATTTGAATATTAAAAGTGAATTTTTGTAAACTCTGGCTTTTACCTTGGGTTGGAGGAATAGTCTCTTCTCTTCACCTCAGTATAGCTTTAGAAAATCTTTATCCTTCCTAATGAGTTTGGGTAGTTATGGGTAACGTTGTTCAAACAATCTTTCAGGGATCACGTCAGTGGCCTACAACCAAGCTATTTGTCCCCTGCTTTGAGTCTTAACTGTGGTTTTTCTTCAATCCCCATGGGAAAGGGCTTCAAGGCACCACCAGTGGTATTTAATATTCATACTTGGGGCCAGGCGCGGTGGCTCGCGCCTGTAATCCCAGCACTTTGGGAGGCCGAGGTGGGTGGATCACCTGAGGTCAGGGGTTTGTTACCAGCCTGACCAACATGGTGAAACCCCATCTCTACTAAAAACACAAAAATTAGCCGGGCGTGGTAGCACGCACCTGTAATCCCAGCTACTCGGGAGGCTGAGGCAGGAGAATCACTTGAACCCAGGAGGCGGAGGTTTCAGTGAGCCAAGATTGCACCACCGCACTCCAGCCTGGGCAACAGAGTGAGACTCCGTCTCAAACAAACAAAACAAAAAACATACTTATACCATGCTTTTACCTTTAGATACACATACATTAGAGTAATCCACATGGTGAAGTGCCTGTCACCGTTAACTAAGGAAGGACTGCGGTAACTTACCCTGCAGGGCTGTGTAACTTGCCTGCAGGCGCTCCAGGGCCCCAGCCTGTTGATTCTGATTTCTAGGTCTCCTCTTCCTCTGGTCCCTTTTGGCCACGACTTTAAAAGCTTGCCCAAAAGGATCCCCTCCATTCTAGTGGGCATTTGCTGAACTAACCTGACCCTAAGGCTGGCTTCTAACCACTGGGGAAAGCTGCTTAGCCTCTGGGGCTCCCTCCTTGAGAGGCTCACACACCCCCGAGCTGCTGTGGAAGTGAAGTTGAGACAGAGCAGAAGCTGCAAAGCCGTGCTTTCCCTGGGGAAGGGGATGTGCTGCGGCCTCCTGGGTGGGCGTGGAGAGGGTGCCATCACAGCGAGGCCGGGTTTTTGCTTTTGGAAGTTCTCTGATAACTTGGGGATGCTGGAAACCAGCATCACATTATCCCCAATCCCTCCCGTGCCGCCAATTTTGTGATTTAGGTTGCTTTAGTGGGTGACTAACTTTGTCCAGTGAAACCAGGGTTTGTCTGGAGTTTTTTCTTTGCTACTTACATATTTAAAGGTACAAGTTTCTTATTTCAAATCTCTACTGATAGTACCCTATGGGAAGATGCTGGAACACATTTTGCAAATGTGACCTTTTTTTTTTTTTTTTTTAATTTTTGCTTGAAGTCTGTGTCATGTTAGTTGCTGCTGCCTTCTTTCCTTTTATGAGGTTCCCAATGTTTCGTCCAGAAAAGTACTTTATTTATGCAAGTCAGGTGACTCTTAGGCCACAAAACCATTTGATGATAAACAGATTATCATTAGGTGCATATCTTATTGATATTTTGTGAAATGTTATGCCTACGTTGCAAAAGTTGAATAGTTTTGTCTTTATATATTGCTGTCTTCAGTGTACAGCATGGTTTCACTTAATTGAATGTTAATGTTTAATATTTTCTTCTTATAGAAGAGATCATGCCCTTTTGTATGACATGTTTTAATAAATGTTATCTGTCAACTTTGTAAAAGTTTTGTTTTTCACTATGAGTAGATGACCACATCTTATTTGACTCTGGGTTTTGCCACCTGAGAATACAGTTATATGGTGGCCTTTTGGTAAGTAAACGCCAAATAATCTGATCCAATGGGCAGTGAGTGACTGCCAGGCAGGCATTTATAGTAATATTTTAGACCCCCACTGGCCCCATCGGGTACTTGGGGTGTGCAAGAGGCTCTCTGTGGGTCCCTCTGGGTCCCCTTCCTGCTGTGCGCTTCTCTCCAGGAGGCTGGCCGCTGTGGACCTGTCCTGGCTTCTGGTCAGGATCCAGAGACACTCTGGATGGAGCCTGGCAGATGAGAGGACAGGGAAGTCAGGGAATTCATTCCCGACTCCCTCCTGCCAGCTGTGGGTTGGCGGTGGCTGGGCTCCTCTGCCAAGGCCCACAAGTCCTGTCAGGCAGCTTCTGGGGTTTAGTAGCCACACCCTCTCCTTGTCCCCTCAAGCCAGTCTCAGTCCTGACCCCCTGCTTTTGCCAGGCCTCGGGTACATCACTGTCCTCAATGGAGTCTCTTAACCCTGCCCACACCCTTTGTAAATAGTCCCTTTGTGAAACTCTCCTTGGTCACTCCATCTGAGTGTACCATCTGTCTCCTGCCAGGACCCTGGCTGATAGCTTAGGTGTCCTCATTTTACCAGTGAGCCAACTGATTCAGAAAAGGTAGGTAAGATACCAAAGGTGGTCTAGCGCCCAGAGCAGAGCTGGGCTTCTCTGTGTGATCCGCGGCTGCCACGCTTGGCGGTGGGTATCTCCACTGCTCTGTCACCTCCACGCACTTTAGTGTTCGTTGAGTCTTCGCTTCCCTTCACTTTGCCCTCTCCTACCCCCACAACCCTGCCCTCTAGAAGCAGCAGTGGTGCTCTTTCAAAGGCTGCAAGCGCCGGGTATTTCCTAACAACAGCTCATTACCAGAGACACTGCTTGTTTTAGACCAAACTCAACCACCTTCCCACACAAACCTTCTGTTACCACTGTTTGTTGTGAGGTTCTTCCCCCTCCCCATTGCTGATTTTGAAGCCAACTCCAGATTGCCTCAGCTAGATTAACCATTCTCTGTATGGGGAAGAAGTCATCCAGAAAAAAATACTTCCAGCCTTTATTTGAGGCAGGGCTTGTCCATCCTGACCAAGGACAAGTAGCTCAGTCCCTGCAGCATGGTGATCTCTGTGACTCCCACTTTCAGCCCTGCAGAGGACCCCGCCGAGGCGCTGGGGACCAGCCGTGCACACCTGGGAAGCAGGTGTCCCCACAGCACATGCCTCTCCCCGGGGTGGAGGCCGGTGGGGTTGAAGGAGAGCAGCACTGCGGTTCTTGTGAGGAGAAAGAAGATGGAGTGGTTCCTTTGTGCGTGGGAACAGAAGTGGGTGGGATGTGAGGGGTGTCACCCACATGGAGCATTTCGCCCCTGTGCGGTTATTTTGATTCCGTCACAGTCAGCACAGGGACTGCCACTTCCCACCAAACCACCGAAGCGTTCCTTGAGACAGTCCCCATCCCTGGGCATCTTGGAGGGTTCAGGGCTCTAGAATTTGCCCCGTCAGTGGACCAGTTAGCAGGTCATTCGAAATGAGGTAAGCTTGAACTTGCTGTAACAGTCTGTTATTCCGTAAATGATGTAAAATATGTACTTTCTCAGTGCAGGTAAGTGAAGGATAAGAACTCTGTACCCTTGGTTCCAACTCTTAGGTTCTTTTTAAGAAAATGTTCTACATTTAAAGTTCAGTGAGTGACGTTGAGTGCAAATAACACTTTTTTCCTTTAACAGGGAAACAAAGTGAAGTAGTGGTGGGGAGAGGCGTCTTGGGGACTTTTTCTGAACTGATTTGACTTGTTTGAATCAAAACCAAACAATTTGCTGGGTGCAGTGGCTCACACCTGTAATCCCAGCACTTTGGGAGGCTGAGGTGAGCAGATCACCTGAGGTCAGGAGTTCGAGACCAGCCTGGCCAACATGGTGAAACCCCATCTCTACTAAAAGTACAAAATTAGCCAGGTGTGGTGGTGGGTGCCTGTAATCCCAGCTACTCAGGAGGCTGGGGCTAGAGAATCGCTTCTCCCAGCAGGTAGAGGTTGCAGTGAGCTGAGATTGCACCACTGCACTCCAGCCTAGGCGACAGATACTCTTGTCTCAAAAAAAAAAAAAAAAAATTGATTTTAAAATCTTGTACTACTTTTAATTTCTTCCAAATAAACCAAAACTTAGCCTTGCAAGTAGCTGAAAGAGTTACCGTTGTCCTTTGAGGGACTTTGTGGGCTCTATAAAAAAAGATAATTCATAAACAATATTGTAGGTAAATACACATTGTTTTTTTAAAGTGTCTTTTTACTTAGATTGCAGTGATTATGAGATCTATTTTTTTTCCTCATTCCAAAATAAGAAACCAATACGAAAGCCTTTAAATGTATTTATAACTTAATAAGATACTATGTTACTCCCCAGAGTATTCTGGTCTGCTTAGTGCAACAGCTAACCTTTGTTAATGGAAGCTAAAGGCTGCCTCTAGAACTGCCACCATCTTGTTAATTTGGGATTAGCAATGCTGTGATAAAATCTCACTCACTAGGATTCTCGGGAAAGATCCTCAACTGCACAGCATTCCACTCAGGATAGACGGATGCCAACGCTGTAAATGCTGCTAGAATTCCTGCAGGATCTGGCTTAGCTAGAAATTCTAGGCTTTAACGTGACAGCAAAGTGACCTTCAGCCAAACTAGAAAGGACTCTTTTGCTTCATATACAGTGTGTCATATTGTGTGACTCTCTTTTGTCTATTCATAATATGAAGAATATAAGAGAATTTTTCTTGGAGAGAATTTTTTTTACTGCAGTTCTATATATTTATTGGACTCTGAACACCCACTCAACTCACTAAACACCATGCCGACTTTAATAGATATAAGAAAAATTGGGATTATGGAGTAAAAATAACAGCTCTAAGTGAAGATGCACTGCATGCTTAACGTGTTAAGAACGTAACTTGGATTAACTCATTTATAACAGAACCATGAAGGAGAATTTCCAGGCTTCTTGTAGTGGGAAAGGCTGACAGCTTCCTATTCTGTTGGCGAGATGTTTTTCTTCTTCAGGGGAACCCCTCTGTAAGGCCTTCCTCCTGGGCCAGCAGGGATGTCTATGTCTGGAGTGAGATGCAGACAGTTGTCCCTCTCAGGGCACCAAGCCCAGCTTCTGATGCTGGGGAGCAAGAACCAAGACCAGGGCTGGGCGCGGTGGCTCACGCCTGTAATCCCAGCACTTTGGGAGGCTGAGACGGGCAGATCACAAGGTCAGGAGATCAAGACCATCCTGGCTAACCTGGTGAAACCCCGTCTCTACTAAAAAATACAAAAAACTAGCCGGGCGAGGTGGCGGGCGCCTGTAGTCCCAGCTACTCGGGAGGCTGAGGCAGGAGAATGGCATAAACCTGGGAGGCGGAGCTTACAGTGAGCTGAGATCCGGCCACTGCACTCCAGCCTGGGCGACAGAGCAAAACTCCGTCTCAAAAAAAACAAACAAACAAACAAACCTAGACCAGGCTGTCCTACTGAAGCCTTTAGGTGGCGGGTGACTCGCCGGATCCCCCTCAGGCTCTTGCACTGGGTTCTCTGAGGAGAAATAGAGACTCCACCCCCAGACTGTGCTCTAGGCCTGGCACCAGTAGCTAACCCTACTTGAACCCTCGGGTGTGGGAAATACATGTAGAAATTAACCCCAGGAATGCAAAGTCCAGTGATTTTCAAACTAGTAGAAAAGCTTCATCAAGGCCTACTCCAAGGAATGGGCGGGGAAAGGGAGCACTGACCCCTCCTCACCATCCAGAGCCGTTTTAATCTCACGTGCCACAGTGACCAAGCGCTCACTCCTTGCTAGCATTTACATTTCCCCAGGGCCCACTGGGTTCTGCAGCGTTCTAAATGCTTTCCATGGATTCAACCTTCACCCTGACACCAGCTCTGCCAGGTAGGTGCCGTTGCCGTCCCTACCTAACAAGAGAACACTGACTTTCACAGATGTAAGAAACCCAGGCAGCCGGTGTCCTGGGCCCCACTGAGCTACATGTACCCTGTTGGTATCTTGTGACTGCCAGCCCAAGGGCCCAGAACGTCAGAGGAAACCCCACTCTGCCTGCTGGCGCCTGGAGAGGGGTTCCAAAGGCCAAGGGCTTATCTGGGCCCCTGACCATTGCCCTAATGTTTATCTCCAAGAGACTGTGGGTCTCAACACCAGCAGAACCTGCTTATCTCCGGGTCGTTGGGCCCCAAACGGGCCTGCCCTGTTCCCATTTGCTCCGGCACAGCCACTCCCTCACAGCAGCCTCCCTTCCACACGTAGTCATCTGCCCTTGACTGCTCCAAGGCCGCCTCCTAAGCAGATCTGATGCCATCGTCTCCCACGTGAGGTCTGCCTGCCGGGATCTCAGTTCCTCAGCTTGGCCTCCAAGACCCTTCCAGATCTGACATCAGCCCTCTTGTTGGTTCTGTTCCTCTGCTCCCCACTTGGGACCTGGCTACTCTCCTAAGGCTTCTCTTGGCTCTTGCATGATGATTCTGTCTTGAATATTCCCTCCTCCTCTTTTCTATTCACTCCCCTCTGACTTTTCCCCTCCTGGGTGAGCTCCTTTCTATTGTAGGCTCTGCAAAAATTATTGCCGTGACACCTTCCCTGAGCATCCATCCCATTTAAATTTTTTTTTTTTTGGAAACGGAGTCTCGCTCTGTCGCACAGGCTGGAGTGCAGTGGTGCAATCTCAACTCACTGCAACCTCCGCCTCCCGGGTTCACGCCATTCTCCTGCCTCAGCCTCCTGAGTAGCTGGGACTACAGGCGCCCGCCGCCACTCCTGGCTAATTTTTTGTATTTTTAGTGGAGATGGGGTTTCACTGTGTTAGCCACTATGGTCTCGATCTCCTGACCTTGTGATCCACCCGCCTTGACCTCCCAAAGTGGTGGGATTACAGGGTTTTTTTTTTTTGTTTTTTTTTTTTGAGATGGAGTCTCCCTCTGTCCCCCAGGCTGGAGTGCATGATCTTGGCTCACTGCTACCTCTACCCTGGCCTCCCGAGTAGCTGGGACTACAGATGCCTCCCACCACACTTGGCTAATTTTTGTATTTTTAGTGGAGACAGCGTCTCACCATGTTGGCCAGGCTGGTCTTAGAACTCCTGACCTCAAGTGATCCACCTGCCTCAGCGTCCCAAAGTGATGGGATTACAGGGGTGAACCAGCATGCCTGGCCCCATTTCATTTTGAACTTAGCTCTGCTGTGGCACTTGTCACTTTGTGATTTTGTATATACCATCCGTTCTTCACTCCCCTCCCTGCCACACACACCCACATGCCCCCTGCTAGACAGCGGGCTCCTCCGAAACAGGAACTATGACTTCATTGTCTGCCCGTTCCTGGCACAGTCCTGATCCACACTCAATCAATACTGCTGAATTTTTTTTTTTTTTTTTTTTTTTTTTTTTTTTTTAATGAATGCAGATTCACTCTTGAGTATTTTATCTACCAGTTACAGCCATGGACTTTTTGCTTCCAAGATCTTAGGAAGTACAGGCACACGACAATCTTATGAAGTGCCCTCTTCCAACTGAATGTCACCTAAGTGTTGCCAAAATTGCCTGTTAGCTGAGAATTCTGAGATAAGTATGGGTCTTCTTTTCTAACCCAAATGAAATTTTATATCTCAGGAGACACTTAGCTGAAATACTGGACACTGGTTTATGTAAGTCAGGCAGAAGAAGGCAGTGGGATTGATCAGAAAAGGGTTTCTGGTAGAGTCAGTGCGTGTCAAGAGAATGACAGTTGGCAACTAGCTTTGGAGGTAGAACAAATGGAATTGACACATTCTCGATTAAATATACCAGACCTATAGTTATAAAAAGTGACTAATTTTGTTAATTTCTGCTGGGAAGCTTGTTCTAGAAGGGCATATTTTCAGTGAGGTTTTGGCACAATCTAAAGCAGATGGTTACATGTTATTTGGTGCTTCATCTAATACTGAAATTTGTGGCAATCGGTTAAGGACCGAAAGTTGCTTTTGGACAACTTTCAGATTGTGATTTCACCAATCTGAGCTTCAACTAACAGTACCACGTTGTAGTCAGGAAACACAGAATGTGGGCTAGATAACTTAGGAGGTTATACGTAATAAAAAACTGTTCCGTGTGAATCAGCTCTGAAGAGTATGGTGTGAGCCTGTTCAGACCACCCAAAGTTAGAAAGGGCAGGAGTGAAGTCTGTGACTCACACAAGGAGCTCTGCCAAGAAGATGCCATGCAGTTCTGCTGGCAGGGGCTTCAGAAGCATCTTAGGACAACTGTTTCCAGTCTTTTCAAGTACTGTAGAATGATGGATTTTTATTTATCTATCTATTTATTTATTTATTAATGAGATGGAGTCTCACTCTGTTGCCCAGGCTGGAGTGCAGTGGCATGATCTCGGCTCACTGCAACCTCTGCCTCCCGGGTTGAAGCAGTTCTCATGCCTCAGCCTCCCGAGTAGCTGGGATTACAGGTGCACACAACCATGCCTGGCTTTTTTTTTTTTTTTTTTTTTTTTTGTATTTTTAGTAGAGACGGGTTTCGCCATGTTGCCCAGGCTGGTCTCGAACTCCTGAGCTCAGACAATCCACCCACCTCAGCCTCCTAAAGTGCTGGGATTACAGGCTTGAGCCACCGTGTCCGGCCTGTTTTAGACATTAGAAAATTTTGCAGAGCGTCCCCTCCACCACATAATAGTTGGTCAAGAAAAATTCAAAATCACAAAACTATTATGAATTCAGTAATGCTTAATGCATTTATATTTGTTCTTCAAAAAAATATACAATTGATCAGTAGTAGTGCAAATATATGGGAGACCTCAAAAGTAGCTTTATATCCTTCCAGAGTCTGTTCTTTGGCTTAGTCATTCACTCCTTTATTTACCAAATATTTATTGACCGTCAGCTTTGACTCTGGGCTGGGTCTACAGTGGCGATTCCCTGTCTTCAGGGGTTGTGAAGATCACTCCAGTACACAAAGGAGATAGGTCCTTTGCTGTCTGTGTCTCATAATTGGCTAAACCTTAAGACTCCAGACCTGTAAATAAAATTTAACCATCAACTTAAAGAGAACAATTCTCAAACAAAGCTAACTGTGCTTGGTAACTAGGACACTCTTTTTTCTTTCTTTTTTTTTTTTTTTTTTAGACAGAGTCTCATTCTGTTGCCCAGACTGGAGTTCAGTGACGCGATATCAGCTCAGTGCAACCTCCGCTTCCCGGGTTCAAGTGATTCTTCTGCCTCAGCCTCCCGAATAGCTGGGATTACAGGCCTGTGCCACCATGCTTGACTAATTTTTGTATTTTTAGTAGAGATGGGGTTTCACCATGTTGGCCAGGTCAGTCTCGAACCCCTGACCTCGTGATCCACCCACCTCAGCCTCCCAAAGTGCTGGGATTACAGGCATGAGCCACTGTTCCCGGCCTAACTGGGACACTCTTAACTGTGAATGTGGTCCAAGCTACTGAGCTTAATTGATCTGTAGGACAAGACCAAAGTTAAGGCCACTTCTTGTAATAGCTGTGTAGCTACCTTCAATCACATCTCTTCTGCTGGGCGCTTTCAGTTAACTCATAACTTATCACCTGACTTTGAAAAGGGGCAAAACTTCCCCATCAAAGATTTCTATTTCTGCCTCCTAGGCTTTTGCCATTCCCCTTTTTGAGCAGAACCTTTTTCTTATGTTTCACCTGCCATAGTTCAGCACGTCGACTTCACAAGGGCAGCATGGAAGCTGTAGAATAAATCAGACACTCAAACAGCACTATCCATTGAGTAGGCAGAGTCATGCTTTCAAAAAACCATAAGAGCCTAATACTATGTGCTGTTCTAAGCACTGGAGATACAGCAGTAAATAAAATAGATTTTTTTAAATCCCTGCTGTCCTGGAGTTCATATTCTAAAGACAGATAAGAGTGGTCCCTCTCCAATGCTAATGAGAAGTACCACGGACTCTCATGTAGGAACAGAATACCTAGGAAAGATGCAGAAAGAATGAATGGGTGGAATTCTGACCTTGGGAAATGTGGATTGGAGTGAAGAGGGCATCCACCACCAACACCGAGGTGTGAAGAAAGGCACGGAGGTGGGAAAGTGTGGAGGGAGCTGTGGAAAGAGAGTAGGAAAGGTAGGTTGGGGGCCAGATTGTTACCATAGTAGTGGATATCAACTTGCAAGCATTTACTTATGCCAGGCTCTGTGCTACCTTCCAGATGTGTAATCTCATTAGGTCCATACTACAACCCAGCTTGACAGGTGAGGGGAAACAGGCTGAGACAGGTTAAGTGATGGAGCTGGGATTCTGAACTAGGTCGTCTGACGCTAGCATCCCAGCTCACGATGATGACACTGCATTGCTGCACAAGGTCACGAAGGGCTGCAGATCCCAGGCTGAGGAGCAGTGGACTTGATTTCATAGGAGCTCATCAGAGCTGCCAGGAAGATTAGCCTGAATGATAGGATCTAGGACGTGGTGTGTGCGCTGCATTCCCTACATGGGCTGAGTGGCTAATAATAGGCTTACCAATATGGTCTCCTGGGTGTGGAACAGGTGCCTGGAGGGAGGAGCCACCAGGAGCCCAGGTAGGTCACATTCAAAGTCAGTGATGAAATGAGGCAAACCCAACTCCTAGTAGCCTAATGGGGGGCTGTTGTTAGCCTAAGTAGGGCCATCTGAGAACAAGCACTGCAGAGGCTCCTAAATCTGGTTTTCTTCCATGGGACTTTTGCCTCTGGCAGTGGTCACACGACCTTCCAGTCATGTATGCCAGCCAAACTCCAAGGGGCAATTCCTTTCATATAACCCAAGCATTGCTCCACCAGCGTCCTCAGGATGAGCCATGTCCTCCTTTCTATGAGGCTCACGCAGGGAAGGGCAGCTGGCAGGGAATGTCAAGAACCCCATCCCACACACATACTTCAGAGGTCCAGTCCTTCATACCTGGAAGGTGGCTGTCCCCGCCTATCCTCATTGTCTCTCACCTGGATGATTGCCACAGCCTGACCTCTGCGCTCCACATCATCCTACACATTCCTATCTGCCTCACTTTTCAAAAACGTCATGCTGCCAGGCTGCTCAGAAACCTCCACGGGCTTCCCAGTTCCTGCCAAAGCATACCTACTGTAGACCTATGCCTAGTCCAGACCGTAGGCTTGGACTTTCTTTCTGGTTTGTTTCCTTCCCCACTTCTGCGTCCTACTTACTCTACTCTGCAGCCAAATCTCATATTCCTTGAATGTTCCCCTGTGTCCGGATGTAGGCATTGCTAATGCTGTACCCTTTGGGATGACCCCTTTGTCCTCTCTCCTCCTGCTAGAATCCTACCAATTAGGCAAAGCCTTTTTTTTTTTTTTTTTTTTTTTTTTTTTTGAGATGGAGTCTTGCTCTGTTGCCCAGGCTGGAGTGCAGTGGCATGATCTCGGCTCACTGCAACCTCTGCCATCCAGATTCACAAGATTCTCCTGCCTCAGCTTCCTGAGTAGCTGGGACTACAGGCACGTGCCACGACACCTGGTTAATTTTTCATATTTTTAGTAGAGACTGGGTTTCACCATGTTGGCCAGGCTGTTCTTCAACTCCTGACCTCAGGTGATCCACCCGCCTTGGCCTCCCAGAGTGCTGGGATTACAGGCGTGAGCCACCGCGCCCGGCCTATTTTTTATTTTTTGACAGGGTCTTGCTCTGTCTCCCAGGCTGGAGTACAGTGGCACCATCTCTGCTCGCTGCAACCTCCACCTCCTGGGTTCAAGTGATTCTTATGTCTCTTCCCAAGTAGCTGGGACTACAGACGCATGCCACCACAGCTGGCTAATTTTTTGGTATTTTTAGTAGAGACGGGGTTTCGCCGTGTTGGCCAGGCTGGTCTCGAACTCCTGGCCTCTAGCAATCCACCTGCCTTGGCCTCCCAAAGTGCTGGGATGACAGGCATGAGCCACCGTGCCCAGCCTAGGCAAGGCTATTTCTAATGCCAACTCCTCTAAGAAACTTCCGCCCTTCTAGCCCAGCCTCATCTGTCCTTCCTTAGAACCCCATAAAGCTTAGGTTGTGTCCTGCACACAGGCATCATTTAGAGTACATTTCTAGTTCTGTGAGGACCACAGGGCTGCGAGATCAGCTTACTTCTGTTTCCTTACAGCCTAGGGCCTGGCCCCCAACTGGTGCTTGTTCATTGGAGGTCACAGCAGGCTCCTACGGTCTTGAGGCAGGCTTGGGAGTGGCACTAGCAGGGTGAGAGAATGGGGAAACCAAAATACTCCCTGAGATCCAGAGATACCCAATTCCTCTTCTGGTGAGAGCTACAAATGTACGAAACTGTACCCTCACTGGTTGTGTTGCCTCTTGTAAATTCAATCATCCAGTAAATACAGATGTTTCATTACCAGCCACTCCCAAGCCAGGCAGGACCCGCTTCAGAAATTACTGGGTGTTGGCCAGGTGCAGTGGCTCACGCCTGTAGTCCCAGCACTTTGGGAGGCTGAGGTGGGTGGATCATGAGGTGAGGAGGTCGAGACCATCCTGGCTAACACGGTGAAACCCTGTCTCTACTAAAAATATTTTTTAAAAATTAGCCGAGCGTGGTGGCAGGCGCCTGTAAGTCCCAGCTACTTGGGAAGCTGAGGAGAATGACGTGAACCCGGGAGGCGGAGTTTGCAGTGAGCTGAGATCGCGCCACTGCACTCCAGCCTGGGCAACAGGGCGAGATTCTGTCTCAAAAAAAAAAAAAAGGAAAAAGAAAAAGAAAAGAAAAAGAAATTACTGGGTGTTGCAGGTCAGCTTTGTCACATTCAAGTTTCTCCCCTCTTGGGGACTGAAATGTGCTGAGCCACAGAGAAGCTCCTGCAGCTCCTCCACCAGCCTGGCCCGTGAGCATCTGTCACAGCTGGCGTACGGTGCCTGGGATCAGGAACTGATCACTGTTCACAAGCTAAAGTTGTCTGACCGGGCCGTCCGTCAACCACCCTCTACTCCACCCCTAGCCGAGCTGCTTCTGCGCCTTGTGGTCTCTGCACCCTCTGCAAATGGAGGCCCATGGTCATTCAGGCTGGATTGTCTTTTGGAACTTAGAAAAATGACTGGCTTGGCTGACTTTAAAAACAGTCTCTTGTTCTTTGAGTCATCTTATCAGGGTCACAAACCTCCCTTTCAGAAATCTGGACCCCAGATTGCCTCCCTCTACCTTGGGCAGGATGAAAGTCAACTTGTTATTCTACCAAATGCCTGGGAGGCAGCTTGTCCTGTGATCAGAGTTGGGGGGTGAGGGGATTCTGCCGGGTGGAAGGGCAGCCTCCTTTGTGGTTGGCAGCCCCTCCCCAAATATGACCCTTATCTGCTCCAGGCAAAATTGTTACATGCTCTTACAGATTTTCTCCTGTAACAGCTGCACTTTCCAGCAGCTACTGACCCCTGGCCTCCATCGGGGGTAATGATACGGAACTTGCACAGACAGCGATCCAAGGAAGAGACCCTGGATAAGCATTCCCCCTCCCCCCACCCCTTATTCACTAGAAAAGGAAGGTTTTCTCTTGGTAGAGTTTAATGACCCCTATGGACACAAGAGAACTGGACTGAACGCACCATTCTTCCCATCGCGCTGTTAGTTTAAACTTAAAGAAATTTACACAAAAGCTTGCATTATCATTGTGTGATTCAGTTATGGACCTCAGGATTTCCTGCTGGCCACATTCACTTTTTTTTTTAGTAACTGAAGTATGATCAAGCATAAAAGCACAAATCATAAATGTACAACTCAATGAATTTTCACAAAATGAATGTGCCCATGTCACCAAGTATCTAGATCAAAAAAACATGAAGCTCAAAATTTCCCTCCTTCTTTTTTCCAAGGGTAACCTATCCTGACTAGTAGCACTATAGAGTAGTTTCACCTGTCTTTGAACTCAATATAAATGGGATTGTAGTGGCCAGGTGCGGTGGGTCACATCTGTAATCCCAGCATTTGGGCAGGCTGAGGTGGGAGGATTGCTTGAGCCCAAGAGTTTGAGACCAACCTGGACAACAAAGGGAGACCCTGTCTCTACAAAATAACATAAAAAAAAAAAAGTTTGCTAGATATAGTGGTGTGTGTTTGTAGTCCCAGCTACTCAGGAGGCTGAGGTGGGAGGATCGCTTGAGCTCAGGAAGCCAAGGCTTCAGTGAGCAGTGATTGCACCACTTCACTCCAGCAACTGAGTGAGACCTCAACTCAAAAAAAATCATTCAGCAAATGCTGTTGCATCTGGCTTCATTTTCTCAATGTTATGTTTCTGAACTTTGTCCGTGTTGCCTGTGATTGGAATTCCCCACACTTGTTCTGAATTCATTTGTTCTTTAAAGGGGGTGGCCCCTGAAGTTGCAGCTCAAGTTCCATTAGAGTGTCATACTCCACAGCAGACAGTTCCAGCTATGATTAAGATAGTTATACACAATCTTCATCCTGCTAACCATAGCATTCCTGTCTACAGGAACATGACACAAGCAAGTTACCATAGGTATCTGGGGAGATGCATGGGCAAAACGATATGGCTTAAACTGTAATGAGCAAAGAAAAGGCCACGTGTACAATTTTGCTTTAAATTCTTTCTCATGAGTTTCTGGGCTTCCATAGCCTCCTGATCAAGAAGGCTATCATCCGACTGTCTTTGGAGTGTGATTTAGAATTCAAGGCCTTTCTGCTGAAGAAGATTTTTGGTTTGTTTGTTTTCTGAGAGTCTCACTGTCATTCAGGCTGGAGTGCAATGGTGCCATCTCAGCTCACTGTAACCTCCGCCTCCCAGGTTCAAGCAATTCTCCTGCCTCAGCCTCCGGAGTAGCTAGGATTACAGGCATGCACCACCACACCCGGCTAGTTTTTGTATTTTTAGTAGAAACGGGGTTTCACCATGTTGGCCAGGCTGATCTCGAACTCCTGACCTCGTGATCTGCCCTCCTTGGCTTCCCAAAGTGCTGGGATTACAGGCATGAGCCACTGCGCCCGGCCTCTGCTGAAGAAGGTTAACTGGTAGAGGACTCTAAAGCTAAGATATCAGCAAACATGAAGAAATGTTCCATCCATTTCACTGAAAAGAATCGCTGTCCAGGCCGGGCACGGTGGCTCACTCCTGTAATCCCAGCACTTTGGGAGGCCAAGGCTTGACCTCCTGAACTCAAGCAGTCCTCCCACCTCAGCCTCCTGAGTAGCTGGGACCACAAACACATGCCACTATATCTAGCAAACATTTTTTTATGTTATTTTGTAGAGACAGGGTCTCCCTTTGTTGTCCAGGTTGGTCTCAAGACCATCCTGGCTAACATGGTGAAACCCCGTCTCTACTAAAACTACAAAAAATCAGCGTGGTGTTGGGCGCCTGTAGTCCCAGCTGCTCAGGAGGCTGAGACAGGAGAATGGCATGAACCCGGGAGGCAGAGCTTGCAGTGAGCCGAGATCGTGCCACTGCACTCCAGCCTGGGGGACAGAGCGAGACTCGATCTCAAAAAAATAAATAAAAAGAAAAAATAAAAAGAATCGCTGTCCCCCAAGTGGGTTTCTGGAACATACTGTGGGTACAAGAGCGATGATGGAGGAGAGGTTGTTGCAGGTGACTCTCCCACTGGGAGAGAGAATGGGGTCAGTTACACCCAGCCGCCCTGGGGCTTCACCGTTGGTTGTCTCTTACAAGTGGACTCTGCCTGCTTTTCGACTGTATAGAAACGCAGGGTGAGCAGCAGTTTTGAGATGATATTGGCATAACGACCCAGGAAGGCTGGCATGGTGGGAGATGGTCTGCCTACAGGCAGGGTGGTTGGAATGCTGCCTAATCCGGAGGGTGCCACGAATCTGTGTTCCCTGGTTCCAAGCCATCTCATCCTAGCGGGAGCCTGACCTTTTTTTGTCCTTCCTTTGTTCCTTATTTTAAAACATTTATTGAGCACTTGCCTGTGCCCAGCTTGGTGCTACGCTCAGGGACCACAGTGGGAAATAAGACAGTCCCTGCCCTCAAATCGCAGGATGCCCGTGACAATGGGAGATGCTGGTAACTCCTAAGAACGATGAGAGAGCAAGATAAGGTCCCTGTTGTTAAGCTGCTTATGCCTGACAGCAGATGTCCAGGCTCAGTGTGATAGTTCCCAGGTAAGTTGGGCGTGATAGAGAAGCTGCAGGAAAATAAGACCTCACCTCAATAAACTCCAACCTGGATGTAAGAACTGCTGTCTATTGCATGTTTATCACACACTAGGCACTTTGTAAAGCACTGTACAATCATCTCCTAGGGCTACTCCCAGCAACCCTGTGGAATCAAACAATTATCTCCATTCCATAGATGAGGAAACAGAAGCTCAGAAAAGTTAAGCATCTTCTTTGTTCAGTGAGTTTTGGCAATGGAAACTGTGTCCTTAATTTATTGCTTGACCGGAAGTTGAACCACCCCTAACTAGACTTCAGGTCTGAAAGTTCTGTTGAAGAGAATGGGTGCAGGTTACCCATGTATCCGAATGTCCTGTGAGTACTGGAGGGAGGTATTAGGGAAAGTCTTTTAGTATATTTTTGTCAGCTAAGCCAGGCTTCTCTGGGCTTGGAAATTAAAACCTGCTTTGGTTCCAGCCAGGAGGAGGGATTGAAGCACAGATACTGAGATTCTCTCTGCAAAAAAAGTCCTCTGGATGGATTGAACCTACTGACTAGTTTGGCAGTGAGCACTAAGGTTTCTGGAAGTTCTAAAAGCTACTTACTCTCAGGGAGAAAAACGGTATCTTGCAAGCCAGGGAATTAGAAATAAAGGAAGAGCCAAGATACCCCAGTCTTCTGGAGTCTTGATTGACAAGGAAGACATCCTCCCCTTTGAACAGAGACAGCTCTTCAGGCTATGAGGTGGGAGGGAGGGAGGGAGCAGATCAGTTGAAGAGTTTTCCCATTGAGTGGCCAGAGGCAAAGATTCCACAGAGCTAAGCTCCATGATGAAAGGGGAGCCCAGAATGACAGCAAGTCAGGGGTGGAGTGGAGGAGGGGGAGTCTTGAAGGAGGGCAGGGGGAAACAAAGCCAGGATGCACCTCCACACCATGCTGCTCCCTCACTGCCCCCTGCATTGCTACCATCTGCTCTGCCCCTCATATGCCAACAGCTCCTATTGACCCGCCACCAACGAAGGGCAAGTTTCTGCGGGCACTTTACCTCTGCTATCTCCTGGGATTCTTCTAACAACCAGCTGGGACAGGTACTGTGATGATGCCCATTTTACAGAGCAGAAACCTGAGGTTCAGAGAGTCTGATTAACTTGCCCAAAGGCCCATGGTTTTTACCACGTGTGCCCTATCTTGGAAATGCAGTGAAAGAAATCAACTGCCCAGTAACAGCAGAAGCACTGAATGTGAAAACAAGGCCAGTGAAACTCGGGCCAGGGATGGGGAGCTGGACTGCAGAGCTGGGACCGGGAGACAAAGGGCACCCAGGAGCTGATGAGGAGCAGATCCCAGAGGAGCCAGCAGAAGAGGAGAGGACTGATCAGAGCAGGGCAAGTAAACAGGGCTCAAGTAAACCCCAGCTCAACATCAGCAGAGAGGAAGATAGTGAGGAAGGCAGGTAATGGTATCAGAGGTCCCTGCTCCCCTGACATCCGTGAGCCTCCTCTTGTTTCATAGAGTAGGGCAAGGCTAGAAGAAAAGTAAGAATTCAAACTAGTGTTAAAACACCCTCACTGGCAATGTATTTCTTCTCCCGTGTTCCCCTTTCCCAGTTCATTTTTCCCACACCCCTTCTCACCATCTAGCATATCACACACGGTTACTCTATGCCTTTCCTTCCCATGAAAGCATGAGATAGCATGTAAGCTTAAAAGCATGGACTCTTTCCCCTGTCTAGTTCTTTTTTTTTTTTTTTTGGTGAGATGGAGTCTTGCTCTGTTGCCCAGTCTGGAGTGCAATGGCGCGATCTCTGCTCACTACAACCTCCGCCTCTCATGTTCCAGCGATTCTCCTGCCTCAGCCTCCCAAGTTGCTGAGATTACAGGCATGCGCTACCATGCCTGGTTAATTTTTGCATTTTTAGTAGGGATGGGGTTTCACCACGTTGGCCAGGCTGGTCTCGAACTCTTGACCTCAGGTGATCCGCCTGCCTTGGCCTCCCAAAGTGCTAGGATTTACAGGCATGAGCCACCGCACCACCCTCCCCTGTCTACTTCTATATCCACATTCCTTCTAGAGCAATGCTTGGCCCTTAGTAAGAGTTCAATAAATATCTGTTGAATGAATAAGCATGCAACAGTAGTTTTCATGACAGGCTCTCCCTGGCACCGTGGGCCTCCCTTGCGCAGCAGGGTCTGCGTGCGGCATGGTGATCACACCTGATTGGGACTCCTTCATTGACTATTTCGCAGCCTGAACAAGCAAGGCAAGGATGTATGGGGACTCTAGGAAGCAGAGTTAAAACAGATGCTGAGCACTCTGTTCACGCTTAGCCAGGAAGAAAGGCAAAAGTCAAAAAAGCAAGGTCAGCCAGGCGCGGTGACTCACACCTGTAATCCCAGCACTTTGGGAGGCCAAGGTGAGCGGATCACCTGAGGTCAGGAGTTCGAGACCAGCTTGGCCAACATGGTGAAACCCCGTCTCTACTAAAACTACAAAGATTAACTGGGCATGGTAGCACGTGCTTGTAATCCCAGTTATTTGGGAGGCTGAGGCGTGAGAATTGCTTGAACCCGGGAGGCAGAGGTTGCAGTGAGATGAGATTGCACCACTGCACTCCAGCCTGGGCAACAGAGTGAGACTCTGTCTCAAAAAAAAAAAAAAAAGAAAAGAAAAAAAAGCAAGGTCATGGTGACAGTGAACAAATGTGCACATTGGTCAAGACTCATCATACCTCATTAAAGTTTATTAAAAGAAAACAAGCAAAGACAGACTCTCCCTTCTCCACAGTGCTTGGGACAATGATCTCATAGCCCCCTGGGATTTTTATCCCCAAAGGGTTCCTCTCCATTCTGATTCTCTTGTAAGGAGGAAGGGAATAAAGGACTAGCAGAAGGAAAAAAAAGAAAAAGGAAAGAGATTAAAGAGAGACTCCCTCCCCTCCTACCCTCCAGATCCTCACATTTGAAATCTTTAGTGAGGTCTTCAAGCAATCAGATTCCGTAACTTTTATTTTTAAATAGCTCTCAGCTCTGAGGAGAGCCCTGAAGTCATGTCTAAGGTCAGTGGAACTATTTGCTCTAGGGAAATTTACTTAGAGGGAAAAGGTTACATCTTCCCAGGTATCTTTATTTAAAAAGCCTTGGTCATCAAAGTCATCCTGCAAAGCCCTCTGACTTCTGAGCGAAGGCGAGCAGTGTTTCTGGTCTCATGTTTGATGGACAGGATGTTGGCTTTACATTAAGCACATGTGGCGGCGTGAATGCTGTGCACGTGCGGTTGGCTTCCTTCACTGAAATCCAGGGTGTGCTCAGCAGGTTTCTGCCTGGTTTCTAACACTTACAGCACAAAGTCACCGCTTTAAACCAGGCTAGATCTTTGAAGATGTCGTCACTTTTCTGACTGCCTGTGAGAAAATGCAATGTGAGTTACATCAGTCCACCCTGAGACATAGCTTTCAAGAATGCCATTGATTCTGAGCTATACTCTGGAAGTAATGACGGCCTTTGGGGCAAAAAAACACAACCATATTAAATAGATGCATTGCTTGTAAGTTGTCCTCTGATTCCAGAACAGAAATTCAGTGACATTAGTCCCTGTTTTCAGATGAGTAAGAAAAAGTAAAAAAGATTAAGTGATGCACCCACGGCAACTTTAAAGACCCCTCCACCCTCTTAACCAGCACACAGCACTGCCCACCACAATACTGCGAGTGTGGTTGTGAAACTTTGCAATTAATGGCTCTGATGAAAACTGAGAGGAAATTGCCCTGTGTTGAAAAAGTGGGTCCTGTTGAAGGCACCCTTTTTGACTGGGTAAGTGTGTCCTCTGCAGGAACTGGGGTGGAGAGGTCCATGCAGATTTCTTGAAAATCCTATTTTTCTTTTCTTTCTTTTTTTTTTTTTTTTTTTTTGAGACGGAGTCTTGCTCTGTCACCCAGGCTGGAGTGCAATGGCGCGATCTTGGCTCACTGCAACCTCCGTCTCCTGGATTCAAACGATTCTCCTGCCTCAGCCTCCTGAGTAGCTGGGACTACAGGCGCCCGCCACCACGCCCGGCTAATTTTTGTATTTTTAGTGGAGATGGGGTTTCACTGTGTTACCCGGATGGTCTCGATCTCCTGATCTTGTGATCCACCCCACTTGGCCTCCCAAAGTGCTGGAATTACAGACATGAGCCACCGCACCGGGCCTGAAAATCCTGTTTTTCTAATGAGGATTCCCTACAAATGTGGAAGGCATTTCTCTCTCTTCTTACCTATTATCGTTATGTGTCAAGGGAAGCTTCCAGGTAGGGGCTGGTTAGGACCAAGAAAGCATTTACAGTGAGGGGAGAACCAGTCCTAAGTGTGATACAGGTAAAAGGGGAAGAGAAATAGGCTTCAGTCTCTCATTCATTCATTCATTCACTTCATTCATTCATTCACTCATTCACTTCATTCACTTCATTCATTCATTCACTCATTCATTCACTTCATTCAGCAAATAGTGTTGCCCGCTCAGTACCAGGTTCTCTGTAAGGTGCAGGGAAAATGGAACGATAAAGCAGTCCTTGCCCTCAGGGAACATAGACTTAGAAGAAAAACAGGTAGCCTCTCATTATCTGTTAATCCAACAAATATTTATTAAGTATCAAGCACTGAAGAAATGGCAGGAAAGAAGTCAGACAAGTTCTCATCCTCATGGAGTTTACCGGCTAGTGGTAGGAGACACAGCTATTAAACACATAATTGTACAGGTAATTAATTACGATTGTGATTACTACAAAGAAGTGCAGAGTGCCAGGAGAGTCAGTTGCAAAGTGCTGGAGAACCAGCAGGAAACCAGGAGGGAGCAGACCAGGAAGAAAATTACAGAGGGGAGGAACTCCGGAGGCAGCACCTGGGCCCAGTGGATGTCAGCAGAACTCAGGTCAGAGAGAGGCAGGACCCACATGGAAGCTGAACAGGGGAGACAGGCGGAGAGTAGAGGGCAAGCCTTCTCTCCAGGAAGTGAGGAGTGGCCTCATGGAAATGGGTGGCGGCTCTTGAGACCATCCTTTCTCCTTTTCTTTCCTTCCCTTCCTCCTTTCCTTTTTCCTTTCTTTTCTTTTCTTTCTTTCTTTTTTTTTTTTTTTTTTTGGCGACAGGGTCTTACCCTGTTGCCCAAGCTGGAATGCAGCAGTGCCATCACAGCTTACTGCAGCCTCAATCTCCCAGGCTCAGGTGATCTTCCCACTTCCCACCTCAGCATCCCAGAGTAGCTAAGACCGTAGGTGCTCACCACCATGCCTGGCTAATTTTTGTAGAGAAGCGGTCTTGCCATGTTGCCCAGGCTAGTCTTGAGCTCCTGTGCTCAAGCAATCCTCCCACCTCAGCCTCCCAAAGTGCTGGAATTACAAGCGTGAGCCACTGCACCCAGCCTTCCCTTGCTTTCTTGCTGATCAAAAATATTTATTGAGTATGCCATTCTGAAAACATTAAATTATCATCTTATTTGCCCACTGAGGTAAGTACCATCCCCGTTGCTACATAGACGAGGAGGCCAAGGCTCAGTAGGGTCAAAATGTCTTGCCCCATCTCAGGTCGCAGAGGTCTTGTGCGGCTGAGCTGGGGTTTAGACCCAGATCTGCCTCATTGCATAGCCACAGGATTCTCTACTGCCCGGTCTTGATCATGGAAAGGAAGCTCTTTAAATCACACCCCTCAGCCTCACCATCATCTAACACGTGAAGAAGAGAAGCTCTGAGGGGTGAACCAACTACCTGGTCCCCACTGCAAAGACGGTGAGTGTCAGAGGGTTCTCCAAGGAAGTGCTCTCCCTGAGCCAGGAGGAATGTTCACCCTCTTCTGCAGAGGTGGCCAGGTGGAAGGAACCCTGACCTACTGGAATGATCTGGAAGTCAGTGGACATCTTGGGACTGTTTGGAGAGACGGGCTCCCCCTTCGACGGTACTGTTCAGGTAGTAAGGTAGGAGGAAGGGACACATTAGTGGGTCCTGGTGAGAGGAGGAAGAATGAGGAAACCCCAAATAATTCATATAATATTTTGTTTAAGGGAGACACATGAGTTTCGTGTGTGTATAAAGACTAACAGGTGCCAACAGTCAACAGGTTTTGCCAAACTCTGAGAATTGCCAGGTGGACCAGAGCCAAGTCCTGCAGCCGGACTTCTGGCAGAAAGGGTCCCTGGTGGAGGCCAGAAGGAGAAGCTGGGACCAGTTGTAACCTGGCTCTCTTGGCTCTCCAAGTGCTCAGGAATCTGGAATAAATGAGAAGCGGAGATTCAGGCCGCCTCTGTCCAAGGTGGGGGAGAAGAGGAAAGAATGGGAAGGGAATTCACTTTTATGGCAGACTCACACATGCCAAGCACCTCACAGGCTACCTCAATTAACACTTGACAACGGTGAGGAGGCTGGAGATGTGTTTTCGCCATGTGCGGCGGAAGAAGAGAAGGCAGAACACAAGTATTGGTAAGCTATCAGCCATCACCCCCACATAGGCTGACCCCCACGGTGGGAAGTCCCACACCGTTTTTTTTTTTTTTTTTATTAAGAGGCAGGGTCAGCCGGGCGCGGTGGCTCAAGCCTGTAATCTCAGCACTTTGGGAGGCTGAGACGGGCGGATCACGAGGTCAGGAGATCCAGACTATCCTGGCTAACACGGTGAAACCCCGTCTCTACTAAAAATGCAAAAAACTAGCCGGGCAAGGTGGCGGGCGCCTGTAGTCCCAGCTACTCGGGAGGCTGAGGCAGGAGAATGGCGTAAACCTGGGAGGCTGAGCTTGCAGTGAGCTAAGATCCGGCCACTGCACTCCAGCCTGGGCGACAGAGCGAGACTCTGTCTCAAAAAAAAAAAAAAAAAAAAAAAAGAGGCAGGGTCTTACACTGATGCTCAGGTTGGAGTGCAGACTGGTGATCACGGCTCACTGCAGCCTTGACCTCCAGGGATCACGAGATCCTCCACCTCAGCCTCCCAAGTAGCTGAGACCACAGGCACATGGCACCACACTCAGGTTTGTTTTTTTTTTTCTTTTTTTCTTTTTTTGTAGCGATGAGGTTTCACTATATTGCCCAGGCTGGTCTCAAACTCCTGGGCTCAAGTGATCCTCCTGCCTCAACCTCCCAAAGTGCTTGGGATTACAGGCATGAATCACTCTGCCCGGCCAGAAAACCCCTTCTTAACTGTGGATTGAAGGGTAACCCCAAACTTCAACAAAATGTGAATTTGAACATTTCATAAGTGCTGCTGGGGAAAATGGATAACTGTGGAATAAATTAAAATGAGACTTGTACATCACTCCGTAGACTTCTTGATTTCAAGGGAGCTAACGGGTTAAATCATTTAAAACTGCCACAAAGATTATGGGAAAACAGAAACACATATGCACCTCAACTGTGGAGGAGTGACAGTTTTTTAACTAAAATTAGTAGAGACCATGACAATCAGCTAAACAACAAGAACAAAAAAAGCAAGGGGCTAGAAAAATATATAAATGATGAGTTTGGTAACCCAGTTAGGTGGGAGAGTAAATATAAACTATGAGGGGGAAATACCCAGCACCCAAAGGACAGACGGATGGCCAACAACTTTGAGACACTTGGCAGTGGAGGGTCAAAAACTCAGGAACTATTTTAGTCTTTTTTTTTTTTTTTTTTTTTTTTTTTGAGTCGGAGTCTCCCACAGTCACCCCGGCTAGATTGCAATAGTGAGATCTCGGCTCACTGCAGCCTCCACCTCCCGGGTTCAAGCGATTCTCCTACCTCAGCCTCCCGACTAGCTGGAATTACAGGCGCGTGCCGTCACGCCCGGCTAATTTTTTTTATTTTTAGTAGAGACGGGGCTTCACCGTGTTGGCCAGTCTGGTCTCGAACTCCTGAGTTCGTGATCCGCCCGCCTGGGTCTCCCAAAATACTGGGATTACAGGCGTGAGCCACCGCGCCTGGCCTCTATTTTGGTCTTTAGAGTCCTTAATGACATGCAAATACTGTATCACAGTCAAGAAGACCCTAACTCTTACCAACAAATTTAGCAAAAATCAGTTAAAATGATGAGGCCCAAGGCTGATCTGTAGGAAAAACTCTGGGCATAAGAATCAGCTCGCCGGGCGCGGTGGCTCACACCTGTAATCCCGGCACTTTGGGAGACCCAGGCGCACGGATCACGAGGTCAGGAGATCAAGACCATCCTGGCTAACACGGTGAAACTCCGTCTCTACTAAAAATACAAAAAATCAGCCGGGCGTGGTGGCGGGCGCCTGTAGTCCCAGCTACTCTGGAGGCTGAGACAGGAGAATGGCGCGAAGCCGGGGGGCGGAGCTTGCAGTGAGCCGAGTTTGAGCCACTGCACTCCAGCCTGGGAAACAGTGAGACTCTGTCTCAAAAAAAAAAAAAAAGTTCAGCTCAGTAGTCCAGAGTAAACCTGACCTGACAAGATGATGTATTCCTGTGCCCTGGGTGCACACATATTTCACCCTTGGGGACAGATCTCAAGAAAACAACTTAAGTGCAATAGCAATTCAAGAGCGAGACTACCTGTCTGCCCAGGTGCCTGCAGTTGTAGGTGGGTTGCCTAAAATCCTATGCTTGGATGTTCTGTTGCTATAAGAAGGAAGAGAGACAAGGGAGTTCATCCCGAGTCTGCCATTTACTAGCTGTGTGACTTTGGATAAGTCACTTAACCTCTCTGAGCCTCAGTTCCCTCTTGGATTAAAACGGGAATAGAGCGCCACCTCCTTAGGTTGTGTTAAATGAGGTCATGGCTGTCAAGTGTCTACACAGTGCCCTGCATGGAGTGTTTGACAAGGGGTAGCTGTTGTTATTGGAGGATGACCACTGGATGGACCCTGGAGAGACAGTTCCTGCTTGCAAAGGATGAAGTAACATCAGGAAGTCTCAGCAGCTTTCTATCCTGAATAGGAGCTGGTATCTTTGCCTCCTAGTTTATTTTTATTACAAAGCCAGAAAAAGGAAAATAAACCTCTGCCACGACTACTGAGTGCACCAAAATGCAAAGGGAAGCTCTTCAAAGGCTGTTACATTGATCTAAAGCTGAGAGGAAAATGCTGGGTGAGGTTCCCACTCCCACCCAACGGTTTGAAGACTGGGGTGTCCCCAAGGGTCTGGAAATGCACATTTTTTGAGCCATGCTCTGTGAAATGGGTTTTATAACAGTGAGCTGGGAATTTTCACCTCCGTTTTGTTTTGTTTTTGAGACAGGCTCTTGCTCTTTCACCACTGCTGAAGTACAGTGACACGATCATGGCTCACCGCAGCCTCGACCTCCCAGACTCAAGCGACTCTCCCACCTTAGCCTCCCCAGCAGCTGGAACTACAGTCATGTGCCACCATGCCTGGCTAAGTTTTAAAAATTTAGATGGGGCCTCTCCATGTTGCCCAGGCTGGTCTCAAACTCGTAGGATCAAGTGATCCTCCTGCCTCGCCCTCCCAAAGTGCTGGGATTACAGGCGGGAGCCACCTCCATTTTGAGAGAAAACCGGCCCAAGGTCGTAAGTCAAGAGACCCCCTATGGCAGTTCCCCAGAGCCCTGCTGCTAACCACTGCACCTTGCTGCCTTCAGCTGCCCTGCCAGGTGCAGCTCCGGTGCGTGGCAAGAGCCTGAAGAGCTGCAGGAGCGAGGGTCTTGGAACAGAGGGCTGGGATGGGGGCAGGCCCCCACTGCTGGGGGGTCGAGGGCCCTGGGCTCTCTCCCACCCGCTTCGATTCCGGGAGACCCTGAAACGCGCCCCACTGCGCCCCCCTCCTCCCGCCAGCAGGGGGCGCCGAGGAGAGCGCGGGCGGAAGGCAGAGCCGACGCCGCTCCCTGGAGTCGAAACTCCGGGGTCCAGACCAAGGCTGCCGCTCGCCCACGGCGAGGCTCTGGGACGACAACCGGGCGGGACTCAGGATCCCGGCCCCTGGCGAGAGGTCCGCCTCGCAGCGCCGCCACCCGGGTCGGCGCCTGCCCGGAAGCGCGGGCG
Organism: Chlorocebus sabaeus; assembly: GCF_047675955.1. Classification (NCBI taxonomy): domain Eukaryota; kingdom Metazoa; phylum Chordata; class Mammalia; order Primates; family Cercopithecidae; genus Chlorocebus; species Chlorocebus sabaeus. The sequence goes on from NC_132915.1 coordinate 102,263,428, forward strand.
CCCAGGGGGCGGGGCCGGGAAGCGCTTCCGGGGGCGGGGGGCGCGGGCTGGGGCGGCAGCCGGAGCGGCGGGGACGGGCCTGGCGCCGGCGGCGGCGGAGGGGGCGCCGCGGGCGGGCGATGTGAGCGCGGCGCTCTGCGCAGGTGAGGCACGCTGGCCGGGGGCGGCGAGCAGCGGGCTAGGCGCGGGCGGGGCCGGCGGGGCGGGGGGCAGTCCCCGGGCCGCTGTCCGGCTCCCTCTGGGTGCGGCGGGGCGGGAGCCTTCGCGCCTGGTCAGTCCCGCGGGCTGGCGGCCGGCGCGGGCGGGAGCCGAGGCCGGGCGCGGTCCGGAGGCCCGGGCACCTGCTGGGGTCAGGCGCGCGCCCCCGAGGGGCCAACTGTGCTCCGTCTTTAGTCCGGGCGCCGCTGGCCCGGCCGAGGGTCGCGCTCGGGCAGCTGCCCTGGGCTCCCCAGCCTCCACCCGGGGCGTCTTGGGATCCCCAGCTTCCGGGCCCCTAGCCCTGGGGGCGCTCCCTTTTGTACGGGGAGGGAGGTCAGATGGTTGAGTTCCCTGGAGAGCCGGCCGGGCAGGGGGTCGGCCCTTCGGGTGGCTGCCACGGAGCCACTGCCTCACGCCACAGCCTTTCTCCAGGTAAACAGGCGGCGGCGACGGGTTGCGCTTGGCCCCAGACGTCTCCATGGTCACTCGCGCTCAGTTGGTCCTGCCATTGCGGAGGGCTGGGCTGGGGCTGACCGGGGGTGTAAACAGTGCCCTTCTAGGCCAAGTGGCTGTGCTTTCAGGGCGGCACTCGTCTGGGAGTCTCTGTCTGGAGGCGTTCCGCAAGTCCTTTCCATGCTGGGACTCAGTTTCCCCATGTGATCATTGAGGGTTTCATTTAACTCTCTTAAGAACCCTTCTGGCTCTGCCATTCCGTGTATGTCTCAAATTGGAAGGGCTGTCCCTGGTTCAAGATACTGGGCAGTTTCGCTGAAGACTTTGTCAGTGTGGACTTTTTAAGCCACTTACTGCATTTCGTTTCAGACAGGCTTTAAAATGATTTCAAGAAGCGTTTTCTAAACCTCACCTTAATCCTCATTCATCCCTTGCTTTTGTCCCTAGTAGGAGTTAATCACATTCCGCCGAGTTTTTGCATGCAGAATTTTTTGTTGTTTATATTTGCCCATTTTCTCTTTGTTCCCTAGTCCAGGCCTTCTTTGCTTCACATCTGGATTATTGCAACAGCTTCTTAGCTGGTCTCTGACTCCAGAGGTTCCCCCCTCCCCCATCCTTCCTTTATGCTAAAGCCAAACTTACTATAGGAAGTCAAAAAATAGTTGAGTGCTTGCTTGCTTATTAAATGTCAAGATGCTGTTCCATGTGGTGGGAAAGTAGTAGAAGGCACACTTACAGTCTCCAAGCAGCTTTACACAGGGTGCTGAGACATTACCTATGAGAAGGTAATTTTGATGAGACAAGGCTGTGTGCTGTAGAATTAAGAAGGAGAGATGGAGGTCACTGTAGGCCGAGTGGTTAGGGAGGGCTTAGTGAGGAGGCAGGATTTGAGCCGGTGTTAACGGATGAGTAGCATTCAGATAGGAAAAGAGGAATCAGGCCCAGTGATCCTATGGAGTTCGTGAATAGACCAGTCTCCTGGCAGAGAAGGGTTCATACAGGAGGGAAGTAGGAGGAGAGGTGGGCCGCGGCTAGTTCCTCAAAGAACTCGAACACTAGGTCAAAGTTGAAACTACTGAAGGCATTGGTGAAGAAGCTAGAGGCCAGGAGATCAGTTAAGAGGCCATGGCAGTTATACCACTGTTCAAAGCTGAGTAGTGGCCTCTTGCCTGCCACGGTGTGTCCAGCCACCGCCCACCCTGTCTTTTCAAGACTCTCCATGGTTTGGCCCCACCCCACCTACCTGAACGTTGTTCTCTGCTTCTCCAAGTCTCTCCCTGCAGAACTGAGTTAGTTACGGTTTCTTGGGCTTTGCTTCTGTTGTTCCCCCTTCTGAAGCTCTGACCTCCTTTTTCTCTGTGCAAATTCTCCATTTCACTTCCTTCCAGCCCCTGCTGAAGATACACTTCCTCCAGTGGGTGTTCCCTGACTTCCCTGCCCCCATGGCTTTGTGGCACTCGGATTCAGCACTTGTTCCTTGGCTGTTGAACTTGTTCTTGTCCCAGCTGGAGTGGGAGATTTTTTAAGGGCATTGTGTCTTAATACTCCTTTCGGAGCCCTTATGGTGTCTAATACTGGGGCTGGACTTCTATAATAAGTACTCAAATACTTCCTGATTTTTGTTGGTAAACAACTTGTTGTTTTGTTTTGTAATTTACCTTTTTTTTTTTTTTTTTAAGGAGAATCTGTTTTTGTCAACTTTCTGTGATATGTAATACTACCATTCAAGGTGGATGTTTTCAGCTTGCCCTCTTAGGGTGTAGAAAGCACAAAACGAATCTTTGAAACTTTAAAACGTTCCCCTCTGATCATGGGAAAAGAGAAAAGTCATGTGATTCTTCATTCGGAGACTGTGGGGAAAGAACAGCAGCTTTGGAATCATGGGTTTGAATCCTGGCAAGTCTACTTCCCAGCTCTGTGAAGATGAGCAATTTAATGCCTCTGAGCCTCCGTTTCTTATTTGCGGTGTGGAGGATAATAAAATCCATTTCATAGGGTGACTGTGAACTGTAAACGAAAATGGTATATGAACTTCTATATGAAGTAGAAAAATGGGCAGCACTTAGTAACTGCTTAGCACATTTTCATTATTGTTATTGTCATTATTGGGTGTACATTTATCAAGGTGAAGAAGTGATCAGCCACTGAACTGTATATCCACCGAGTTTTGGGTTTCTGCATCTCTGTGTCCCCCCACTTTTGCCTGCCTTTTGAAGCACTTGTCTAAAATGTCAGTATCATGAATCTAGAATGCCATCTTTATGTTTTATTCCCATTAATGTTCATGTTACTGTAGTTTAAATTCTGCTTAATGTTTTCCAAACTTCTTAATTGTGTCTATTTAATGTTTTGTAGCTGACAAACTGCTGAATTTAGCTTAGTGAAGGTCATCAACTGAACGCAGTTAAATTTCTAATGGTTATTTTCTGGTTGATGTTGATGGCAAGGAAAACCTCATGGAAGGATGCAAGTCCAGGTGAGCTTTTCTAATCCTTTTGTCATAAGAGGCAGGACTTAATGTATTTTCCAGGGCCAGTGCCCCTGAAATGCTAGCTAGCAGTAAGCAGATAAGATGCTGTGCCTTAATATTTTTGAATTCTTTGCCTTAAGAAAGCTTATTCTTTTATCTGAAACAAATCCTCTCAATTAATGATTAAAATATGAAACATCTTTTTGCCTACTTCACTGACAGAAGTAAAAATCATGGACATTTTGCAAAGAAATGGCTGCAGACCACTTGAGGTACAACATATTGTGACCCCTTAATCGTCACAGTGTCAGATCCAGCCTGACTTTGTCTGTGTGGTGGAACATCCTTCAGTGAGAATTCTCTTTCTACTTGGAGTCAATCAGTAAGAATCCAGCACCAATAAAAATCCTACATCTCATCAGTATGCCTGGATTAAAATCTTGTAAGAGATAATAGTTCTGAGTCTGAGACTGACAAATCTTGGTCCAAATCCTGGCTCAGCCAGTCATTAGCTGAGTGACCTTGGGTAAGTTTCTCAGCTTCTCTGAGTTTGCTTCCTCATCTGTAGAATGGGGATAACTGCAGTCTCTTAGTGTCTCTTAGTCTAAGAGCTTACTTACCATACTGTATACAGTAGGAGCCTATTGACGGTTAGTCCTTGTCATTGTTAGTAAAATTAAAGAGGCCATTCCTCTCCTGCTTGGAAAGCTCAGAAGAAGCTTCTGATGATGTTTTGCATTGACTAAAAGACAAATCGCACCCTCTTGGAATTAGTGTATCTGAGCAGACCTGGAGAATGTTAACGCCTTGGTAGGAAATGTAACAGTTTGGATAAAAATGTTCTTTCAGGCTCACATGAATTAATGCAGTAAGAACTCTAAACTTGTTTTCTTTTAAATTAGGATGAGTGCTTCATGAATATCCATCACAGAATGCCATTTTATTTATTTTTTTTTCTTGCATTGGGTTTCAGTAGCACCAGAATGTTTCACGCAGCCCTGGTGTTATTTGACTACTGCTTTCTAAAAGATTCGATTGTAGCTCATGACAGCTCAATTTTGGTTTTAATCGAGACCCAGGCAGAAATACCTAGAAAAGTTATTTTTAATAATTGTTACTTCTGTTACCATGACTTTTGTCTGCAGTGCTTCAATCTGTGGTCTTTTTAATGACTTCGTATGAAAGTGAAAATTAGGGATCTTCAGGTTTCCAGTGCCTGCCAGAGAAAGCCTAGTTTGAGCTGTGTCTCAGGTATCAGCAAGTGACTGAAGCCAGCAGGTGCAAATCTGGGTTTGGAATCATGAGCATCTTGATTGAGAATAATGGGTACCTCCTGGTGCCTTAAACAACTTCCAAATTTGTAACTTTCCTTTCTTTTCTTGGAAGTGTAACTGGATATTTTTAAACAAAGTGTAGCATCTTGTGGAGCAAATTAGAGTGTTTATGGGTTAGGTTGGAATAAGCCACCTTGCTAGATTTTGCGGTTGGCAGAGACTATCCTGCATCTCTGGGGTCTCCAGAAGGAAAAGTTCAGAGCTGAGGGTGCGGCTGTAGTGGCAGTCCATGGATCTTGAGCCACTAGCTCGTTTTAGCTGACATGTACTGAGAGCCTCTCTGCCCCAGACACACTGCTGGGCTTTGGGCACGCAGTCCCTGCCCTCAGAGAGCTCACCGCCAGGAGTGGAAGCTCAGAAGCCAGGAGTCTCACAGAATCGGCACATTTCTCATTGTTCAGCTTTTACATTTTTACTTTTGTTCTGGTTGTTGATACATGGAGACAGTTGCAAGGCTTTATCCAAGGAAGTTGTAGAGGTTTTAAGGCCCAGGTGGGTGCTTCGCCTAGATGGCATCTGAGAGTCCCTTCTTATTTTTAGGTTCTCTGCAGAATGGGTCAGCAGTGTGAGAGGATGTCATTAGTCTTCCATTGTTTAGTTTCCTCACAGCTTAACAGAATACGTGGTGCCGAATTTTACTTAAAGATACTAGTCAATGGGACTGGGCGCAGTAGCTCATGCCTGTAATCCTAGCACTTTGGGAGGCTGAGGCAGGTGGATCCCTTCAGGCCAGGAGTTAGAGACCAGACTGGTCAACATGGTGAAACCCTATCTCTACTAAAGACACAAAAATTAGCTGAACGGGGTAGCACATGTCTGTAATCCCAGCTACTCGGGAGACTGAGGCATGAGAATCACCTGAACCTGCAGGGAGCCAAGATCGCACCACTGCCCTCCAGCCTGGGCACAGAGCAAGACTCTGTCTCAAAACAAAACAAAAACAAAAACAAAACTAGTCAGTGGAAAGGCTTGAGGAGAGGGCTAGGTGAGGATGTTACCCCTTTCATCGGGTGCTGTTTCCATTCCTCTTTTCTAGGAGCAAACACCCTTTCTATTCTCAGCCTTCTCTCTTTTTTTTTTTCCTCCCTGAGTAACCTCATCTTACCACAACAATCCTCAGTCAGTACATGGTCACTCCCAAATCAGTGTCTTCGGGTCTGATGTTTCTCTCTAGCTGCAGCCCCATGTTTCCCACGACCCTGTGGAAAACCTGAGCCCAGCTTGTCCTGGCTGAGCTACGTGGCCTCCAAGTAGACATCATGCCTCAGTCTCCAGGTTCTGCCGCCAGAATTCTGTTTGAGTTCTCTGAGTATTCAAGACCCTCCACCTTCCGACTGTGGCCTTCTCCTTCCATGGCCTTCCTTGTGCCTGAGCCGGGGCCACTGCCTGCTGCCTGCTCTACCCCAGACGCCGTCTGTCTGCTTTCCCCTGTGCCCTGTTCCTGCTTTTCCTTCTGTCTGGAGTGTTCTTTCTTTTCCCTTTGAAATGCAAGGCCCTGTTCAAAAATATCTTCCTCCATGAAGTTTTCCTTTGTTCTATTTTGATTTTTTAAAAATCTTTTTGGTCAAGAGTAATCAGCCTTGTATTGTTCCTTGTAGTTCTTTGTTTCTGCCTCTATAACTGTCTGCTTGATATAATAATTATCCATTTGCAGCCCATCTTTCTCCTCTAGATTCTTTGGTTTAAAAAATTATATATTTGTAGGTACTAACCTACATGTCTTAAAAAAAACTTTTAGTGAGAATAATACAGTTATTTGATTTTTTAAATGCAAAGGTATAAAGTCTATTTCCCTTCCCTCTCCTTAGTCCTTAGTCCCTCCCCACAGTGACCACCATTAATAGTACCACATGGTTCCTTCCAGAATGGATACAGCAAGCAACATAATATAATTCCTTTACAAAATGTACATGAAGGGAGTGACATATATACATACATATTAGTCTACATCTTGCTGTTTTTGGCCAAATCTTAGTGCTCTTTCCGTATCAAGGCATATACATCTACCCACTCTTAATAGTTGCATAGTATTTCATTGTCGATTATATTTTTTGAAACCAGTTTCCTTTGGGGTTTTTTTTTTTTTTTTGCTATAGCAAAGAAAAATTCTTAGTGGTTATTTTCATTATATATCTCCTGCTACACTTTTGTAGGTCCTGTATGTTAGCAGGCTTAATTCCTCCCCGTTATTTGTGGACCAAATGGTAAATACCTTTTAAATTTTGATAGATATTACCAAATTATTCATTCCTCAGGACTACACTTGCCAGCTCTTGTAAACTGTGTGCAAAGCTGATGGGTTAAAAATGGTATCTCATTATTTTTTCTTTTTGTATTTCAAACGTCTTTAATCAGAAGTAAATTTTAGCATCTTTGCTTCTTTTTTTGTCATTTTTCTTTTTTTCTTGAACTGTTTGTATCCTTTGCCCATTCTCCCATAGGGTTTTTTTGGGTATGTCACCTAATTTGATTTATAAATTAAGGAATTTGGAAAGTAGTTCTTTGTCAAATATGCATATATTTTTCTTCAGTATATCATTTATCTTTTGGCTTTTGGGGAGAAGGGGTATTTTTTTTGTCATATACTTTTATGTTGTCGAATGTATTTGTCTTTGCCTTTGTGGCATCTGAGATTTATGTCATGCTTGGAAAGGCCTTTATGTCAGTATTATAAATAAATTCACCCAAGTTTTCTTTCTTTTTTTTTTTTTTTCGTGATAAATCTTTTTAAAATACTGGCATAGGAATAGAATGGCATTAAATGGAAAGTAATAAGATCCTCCATACATTCCTTGGTGCTTTATAAGAAATTAGGCCGGGCGCGATGGCTCAAGCCTGTAATCCCAGCACTTTGGGAGGCCGAGGCGGGCGGATCACGAGGTCAGGAGATCAAGACCATCCTGGCTAACACGGTGAAACCCCGTCTCTACTGAAAAATACAAAAAACTAGCCGGGCGAGGTGGCGGGCGCCTGTAGTCCCAGCTACTCGGGAGGCTGAGGCAGGAGAATGGCGTGAACCCGGGAGGCGGAGCTTGCAGTGAGCTGAGATCCGGCCACTGCACTCCAGCCTGGGCGACAGAGCGAGACTCCGTCTCAAAAAATAAAAAGAAAAAGAAAAAAAAAAGAAATTAATTAACATGTGACACCTTTGCAAGTTCAGAGGATCTGTGTTTGCCATTGGTGGGCCATGGTATTTTATGTGACCCTCTAATGTTACATATAAGGGCAGTTATTGCCTTTTTGCCTCTTTTATTAACTCAGTGAGGGCGAGGAGCTGAATGGAAGAGCAGGGGCTTGAGTCACTGATTTCTGTTCACCCTTCTCAGCATCAGCCATGAATGTGACATGATGGTCACTTGCTTTTCCTGTCTTTGTCAAGTGGCTTTTTGTTCTTAAGCCCCTTCGGGTAAAATGCGTTAACCTGGATTGGGGTTATCTCTCCCTTGTGTGTTGTTGCAGAGCAGCCTTTTGCTGTGCTGATGCATGGGCGCAGTGATGGATTCTGTAGCTTTTTTGAGTGGGATCTTGCGAAGATGTCAAGCAGCATTACTTACCAAGCCTGTCGTCATATGGTCTCGCATCAGACCTTAATTTTCTTTTCAGCGCAGCCATGCGTGCTTATTTCCAGAGCCCTCGCTTTGGCTTTGGACTCCAGGTCTGTGGGAGGAGTGTCCCAGGATGGCTCGTGCGGTCATTTCCAGGCAGTGCCGCTCTCTTTGTGGCTTGTACCCACAGTGCCTCACTGTGTGAGTGGCCTCCTGCTCTGGTTGCCCAGCCGGCTGTCACTCCACAGTGTGTGTTCATGTCTCCCAAAGCTGCTCGCCTTCAGCTGCGCTCCCCTTTGCAGTTGGCTTCCCTGTCTGCCATCCTCTGGTGCTTTCAGACTTGGCTTCGTCACTGCTTGGTCAGTCCTGGAGGGCCCCTCACAGTTTGCTCTTGCTTTCAGGGCGCCGGTCTCAATGCTGCTTTGAATTCTGTTGAACTTGGGCTGAACCCTGTGTCTTCTTGGCAGCATCTGCTCTCTGTGACTTTCACCTTCAAACACCAAAAGGACCGGTTTACTTGAGCCCTAGATCTGTGGTTTCTAATTAATTGAGGCTTTCGCATGTAAAGATAGCTTTTTATTTAAAGCAAGTAGAGTGAGCCAGGGTCCGGGGCTCTGAGGAGGAAAGGGGGATCATAGCTGTGAATATGGAGGGCATGATACCTGGTGGCCGCAGGGGCCCGCCTGGAACATTATTCTCCTCGTAACTCTTACCTCTGCCGGTGATTCTGGTCTAGAAAAGAGGGAGATTTTGCTCCACAAAGAGGGTGCTTCACTAAATTCCTACAGCTGAAATTGCTTGGTCACAGTGAATATGCAGTTATAATCTTGATGTATATTACTAAAATGCCCTCATTTGCCCTTCTGTATTCTGGGCAGCAATAGGGAGGATGTGTGCCCACTTGCACCCCCCGCCCCATCTCCATCCCTTTCCTTGACACCATCCCAGGGCAGGAATGTAACATGGGGCAAGCTTGCTAGGGATGAAGGGTTGTCGTGTGGGGGCCTGGATGCACATACTTCTGAAGGGTCCTGGGAAAGTCAACTGCTTGGTTTCCTCATCTTTAAAATGGGGGCAGTAGTACCTGCCTTAAGGGACAGGTTGGGAGGATTCAGAGACATACTGCATCCTAAGCCTTTACGGCACGCCTGGCATGTATCACACATTCAGTAAAAGCTGGTCACGGATGATGATGGTGGTGGAGTGACTCTGCCAAGTAAAGGGGGAAGGCTGAGGGGTGTGGCAGCAGGGGCAGTCATCTCCTTTTATAGTTGCCCAGGCTGGTGTGGGGGCAACTGGGTGCGTGGAAGTAGGAGAATGTCGGTCCTGCCCACATCAGAGGTGGTCCTTCCCAGAAGCTACCCGGGAGACCAGTGGTGGCCTTATGTGATCACGGCAGAGGCTGTGTGTGAGGTGAAAGCTATTCCACAGGTGTGAAATTATTCTCTTTCTTTGTAAGAAAGTAAGAATTCGGAAGTAAGAAATTAAAGAAATTGAAAGAGCAGAAAGATTGTCTTTCCATTGATTGAGTGAACCGAAGAGACCTGTGAAGAAGTTGAGAAGGTGACAATTTTGAACTTCCCAAAAAACCATTTCAGCAAAGTCCTATCCATGTGTATTTTTTAAAAGAAGTATTTCACTTTTTCCCCAGAGTATAGTTTTTACAAACAAAAACAAAATTTTGTTAAAATATGTATTAATGATACTGAAAGTAAATTCAGCTTGTATGTGCTTGTTTTTTTAAATTAAAATAATAGCAATGTAAATGTCTAATTTGGGTGTGGTTTTTTGCCTAGAATAATGTGACAGAAACACCTATGATTAATCTCCTGAATTAAAGAATTCTGGTTCTGATGGTTTTAGTGAGTGGAATAATCAAATTCATTATTGTTTTCTGAGGCAGCTGCAAACTTAATCTAAATGAAAAACATATAAATCACTACTCTGCATTATCAGAAGTGAATTCCATTCCCATCTCTCTCTGAGTGGGGAGGAATCTGCATTAAGCCTCTATCAAACTACAAGACTGGGACTTTTATTCATCTTTGAATTCCCTTTGGTTTTCTGTATGTAAGAGATTGATATTGAGTGAATATTTCCTATAAATGTATGAAAAATAATTTAAATTCCGTCAGTGTGCCATTTAGTGATTGCAATTAAATCTAATACTTGCAGCACATATGACAAAAGGCTAATTTCCTTAATTTGCGAAGAGCTCTGACAAATTAATAAAAAAGGCAAATAAGGGCAAAGGATATGAGTAGGCAGTTCAAAGACAAACTTAGACAAATTGCCATTAAACATGAGAAAAGATATCAACCTCATTTATAATTAAACAAATGCAGCCAGGCGCAGTGGCTCATGCCTGTAATCCCAGCACTTTGGGAGGCCGAGGTGTGTGGATCACCTGAGGTCAGGAGTTCAAGAACAGCCTGGCCAACATGGTGAAACCTTGTCTCTACTAAAAATACCAAAATTAGCCAGGTGTGATGGCTTGCACCTGTGGTCTGAGCTATTAGGGAGTCTGAGGCAGGAGAATTGCTTGAGCTTAGGAGGCGGAGGTTGCCTTGAGCAGAGGTTGCACCACTGCACTCCAGCCTGGGTGACAGAGTGAGACTCTGTCTCAAAAAAAAAAAAAAAAAAAAAAAAAGCACATCAAAACAATGAGGTACATCTTTCACCTATCAGTTTGGCTGAAAAAGTGAAAAGGTTCGATACCCATTGCTGACAGTTATGGGGGAGCAGGCCCTTCCCTGTGAATGGATAATTGCTGTTGCCTCTTAGAGGGTAATTGGCATTATCAACTGAAATGAAAAATTTACCACAATTCTGCTAGAAGTTGAGACTACAGATTTACTTACATAAGAAAGCCAGATGTAGCTGAGGGGTGTGTGTGTGTGTTGTGGGGTGACATTCTGTGTTTATAATGGCTATCTTAGTATCAACTGGGAACTGGTTAAGTACGTTGTGATATAGCCATCCATGGAATACTATGAAGTTAGAAAAAAATAGGTCAATGTGTATGTGCTGCTATGGAAAGATTCTTTTTCTTTTTCTTTTCTTTTTTTTTTTTTTTTTGAGACAGAATCTTGCTCTGTCGCCAGGCTGGAGTGCAGTGGTGGTATCTTGGCTCACTGCAACCTCCGCCTCCCAGGTTCAAGCGATTCTCCTTCATCAGCCTCCCTAGTAGCTAGGATTACAGGCGTGCCATACCACGCCCAGCTAATTTTTGTATTTTTAGTAGTCCTGATCTCTTGACCACGTGATCCGCCCACCTCGGCCTCCCAAAGTGCTGAGATTAAGGCGGAAAGATTTTAAGATATATTAAATACATTTCTTTAAAGTAGGGTACAGAACAGTTTATGCTGATAGATGTTTTGAATTTTCTCTGAAAGAATACCCCAAAACTCCTACCAGTGATTATCTTTGGGAAGAGGGGCTGGGGGAAAGTTTTATTATTTCTGTTCTATGATCTGAAGTTCTACCATATGCATATATTTTATTTTAAAGATAAAATTAATTAAAAATTGGCCAGGTGCAGTGGCTCATGTCTGTAATTCCAGCACGTTGGGATGCTAAGGTGGGAGGATCCCTTGAGGCCAGTAATTCGAGACCAGCCTGGGTAACATAGACCCTGTCTCTACAAATTAGTTAATTAATTAATTAATTTATTTATTTATTTATTTGAGACGGAGTGAGGCCAAGAATTCGAGACTAGCCTGGGTAACGTAGTGAGACCCTGTCTCTACAAATTTATTTATTTATTTATTTGAGACGGAGTGTCACTCTTGTTGCCCAGGCTGGAGTGCAATGGCATGATCTTGGCTCACTGCAACCTCCGCCTCCCAGGTTCAATCAATTCTCAGCCTCCAGAGTAGCTGGGATTACAGGCGCCCGCCACCATGCCCGCCTAATTCTTTTTTTGTATTTTTAGTAGAGACAGGGTTTCGCCATGTTGGCCAGGCTGGTCTCAACCTCCTGACCTGAGGTGCTCCACCTGCCTCGGCCTCCCAAAGTGCTGGGATTACAGGTATGAGCCACCGTGCCCGGCCTACAAAAAAGTTTTTTAAAAGCTGGGCTTGGTGGTGCGTGCCTATAGTCCAGCTACTTAGGAGGCTGAGGTGGGAGGATAGCTTGGGCCCAGGAGGTTGAGGCTGCAGTGAGCCAAGATTGTGCCACTGTACTCCAGCCTGGGTGACAGAGTGAGATCCTGTCTCTAAGAAAAAAATGTAATTCAAAATTGATCTAACTTAGGTGTAGACCCACTGGCATTCCACACAGGGGAGAAGATCAAGACCTTCAAGAAACCAGTGAGTAGCCCATGTTGCAAAACTGCCAGTACAGAGGGATAGAGGATCACATTTGAACTCGAAGTGTGTCTACATAAGAGGCTCTGACCTCCTCTATCCTGGGATCACTGGACCTGACAAATCCACACATGGGGTGTAGAACTTGTGATCGATGATGAGTTTCTCTCCCTTTAGTCTGGTCATATGGCTCAGACTGAAATTAACTGTAAGTTCACTATGTGCCAGTCATTTAGAAGCTTCTTGTTCAAGAGTGTGGCTTGTTAGCAGCTCTAGGGGGGAATCTTTGAATCTCATTGTCACTGTGGAAAGGAAGTGTTAATGTAAGGGAGAGGAGAGCAAAGCACTTCCTTTCTCATATTGCGGAAAAATGGAATCCCTTTCTTAGGTGTTAATCGTGGTGTTCCACTTTTCTCAGTGATTATCTTTCAAGTGTTGTTCTCCACCTTTCTTCTGCGAAGCAGATAGGAAAAAACCACACAGAGAAGGAAGCCTCATTGGGAAGCTGTTTTCAGTTGTACATTCTATTTCAGAAATGCTGTGTTGCATTCCTTTCTGTACTGGTTTTCGCCCTGCAGTCCACACCTTTAAAAAGGCCGAACCCACCTTCCTTTTGTCATTGCATTCCTAAAGTCACTATTTATACACCCCATGTCATGAGAATGCTATGATGAATAGGTGACATTTGACTATTTGTTAGGTGCCAGCTGAGTTGCATTTTTATAAGTTTTGCCAATTTGAGAAAGAAGTATTTTGTCTCATGTTTATGCATTTATTTATTTTTGAGATAGTGGCTCACTCTATCACCCAGGCTGGAGGGTAGTGGCACAATCTCAGCTCATTGTAACCTTGGCCTCCGGGACTCAAGCCATCCTCCCACCTCAGCCCCCCGAGTACCTGGGACTACAGGTGCCCACCACCTTGCCCTACTAATTTTTGTATTTTTAGTAGATATGGGGTTTCACCATGTTGGCCAGGCTGGTCTCAAACTCCTGAGCTCAAGCAATACGCCCAATTTGGCCCCCCAAAGTGCTGGGATTACATGCGTGAACCACTGTGCCTGGCCTCATATTGATGTTGCTTTACTGATAAAGTTGTTAAGCATTTTTTTTTCTTTTATTTTTTTGAGACGGAGTCTCGCTCTGTCGCCCAGGCTGGAGTGCAATGGTGCAATCTCAGCTCACTACAACCTCCACCAGGGTTCAAGCATTTCTCCTGCCTCAGCCTCCCGAGTACCTTGGATTACAGGTGCCCGCCACCATGCCCGGCTAATTTTTTTATTTTTAATAGAGACAGCGTTGCACCAGGTTGGCCAGACTTGTCTCAAACTCTTGACCTCAGATGATTCACCCGCCTCGGCTTCCCAAAGTGCTGAGATTACAGATGTGAGCCACCGTGTCCGGCCTAAGCATTTTTTCTCTATGTCCAAAGGCTATATTAATTTCTTTTTAAAAGCGTCTGTTCATAGTCACTTTTTTCAGTTGTTCCATTTGGCTTTTATTGATTTGTGAGAGACTGCTGTTTATGTTCTAAGTATTTTTTATTGTTTTCTATCTTTTTTTTTTTGCTAAAAAGTATTTTTTAGATATATAAAAGTTGTATTTCTTCTGTACTTAAATCTGCATTTCTTCTGGTATCTTTGTGTGCTTAGAAAAACCTCTAGAGGTTATTTTGGGGTATGCTGTGAAGAAGTATCTAAATTTATTATTAATTCAAATTCTCTAAGCAGCATCTATTTCAGTAATTCTCCCCTTTTTACTTGCTTGAAATGGCCCATGAGGCCATCTCAGTCTGATTTCTACCTTGACAACCTCATGTGGCTTCTGTCCTGCCCCTTGCACCTTGTTCCAGCTGTGTACACACTTCCAGCATGTCCTTCCTCCCCAACCCTTTGTACGTGTGATTCCTTCTGTCTGGACAGGTTCCCTGCAGCACCCTGATACCACATGTATCTGACTAACCTTTACTTGTCCTTTAGTTCTTATTTAAAATAGCAGTTGTTCATGTAGGCTTCTCTGACCACTCCCGCATTGTGAAAGATCTCATAGCTTTTATCATGATTTATGATGAGAGAATTAAAACTCCGATGGATCCCTAGTGCCTGACACTTAATACATACTTAGCCGATGAATTATAGCCCAGTCATACATTTTGACATCTGTAAGTTCGGTTGTATTTGTCTATTTCTAACATTTCTTTAGTATTCCAGATCTGCACTATCCAGTTTGGTGGCCACTGACCACATGCGACTATTGAGCACATGGAATGTGGCTAGTCCAAACCGAGCCATGCCGTGTGTAACATACACATCAGAGTTCAGAGACCTAGTGTGAAAAGAATGTCGATGTCTCAGCTTTCTAATATTGATTACATGCTGCAGTGATGTGTTGGGTTATATAACATATAACTACAATTTATTTTTTTAACTTTTAAAAAATGTAACTACTAGAAAACATTAAATTACACATGCAGTGTCTTATATTTATGTTGGACCACAGTGTTCTAGATGAATTTTAAAATCATTTTGTCAGGTTTCTAAGAAAAGATTTCATCAGGCTATGTTATATTTATAAATTAATTTTGGGGGTAGACTGTCTCTCTTTACAGTATCGAATCATCCCGCCAGAAGCATGTTCCCTCTCTTCATTTATACAGGCTTTTGTCCGTATTAAAGTGAGTTGTATTTTTCTTGTTGACCCTGTTTTTTGCTTATCTTCCCCCACCCCTAGGTATTTTCTAGTTCCTGTTGCTATATTGTTGGTTGCACCTTATTGTCATTATCTTACCTGTTTTTTATGTGTAATTTTTTGAAACCCTTCACTTAGTAGATGCTGATTCTAACATTTTCCAAGTGATTCTCTTGGGGCTTCTGTGTAAATAATCTGCATGTTACATCTGCACGTAATAGTCATTTTGTCTCTTTTTTAATGGCTGCTTGCCTTAATGTTCCCTTGTCATGTTGCTTTGGCTAGAAGTTCTAAAATAATGTTAAGTAAGAGTCATGATGGCAGATAACCTTGTCTATCTTCCCAGGCACTGATGGGAATGACTTTACTGAAGTGTTTACTGAAGTGTGCTCCAGGGAACACTCATTCTTGGGGAATATTAATATGTGTACCTTGAGAGAACAGTTCCACCATTAAATGAGTTTGCGAACTGCTGAGTTAAGCAGGATTCTTGTCTGCAGGACTTTTCAGATAGGATATTATGCTAATGTGTGTTTTAATCCTTAGGAGGTGAGGATATTGGGGCCAGCTCTTGGGCTTGGGTTCTACTAAATACATTTTGGGAAATGCAGACATCATATTTCCTTTTTTTCTTTCCCTCCCTCCCTCCCTCCCTTCCTTCCGTTCCCTTTTTTCTCCCCCTTCCACTTCCCCTTCCACTTCCCCTTCCCATTCCCCTGCTCCTACCTTCCTTCCTTCCTTCCTTCCTTCCCTCCTTCCTTCCTTCCTTCCCTCCTTCCTTCCTTCCTTTTCCCTATTAAGTATACCAACATATGCAGTGTTTCCTTTTTAAGGATGATGTTGCCATTGGTTTGTAGTAGATACACTTTATTATATTAAGAAACTATTGTTCTGTTTCTAGTCTATTGAGTATTTTTGCCTTACTCTGAAAGGGCATTTAACTTTCTCTCACATGCATTTTTGACATAATATTGATTTGGTCATATGGGTTTTTCTCCTTGACTTATTGATGTTGCAAATTATATTCGTCTATTTATTTCTGAACATGTAGCCATCCTTACATTTGTGAAACAGCGGTTCTTGGTCATAATATATTATTTTAATAGGTTGTATTTGCTAGCATTTCTGTTAGGACTTTAAAATCTATTTATTTAGATGAAGTAGACAGTTTTCTTCTTTCTGCTATTTGTCATCTTCTGCTATCAGATTTGTGCCATATGAACTGAGATGCTTTAAATGTTTTTACATGCATCTAGAACAGTGTGAACGGCCTGAAGATCATTTGTGCCTTGGCACTTCTGTTTCTTATTTAGTTCTGCCAATTTATGTTATCCTAAAAATATGTTCATTTCATACAGATTTCAAATTGATTTCAATCATAAATCTAGGATAAATAAGGGCGCAGTATTCCTCTTTGACTAAAATGTTTTAACTCAAATTTTGATGTGATTAAAAAAAAAGTTCGGACATGAACTAGGCACATTTAACTGATCCTTTCCTGCGAGAGTCTTAGATTTAGTTGCACGTTGTCTTGTCTTGAAATTTAAAAATTCGCTCTGTGATTATGTGCTGTTTTTCTGTATTAGTTATTTTCCTACTGTCTTTGGGCATCATTTGTTTTTCCTTTTCTGACCTCCTGAGTTCAGCCATTTCACTTGTTTTTAGTATTTATTGTTTAATGATTAAAACTCTTAAGGCACTGACTTTTCCTGTTACAGCTTTTTGTTATTTCTTTTTTCAAAACTCCCAACATTTCGTTTTGAAAAACTTCAAACAGAAAAGGTGAGAGAATTTCACGATAAGTGCCCAAATATCCACAATGTAGACTCTACAATTGTTAACTTTTTACTGTGTTTGCTTTATCATATATTTGTCCATCTCTTTTTTGGAGATACGTTCTCAAGTAAGTTGAAGACATGAGTAAACTTCACTCCTAAAGCCAGATTTTATGTGTTTTCTCATTGTCTAAGTAGTTTTATTCCATTTAGATTTTCTTCTGATCTAATACTCAGGAGGTATTTACATTTCTGTTGGTCAGGTTTTAAAATATAATTGTTAGATCTGGTTTTGTTGTGTTTGGGTGAGAGGATGGAGCCTGGGCTATATATACTTAAGTAGTTCTGAGCAGTCTGGTGCTGCAGATGTTTAGGCCACAGGAAGGAAACCTGTTGTAGGTGTGCCACAGCTGTGGCACACACCTTTTGATGTGTCCATCACCCTTTCACTCCTGTTGTCTAAAATAACTACTGTTTAAAAATACTGTCTTGGCCGAGTGCAGTGGCTCACGCCTGTTATCTCAGCACTTTGGGAGGCTGTGGCGGGCAGATCACTTGAGGTCAGGAGTTCGAGACCAGCCTGGCCAACATGGTGAAACCCCATCTCTACTAAAAATACAAAAACTAGCTGGGTATGGTGGCGGGTGCCTGTAGTCCCAGCTACTCAGAAGGCTGAGGCAGGAGAATCGCTTGAACCCAGGAGGCGGATGTTGCAGTGAGCCAAGATCATGCCATTGCACTCCAGCCTGTGTGACAGAGCAAGATTCTGTCTCAAAAAAAAAAAAGTAATAATAATAATAATAATACTGCACTGAAGGAGACTGAGCATAGTAAGTCTCAGCCAAACCAGCCCAACCCAAAAGAGATATAAAGGTGTGCACAGCTGAAGGGCAAATACACAAATCAAGACAGTAATACTGAAAAGGGTTTAGCTCCATTTATTGTATCCAGTGTGCTGCATAGTTGAAAAATACCAATCAGAAATACACAAGTAAGGCAGAACATTTTTAGATGAATTTAGTTTTGTTTTTGTTTGGTTGGGTTTTTTTTTTTTTTTGAGAAGGAGTCTCATTCTGTCACCTAGGCTGGGGTACAGTGGTGTGCTTTTGGCTCACTGCAACCTCCGCCTTCTGGGGTCAAGCGATTCCCCTGCTGCAGCCTCCCTAGTAGCTGGGATTACAGGTGCACAACAACACACCAGACTAATTTTTTTTTTTTTTTTTTTTTTTTTTGAGACGGACTCTCGCTCTGTCGCCCAGGCTGGGGTGCAGTGGTGCGATCTCAGCTCACTGCAAGCTGTGCCTCCTGGGTTCACGCCATTCTCCTGCCTCAGCCTCCTGAGTAGCTGGGACTACAGGCACCCACCACCGTGCCCGGCTAATTTTTTTTTTTTTTGTATTTTTACTGGAGACAGGGTTTCACCATGGTCTCAATCTCTTGACCTTGTGATCCACCCGCCTCAGCCTCCCAAAGTGCTGGGATTACAGACGTGAGCCACCGCGCCTGACCACACCAGGCTAATTTTTGTATTTTTAGTAGAGATGGAGTTTCACCATGTTGGCCAGGTTGGTCTCAAACTCCTGACCTCAAGTGATCTGCCTGCCTTGGCCTCCCAAAGTGCTGGGATTACAGGTGTAAGTCACTGCGCCTGGCCTGAATTTAGTTATTTTTCACAAAGTACTTCAAACCCTCAAAAGTACTTGAAATGGGGAAATATTTGTCCTAAAAGAATACTGACTTCTCAGAGCCAAAATAGTCCTACTCTGTGTAAAATATTTTACTTTTGATCAAGATGAATGTTAGGCAACGGTGACACTAGGCTAATTGATCATTAGTTTATTTGGCGCTTGGTGAATTAACCAAAACATGAAAGACTAAAACAAGGGAAAGAATGCTTCAGGTA
The DNA here is from genome assembly GCF_047675955.1 of Chlorocebus sabaeus. NCBI lineage: Eukaryota > Metazoa > Chordata > Mammalia > Primates > Cercopithecidae > Chlorocebus > Chlorocebus sabaeus. Next base: position 102,282,100 of record NC_132915.1, read on the forward strand.
GATTTTAGGAGGTTTGATAGCCACAATGGTATTGTCGTTGTAAGCTTGTGTTTATGCCACTTGTACTTAGTGAGGAGTCACTGGTGAATGATGCAAACTCTCTCTCTCCGCAGAGTACGCTTCATGTCAGTAGAAATGGACAGCAGCAGTTTTATTCAGTTTGATGTGCCCGAGTACAGCAGCACCGTTCTGAGCCAGCTAAACGAACTCCGCCTGCAGGGGAAACTATGTGACATCATTGTACACATTCAGGGTCAGCCATTCCGAGCCCACAAAGCAGTCCTTGCTGCCAGCTCCCCATATTTCCGGGACCATTCAGCGTTGAGTACCATGAGTGGCTTGTCAATATCAGTGATTAAAAATCCCAATGTGTTTGAGCAGTTGCTTTCTTTTTGTTACACTGGAAGAATGTCCTTGCAGCTGAAGGATGTTGTCAGTTTTCTGACTGCAGCCAGCTTTCTTCAGATGCAGTGTGTCATTGACAAGTGCACGCAGATCCTAGAGAGCATCCATTCTAAAATCAGCGTTGGAGATGTTGACTCTGTTACCGTCGGTGCTGAAGAGAATCCCGAGAGTCGGAACGGAGTGAAAGACAGCAGCTTCTTTGCCAACCCAGTGGAGATTTCTCCTCCATATTGCTCTCAGGGACGGCAGCCCACCGCAAGCAGTGACCTCCGGATGGAGACGACCCCCAGCAAAGCTCTGCGCAGCCGCTTACAGGAGGAGGGGCACTCAGACCGCGGGAGCAGTGGGAGCGTTTCTGAGTATGAGATTCAGATAGAGGGGGACCATGAGCAAGGAGACCTGTTGGTGAGGGAGAGCCAGATCACCGAGGTGAAAGTGAAGATGGAGAAGTCCGACCGGCCCAGCTGTTCCGACAGCTCCTCCCTGGGTGATGATGGGTACCACACTGAGATGGTTGATGGGGAACAAGTTGTGGCAGTGAATGTGGGCTCCTATGGTTCTGTGCTCCAGCACGCATACTCCTATTCCCAAGCAGCCTCACAGCCCACCAATGTATCAGAAGCTTTTGGAAGTTTGAGTAATTCCAGCCCATCCAGGTCCATGCTGAGCTGTTTCCGAGGAGGGCGTGCCCGCCAGAAGCGGGCCTTGTCTGTCCACCTGCACAGTGACCTGCAGGGCCTGGTGCAGGGCTCTGACAGTGAAGCCATGATGAACAACCCCGGGTATGAGAGCAGCCCCCGGGAGAGGAGTGCGAGAGGGCATTGGTACCCGTACAATGAGAGGCTGATCTGTATTTACTGTGGAAAGTCCTTCAACCAGAAAGGAAGCCTTGACAGGCACATGCGACTCCATATGGGAATCACCCCGTTTGTGTGCAAGTTCTGCGGGAAGAAGTACACACGGAAGGACCAGCTGGAGTACCACATCCGGGGCCACACAGATGATAAACCATTCCGCTGTGAGATCTGCGGCAAGTGCTTTCCATTCCAAGGTACCCTCAACCAGCACCTGCGGAAAAACCACCCGGGCGTCGCTGAAGTCAGGAGTCGCATTGAGTCCCCCGAGAGAACAGATGTGTACGTGGAACAGAAACTAGAAAATGACGCATCAGCCTCAGAGATGGGCTTAGATTCCCGGATGGAAATTCACACAGTGTCTGATGCTCCCGATTAAGATGGTAAAGAAGTGCACCCAAACAAAGCACATTAATCAATGCATATTTGTGATTTGCTTTGTTGTAATCTTTGGTTTTCCCAACCATCTGGAAATCTCTTGGTCTCTTGGCAGTTTTTCTAAAGTTTCTGGATGGAACACTTCGTTGTGTTTATCCTTTCCCCTGCCCTCCCTCCCCGAAGGAGCTCAAAGCATGAAGGGCAACGCATCCAGGGAAAACACAGGCTGACAGTATTCCTCTTTGGCTGAACTCTTAATCCAAAACCTGCCAGTGATTTAGCTATGCCAACTGGTTGACCCTCCATTCTCTGCCAAGAGGCATACTCTGTCTCGTTGTGTGCGCTGGCAGCAGTGCACTTCCATGGAGGGAGATTAGGATGCCGTCAGCTGATACAAATGGGTAACCTTTTCTAATTTAAAATTCCTTTTAGGGGGTAGTTAGACAATTTATATATATATAATAAAACTATTATTATATATATAGTATATATACATTCTCAAATTTGATTTTATTCTGGTTGAGGTGAATGTAAGAGGAATATATAACTTAATACAATGTGAACAGGGCTTCTGAGTCTGTCTCATCCCTACCTAATATGTTAGGGTTTTGCCCCTTCATTTCCCTTACAAAAGAATGTTAGTAGGTTTATATTAATCATTGTGTCCAAAAGCAAGCAAAGCAAATCACAGTGTTCACAGCTCTGCTTCATAACAAATACATAAACCAAATGCCATAAAATTTCTTCAACTCTAGTTGGAAACCGTTTGGAATTTTTGTTAGTTGTCCAGCAGGTAAGCTGGATGACCTGTGGTGCTGACCTTTTTACATAGTGTAGTGTTATATTAGCCAACCCCAAAGGAGCAGTGGTTTTCAAGGTTTTTACTGGCCTACAAATCTACCTTCATTCCGTACTGTAGAAACATACATACCAGGTAACTAAATCGAATCACTCTCTATCATGAGTTAGTACTCACTCGCACTTAAGGAAAGGGATTTGTAGTTCTGTCTACAAAATTCTCCAAGCAGTGTTGTGGTTTTTTTTTTTTTTTTTTTTTTTTTTTTCCTTTCTCTTTTCAAACAGCCAGTTCAGGTGCACAGCAACTTTTTCTACATGCAGTTCCCAGGGAAACTGCAGAACTTAGAATTTGTACTTTTTGTAAAGCTATACTCTATGGGAATTGCAAGCAATATATCTATCTTAGTATTGTGTGTGCTAATGAGAGCCTCAGTGGCTCCCCCACTCTCTCAGTGTTTCCTGCTTAAAGAACCCACAGTTTAAAAGCCCTCTAAGATATTCTGTGTGTCACCAAATCTGTGTGTCACCATTTTTTGTCATGTGGTGCTATTTTTGTTAAGTGTCTTTTTAGGTCAGTATAGTTGTAGAAAATGTGAAATCTAATGGTAATAATGAATTCTAATTGTTTTCCTCTCTTGAGTTTGTAGCTTGAAAAGAGACCTCAAAAGCATGTGCTGGCAAACACATTACTGTATGAAAAGATACCTGAGTCCTATTTGAATAATGTTTTATTAGTACTTTCGGAAATGTCTTCAGTTCTGTATTGTGTTCACATACACAAACAGGCTTTACAAGATTGCTTCGGTACTGTAAACTCTGGCAGAGAGTAGTTTTATAGGCGGTTTGGTGGTGAGTTTGTGCTGCAGGCTGCCTGTGGGATGTCAGCGTTCTGGTATCTGACTGAGAACCTGGGGTCTGAGATGCACAACCAGTGCACCTCCGTAGGAGAACAGTGCAGCCACCTAAAAGAAAAACGAACAAAGGACCAGCCTCAGAGGCTAGAAGTTAAAGGAATACAGAATTTGATGTTTGCTGGTTTTCTGTGCTTTTTTGGCTCTTAAAATACCAATGGTGGATTGTTTTTTTGTTTTTGTTTTTTGTTTTGAGAAAAAAAAGTCATTCAAGCCCTTTGTGTGTAATAGCCCCCAGGGGTGGCAGCTGTGCAGTCGCATCTCTTTAGCACACAGGATCTGTTCACGTGTGAACTGCTGCGCTACACATCAGTGTTAACTCCCTACAGATTACACTCTAATCCCGCTGCTCCCGAGGAGCGGCCTTTGCTAAATCGGGTATATAGTATGCCTTTTTCCTCGTCAAACTGCCTAAGTAGGGGTTTGTTCTCTCCCTGAAGCACTTGTTCAACTCCTGTTAAAGCCGCGTGCCTCAAGGGGAGGCTGGACCCCAAGTGTTTACCCACTTAAATATGTTCTGGGGTTTCAGGTAAATGTTTGTGATTTTTTTTTTCCTTACATGAATAAGTTGGGTTTTGATTTTTTTTTAATTGAATGCAAAAAATTTGTGTTGTGATACAAATTAAGTTTGTGACAAGAAATGCCCAAATCCAAGGACATAAGAGGTCAAGCTCAGGGAAGGAACCTCCTTTTCACTCAGGCTTGGGGCCTTCAGCGAGGTCTCCAGAGCATTCCGTGGTATGAGAGACAGTGAGGAGGGAGGGCACCTGGTGCGGGCACCTCCAGCGTCCTGGCTCTTGGCATTGTCCGTCTTAACCTTATTTACATGGAGTTCTTTGTATTTGTGAATCTGTTTAACTGGTTTGAGTTTACCAAAGAGTGACTTATCCAAAATTGTCTTTGACAAAAATATCCATTGCTTTGATTGTACAGTTCAGGTTCAAACATTGTAATGGGACTGTTAAGGGGCAGAAAATTGATTGAGTTTCTCTCTAAGAATCATGATTCCACATTTTGCAAGTTCCACTTGCTCCCATTCGTGTTGCTAACACTTTACCCTTTCCACTGCTCGCAGTGTTAAGAATGAATTCTCAAGCCATAACACAGTACTGTAAAGTTCCGCAGGGCTTCGAGGGAGGCAGCGCCTAGGCCAACACGGAGCTGTGTAGCCTCTCTGAGCGTTCGCACTGTCATGCTTCCCAGGGGCGTGACTGGTGAGAGATTAACTCCATTCAGATCGGGCAGCAGCAATTAATTGTGCCTTGCCGCATGAGGATGTGTCAGGAGGATTAACATGACCACAGAACCGAAACATTCTCTCCCTGAAGTTCGCTTCACGTCTCCGCAGACGAAGTACGCTGTGTAACTCCTTAGAGCAACTCTTTTTGGAAAGCAAAGTCCCTATTTCTGTACAGTTTTAGGTTAGGTGTTTCATTTATAACAGATGCAGAAATCAATTAAGATAAAGTGATATGTGAAGAAATCTTTTACAGTAAAATATATCCTGAATTCATATAGGCTTGTTCATAATTGAGTCTCTTCTTGAGCTACCTTTTCAATATTAGACAATGTGAAGACAGTGACAGCGTCCTTTTCTAGAGATACTTAGCCTGTTATTACAAACTGTGAAGACAAAGAATTTTATACTTTTACTAATGTTTGTGGTTTTAAACAGTTATTTTCATTCTAATCAGTTCTCTACCCTCTAATTTCTACTAAAGCTGTAAATACATTTAGAAATTATATTTGTAAATACAGTATATGGAGACAAGTTAATTTTTTGGTCAGTGGAAAAAGCCTCCCAACCAATTGGCTCTGCCTTGGCAGTTGTGGGTTTTTTTTTTTTTTTTTTTTTTTTTAGTTTAGGTGTTTTTGTTTTTTTGTTTTTCTTAACAGCAGAAAGGATACTGTCAGTTCACTGTTGAGCAGAATATACTGTAGAACGAAATTGATAATTTTTAAATCTTCCAGAGCATGAGTAAATGTCTTTTCTAATGATAGCAAATATAACCAACTCTTTGTTTTTCCCTTAGCCCAGACCATATATAGGCCTGCATATTTTGTGTGTGGTTTTGTTTTTATTTTTGTTCTTACAGCCTAGACTCTAGGAAAAATTTGCAGGAACACAAAACAAGGGCTGGGGGGAATATCATCTATGTGAATGAGCTTTACTTTAAAGAGATCAATGTATTTTATTTTATCAACTTTTTCTCTTAGTTACTGTGATTTTTGTTGTTGTTGTCCTCGTTATTGTTAAATTCTGTAATGGTTTCCTGTGAAGCCTCCACTGAAAGGGACTCAAATATGCAACACCTAAACTATTTTCCAAGGGCACATGCCCCTTGAATGGTGCTTCTAGACTGGTCAGGGTTATTTATTAAATTTTATATATGAAAGTATTGGGGAATTATGTAAATTCTTTATATGAAACTATCTAGTTCATAAATCATAGATTTCATATTACTCAGTGCAACTGAACTAAAAGTTCAGAAAAGTCATTCACATTGTTCCAAATTTGTAATGGTTGTCACGTGTCACATGCGTCTTTTTCAGTAAGTGCCAGAGTGTTCCCACTGTTTCTGCCCAGTGCTTGACTTCTCGGCCCAGAAGGGAACCTGCTTTCTCTGGTTTCCTCCCTGGGTCTGGCACAGACAAGGCTATTGTAGTTCTTGATCAAGTCCTGGAGTCAGCCTTGCCTGGCTCTCCTTGTAGCAGATTCAGTCCACAGACCTCTTGCTGCCCCTCAGTGACAAGTATGCTGTGAATTCAACCTTTGGACTTGCTGCCCAAGCCTTTGGTTGCTGCCCTGACTATTGTAAGAGGTAAACTTACCTGGTTTGTTTGAGAATGACCATTTTCCTAATGTGAAAACCATCTCTCTCACCACTTTTATTAGTAGGGCTAACATTTTTTTCCGTTATAAATGGTTGAGCAATTTGAATGACTTAACACAGTGTCATTATCTTGCAATATAAACTGGTAACCTCACAACTCCACACTTCATCACCATATGAAGTAAATGAAGCTAGCTAAGCGGATGCTGTATCAACTAGTAACTTGCCATTAAGGATTATTTTATAGCATGAATTTAAGACTATTTATTCAAATGATATTTTACTCTTGTATTCACTTTGTTTTAGATTTGTGACATGAATATTTCAGTGCTGCTTAATTTTGTTCTGAATTCTTGTTTCTTGCTTGTAAATGGCTTTTTTATGGTATAAATAAAGTCAATGGACATTGCTGTTTGTAAATAAAAATGCTGCTAGAGCACATGTGCTGTGGTCTCCCTCTGCGTGGGCCCCCTGAGCTTTGGTGAGTGTCACTGGCTCTGACAAACATCTGCAGTGTCATAGGTTCTGTAATCACTGTTTTTGAAAGGTTAGGGTTTCCTAAGAAGCTCTTGTGCCACTATCGTGCTGAGAAGAAGAGAAAGAAGTGAGTGTATTTCTGACCTCTTGTGTGGCGACTGCATTGTCGGCCTCGGTCTGCACCCAGGCGCCCCCAGAATGAATCGCTGGTGAATCCCTTCCCCTCGCGCCTGCAGAGAATATGCCTTGCTCAGTCGTCCACAAAGTGTGGGGTTGCACAGGCTTATGTCTCCACTAAGCCAGTTAACTCCCCCTCCTCCTCCAGGTTCCAGCCCAGGGGCCCCTCTTCCCGCCAGCAGCCCTCCAGGTCAGGCCTCTCTAACATAGCATTTGTTGGACTGTGTTCCTGCTCTCTGGAGCACCTATTTCAGTTTGTAATTGGATGTTCATTAACGAGATGATTCAGTTAGTATTTCTTCCTCTAACCTGGAGGCTCCCTGACAGCAGGGTTTATAAACTCTTTTCTCTCCCTCGAGTATCCTTAGCACAGGACCCGGCACCACAGTAGGCACTTGGCAGTGTTTGTTGAGTGAGCTAATGCGTGTCTCCCGAAGGGTCGCACAAGGCAGTCTGGCTGGGATGCAGGCAAGATTGACCTCAGCTCCTGTGGGGCTGCGAGGTGACCTGCTCCTTACCCTTAATATAGTAAGGGCTGCTGTTAAGCGAATTCTCAGCAGGCCTCTGGGGTGAGATGGGCGGTGAGATGGGGCACAGGAGGAAAGGTCTGTGCAGGAACTGGCTTCACCTGCTAGCTGGGGACCCAGGGATTCCTGAGGGAGGCAAGGGAATGATGGAGAAAGTGCATGGGCTAGCATAACTGAAGGTCTGGCTTTCATCCTTGCCTTTGACCGTGACTTTTAGCAAGCCACTTGCCTTCGTTAGCCCCAGTTTGACTCTGGTGACTCTGAAATGTCAGGCAGTGGCTTCTGATGAATTTGCTTACTCCGTAAGGCTGGGAAAATAGCCCAACATCAAGAAACGGGTGAGCTTCTCCTCCAGCAGGGTTCGAGGATTATCCCAAGGGGGTGGAGTCCTGGAAATAGGAGCATCCACTGAGGCCAACGCACTGAGTCAGAGCAGATGTTGTGTAGACCACATTGAACTGCATTGCTGGCAAAGGCCATTGGCAGTCGTTGGCTCATCTTTCATTTGTCCTGATGTCAGACCCATCCTTACTCTGATTTCTTCCAATTATAATTCCTACAATTGTTGGCCAAGCCTGGGTGGCTTCAGGGATGTTTACGAACATTCTTTATAATGTCACAGAACAACCACTAATCCCCAGTTGTCTTCTAGTCTTCACCTCTGTTTCCTGGACCATTTCCTTCAAAGCTCCTCAATCCTCAGTGGCTTTTTTTTTTTTTTTTTCTTTTTTTTTGTCCTGAGACAGAGTCTTGCTCTGTCACCTGGCCTGGAGTGCAGTAGCACGGTCAAAGCTCTCTGCAACGTTGACCTCCAGTACTGAAGCGATCCTCCCACGTTATCCTCTTGAGTTGCTGAGACTACAGGTGCATGCCACCATGCCTGACTGATTTTTTATTTTCGTAGAAATGGGGTCTTACTATGTTGCCCAAGCTGGTCTCAAACTCCTGGGCTCAAGTGATCCTCCTGCCTTGGCCTCCCAAAGTGTTGGGATTATAGGTGTGAGCCACCTTGCCTGGCTGAATGGCACTTACTCAACATCATCTATGATGTTTTCCTTTGGTTTTTCTATTTTTTTTTTTTTTTTTTTTTGAGACGGAGTCTGGCTCTGTCGCCCAGGCTGGAGTGCAGTGGCCAGATCTCAGCTCACTGCAAGCTCCGCCTCCCGGGTTCACGCTATTCTCCTGCCTCAGCCTCCCGAATAGCTGGGACTACAGGTGGCCGCCACCTCGCGCGGCTAGTTTTTTGTATTTTTTAGTAGAGACGGGGTTTCACCGTGTTAGCCAGGATGGTCTCTATCTCCTGACCTCGTGATCCGCCCGTCTCAGCCTCCCAAAGTGCTGGGATTACAGGCGTGAGCCACCGCTCCCGGCCTTCCTTCGGTTTTTCACAGCAGACCTACCTTGCACATCTTTTGTCAGCATATCGGGCTTACAACTTCAGAACACAAAAGAAATGGCAGAGAGGTGACGGTGAAGGAAAGGCATTACAGACCACATCAACTTGGGATCATGTGTGGAGCCCGTGCTGTGTGGTTGCTGTGCATTGCCTGGCCAAAGATATACAATAAACCTCACTGTTCTAGCACTCACTGGTGCCTGCATATGTGTGTGTGTGTGTGTGTGTTATTTTTTGAGGCAAGATCTCACTCTATCATTCAGGCTGGAGTGCAGTGGCATGATTGTGGCTCACTGCAGCCTTGACCTCCCTGGCTCAATTGATCCTCCCACCTCAGCCTCCCAAGTAGCTGGGAGTATGGGCACGGACCACCCTGCCTCGCTAATGTTTTAATTTTTTTGTAGAGACAGGGTTTTGCCATGTTGCCTAGGCTGGTCTTGAACTCCTGTGCTCAAGTGATCCTCCTATCTCAGCCTCCCAAGGTGCCCAGCCTATGGGTGCATTGTAGGTGTACCAATGAGAGTGAAGATCCTTTTGAATTCTGTTCCCTTTCCCAGAGTGCTGGAAGTAGAAGGGGAAGACCTTGCAGTTTCCTAACGGTGGGAAAAGGACCTCACAGGTGAGCTACTACCTGGCCTGCCAGTACTGGGGCTCCTACAGTCCTCCACATAAGTAATCTCCAGTTTCGGAAACCGGCTGCCTCCCAAGGGACTCTGCAAATTTGACAGTTTTGGATGAGCCTCAAATCTGCCTCCCTGGAGCTTGCACCTCTGCTCTGTGTTCTACTCCATGGGACCACAGCGTGTTTTAAATCTTCAGTGACGGCTGGGCATGGTGGCTCACGCCTGTAATCCCAGTGCTTTTGGAGGCCGAGGCAGGCGGATCATGAGATCAAGAGGTCAAGATCATCCTGGTCAACATGGTGAAACCCTGTCTCTAGTAATACAAAAATTAGCCGGGCGTGGTGGCGGGCACCTGTAGTCCCAGCTTCTAAGGAGGCTGAGGCAGGAAAATCGCTTGAACCTGGGAGGCGGAGGTTGCAGTGAGCTGAGATTGTGCCCCTGTACTCCAGCCTGGTGACAGAGCGAGACTCTGTCTTTAAAAAAAAAAAAAAAAAAAAAACCTTCAGTGACAATATCCAGTCTGTGTGTCGAGCCATTTCTTTGGGCTTCCCTAGGCAAAATGTGTTTCTGGGCTATCGCCTTTTCCCTGGAGTCCAGGCTGTGGGGACAGATTTGCCCTTTCTCTCTGCCCAACCCCCTCCAGTTTAGGGACCTGTTTCCAACAGAATTTTCTTGGAACTGAGGTGGTGGAACCCATAACTTGGAGGAACACTTCTTTGGCAAGCAAATTACGTTTATGTGACTGTTGTTTTAACTAGCCTGTCTCTGCCAGATGATCTGTTCATCACACATCTGGGGCCGGGTACTGTTTTCAGGCTTTTTTCTAAATCCTTTTTTTTTTTCCTCTTCAGCCCATTCCCTCTCTCCCCTTCCCTCTCCAGATATTCAGGTGAGAATCAGAAGCCAGCCATCACTTTTACTTTGAGAGATCTGGGCTCTGAGCGTCTTGCATCCGAATTTCCCCCAGGCCTCTCATGCCATCCGTTCCCTTTGAGAGCTTCCTCCTGCTTTGATCACTGATTCTGCCTGCTCTCCGGGGTGCTCTGGCTTCCTCAGGGAGCCGGGCCTCAGCTCCCAGGCCTTGGTGCCACCTCAGCTGAGAAAAGGGTTTCCTGCCTTGCTTGGGTATCACCTTTGCAGAGGGAAGGCGCTTGGGCCAGTTGCTAGTCTCACCTTCCTCTTTGCCCTTTCATCACAGTGGCTTTTCCAGGTTCTGGTCTGTCTCTCTCCTTCTTGCCCTGTCTCTCTCCTGTGCCCTGGTCAGGCTGATGGTAAAATGGGAATGCTATTAGGTTCTATAGCTAAACTACTAGTTCCCTTCTTTTCCTCCACTGTGTTGCCCCCGCCCCCGACTTTCCCCCAGAACGGGCCTCCAGGAACCTCCTGCCACCAGGCTCTGTTGAAAGACCCCACTTCCGACCGTGGTCAGGGCATGGCCATCTGCAGGCCCTGTGAGTGTTAGAGCCCTCCACCATGAAGATAAAGCCACAACTCTGTGATTGTACTCGTGGAAGTGGTTCCCAGGCCAGCACCCCTGCGAAGTGTCAGGCATTATCTGAATAGAATGGTCTGGCCCAGATGGAAAGGGTTGAGTGGTTCCCTTCCTGGTGGCTCTGTGTGGAAGATAAGCCCCACAGAACCTCACAACGGCCCCCACAGGGCTGGCAAAGGCCTGGCAACCCTGAGAGAGCTAAAGAGGGCAGAGGATTCAGGAACGGGGTATTCTGTACCTGGGACTTGCCCTGGCACAAAGATGGTCACTGGTTTGGGTCCTGGAGGGCAGAACAAAGGGAGAGCCAGTGCATACCTCCTGTAAGTGGAGGCCTCAGCCTAGGGCTGAGATTGCCTGGGGCTAATCTGGAGGTCCCTTTAGAACTTATATCCTGCTGGAGGGAGGAGGGACCAGAAGAGTCCTAGTCTGAGGGAGGAGGCCCAGCTAGGTGAAGAAAGAACAGGACCGTGAAACAAAATTCTGGTGAATTTTATAGAAAAATAAAGCCATAAACTAGTTTTTAAAAACATTTTATTTATTTATTTATTTATTTATTTATTTATTTATTTATTTTCATTTATTTTTTGAGATGGAGTCTTGCTCTGTCGCCAGGCTGGAGTGCAGTGGCACGATCTCGGCTCACTGCAACCTCCACCTCCTGGGTTCGAGCGGTTCTCCTGCCTCAACTTCCCAAATAGCTGGGACTATAGGAGTGCACCACCACATCAGGCTAATTTTTGTATTTTTAGTAGAGATGGGGTCTCACTGTGTTGGCTAGGATGGTCTTGATCTCCTGACCTCGTGATCCACCTGCCTTGGCCTCCCAAAGTGCTGGGATTACAGGGGTGAGCCACTGCGCCCAGCCTATTTTTTATTTTTATTTTTTGGAGATGGCATCTTGCTCTGTTGCCCAGGCTGGAGTGCAGTGGCATGATCTCGGCTCACTGCAACCTCCACCTCCCCAGTTCAAGTGATTCTCCTGCCTCAGCCTCCTAAGTAGCTGGGACTACAGGCACCATCATGCCTAATTTTTTTTTTTTTTTTTTTTTGTATTTTTAGTAGAGATGGGGTTTCACCGTATTGGCCAGGTTGGTCTCGAATTCTTAACCTTGTGATCTGCCCACCTCAGCCTCTCAAAGTGCTAGGATTACAGGCGTGAGCCACTGTTCCCAGACTAGTTTTTTTTTTTTTTTTTTTTTTTTTTTTTAAGGAGTTGAAGATTTACTTGGTTTTGCAGTAGGGAAGATATTATTAAGGAGAAGACCAAAAAGAAGAAATCCTAAGGGGAAAAATAGATTTGACTATATACAATGTAAAATGTGTTTAGTAAAAGCAAAACAAAAAAACCCCACATAATTGAAATGTAAACTATACATTTAAGAAAAAAAAAACTTTGCAACATATAGAACAAAGAGATTATAAAATTAATAAGAAAAAAGATGAATACTCCCATTTAAAAGGGGAAAGAACATGAAGCAATCCACAAAAGAAATACTGAAGGCTAATAAATATAATCCATGGTAAAGATGTTTTACCTCACTAGAAAACAATGAAAGCAACAATGAAAGCCGATTTTCCTACCCATTCAGTTGGCAATACCCAGCATTGACAAGGGTAGGGGAAAATGGGACATTCATATCCTGCTGTTGGAAACATAAGCTGGTATAACAAGTTCTGGAAGGTAATTTCGTATCATGTTTCAAAATTGTAAATGTATCACTCCCTTGATATAGCAGTACTACTTTTAAGAATTCAATCTAGGAAGATACTCTAAGTAACTGAAGATGTACAAATTTATTCATCCTAGTGTTGATTATAATATTGAAAAGCTGGAAGCCACTATAATGTCTATCTATAAATCTGGTACATTCCTACAATGCTATACTAGGGAATCATTAAAAATAATGTTGTAAGCTCGGCACGTGGCTCGTGTCTGTAACCCCAGCACTCTGTGAGACCAAGGTTGGAGGATCACTTGAACTCAGGAGTTTGAAACCAGCCTGGGCAACATAGCAAGACCCCATCTCTATAATTAATAATAATGATCATAAGATGACTTATACATGTGTAAATAAACCTCTATGGCATGGGGAAATATCCATAACGCATTGTTGAGTGTGGAAAAGCAACTTAAAAAAGAACTTGTGTTGTGTGAGACTATTTAAGTCAAAGTATACACATGTGGTCAGGCGCAGTGGCTTACACCTGTGATCCCAGCACTTTGGAAGGTCAAGGTGCATGCATTACTTGAGGTCAGGATTTCAAGACCAGCCTGGCCAACATGGTGAAAATACAAAAATTAGCCAGGCGTGGTGGTGCACGCCTGTAGTCCCAGCTACTCGGGAGGCTGAGGCAGGAGAATTGCTTGAACCGGGGAGTCAGAGGTTGCAGTGAGCCAAGATCACACCACTGTGCTCCAGCCTGGTGAGAGTGAGACTCGTTCTCAAAACAATTAAAATAAATAAATAAATAAAATAAAGTATACATATGTATATGCAAGATATGATGTTACATTACATAATGTATAAATAATGGTCTCTATATTTGATACCTATAGGTATCACTTTTTTTCTTTTGGAGACCGAGTCTCGCTCTGTTGTCCAGACTGGAGTGCAGTGGAGTGATCTTGACTCACTGCAACCTCCGCCTCCCGGGTTCAAGCGATTCTACTGCCTCACCCTCCTGAGTAGCTGGGATTACAGGCGCGCACCACCACACCTGGCTAATGTTTGTATTTTTAGTAGAGACGGGGTTTCACATTGTTGGCCGGGCTGGTCTCAAACTCGCGACCTCAGATGATCTGCCTGCCTTGGCCTCCCAAAGTGCTGGCATTACAGGTGTGAGCCACTGCGCCCGGCATATAGATATCTATTTTTATAGAATGAGATAATGAGATAGTATATTTCATGAGATAAAATGTAGTGAACACTTTGTAAATGCTGGCAATTAGGAAATGAGGGTGGGTAGGGTGGTTGGAGCCAGATATTAAGGTGTATTTTATTTCAAGCTGAGAAATTTGGATTTTACCCTGTGACCATGGGGAGGCAGTAGAACTCAATTCAGTGAACACTTACAGAGCGTCTACTGTAGAAATGTCTAAGTTAAAAGAATATTGCTGCAGAGAATGCCATTTGTATCAAGGGCAGGTCAATAAATTGGATCTCCAAGGTAGATGGCCTTGGGAACTTCATCAGGGTCTGGGGCTAGTCCTCAGCCTTGTAGACCTAGAAATCTATCTTTGAGACACAGGGAAAGTGGATCTGAATCTGTCACTGACTTATAGCCACTACGTGTAAAACTGACATATAGAATTAGAATGCCACCGTGTTAAATTTCAGAGACCTAGTGGAATGCAAAAATCAGACATATTTACCACATTATTTTCAGCCACTTCTAGTAGTACTAACATGAATAGCTACCATTTATTAGACATTTAATGGGCACTGAGCAGTTTGTTTGTTTGTTTTGAGATGTAGTCGCTCTGTTGTCCAGGCTGAAGTACAGTGGTGTGGTCTCGGCTCACTGCAGCCTCTACCTCCTAGGTTCAATTGATTCTCCTGCCTCAGCCTCCCAAGTAGCTGGGATAACGCCACCACTATGCCCAGCTAATTTTTGTATTTTTAGTAGAGAGAGGGTTTCACTATGTTGTCTAGACTGGTCTTGAACTCCTGACCTCAAGTGATCCACCTGCCTTGGCCTCCCAAAACGCTGGGATTACAGGCATGAGTCACTGTGCCTGGCCAAACAATATACTAAGCACTTTTCATGCATTATTTCCTTGCGTCCTCAGAACAACACTGTGAGGTAGATACTGTGATTCTATTCGTTTTACAGAAGCGGAAACTGAGACTTCTGGAGATTCAGTTGGGCAGGGTTGTACAACACTGAGGTGGTGTGAAGTGGGATGTGGCTTCATAGCTTGCCCTATATATATTGTCAGTCATGTCCCAAACCTGTGCTAAGCATTAGGGATACAGGAGAGAGCAAGGCTGACAGCCTGGCCGTCATGGAAGCTTTGAGTTTACCAGTGGAGACACGTCAGTCACATTAATCACATGGCCAGAGTAGCACATAATCACAAAATGCAATGAAGAAAAGGTCGAGGGAACCAGGAGAGCCTATGACAGGAGGATCTGACCCCATGTGGGAGCCACAGGAAGTGACACTTGAAAGAAACCTGATGGTAAGTTACTAGGTAAGGGGGGTGGCAGGGAAGGAAAAGCATTTCAAACAGAGGGAACAGCACGTCCAAGGGACTTGAGGCTGGAAGAATCCTGACATATACAAGGAACTGAAAAAGGCTAAAGTGGCTGGAGCACAGGAGAGTGGCCTGAGATGACACACACACGGAGGGCCCGTTCCTGGTGTTCAGCTCTGCATTTCCAATGTGAACCTTGATGACCCTCTTACAATGCTTCTGTGACCAAGCAACCTGCCTGCCTTTTTTTTTTTTTTTTTTTTTTTTTTGGAGACAGTCTCGCTCTGTTGCCCAGGCTGGAATGCAGTGGTGCAATCTTGGCTCACTGCAAGCTCCGCCTCCCAGGTTCACACCATTCTCTCACCTCAACCTCCTGAGTGGCTGGGACTACAGGCACCCACCACCACGCCTGGCTAATTTTGTTTTTTGTATCTTTAGTAGAGATAGGTTTTCACCATGTTAGCCAGGATGGTCTCGATCTCCTGACCTCGTGATCTGCCCACCTCGTCCTCCCAAAGTGCTGCGATTACAGGTGTGAGCCACTGCGCCCGGCCGCAACCTGCCTTCTAAAGAATCCACTCCTCCGTTAGAGTGGTTATCTTTTTCTTTTTCAGAGGACAGTCAAGTTTTCTTAGCCTGACAGTCAACTTCTCTGTTTTTTTTTATGAGACAGGGTCTCACTCTGTCACCCAGGCTGGAGTGTAGTGGTGTGTGATCACATCTCACAGCATCCTTGACCTCCCAGGCTCAAGCGATCTCCCTCAGCCTCCCAGGTAGCTGGGACTAAAAGTGGGTGTCACCACACCTGGTTAATGTGTATTTTTTTTTTTTTTAGAGATGGGGTCTCACTGTGTTGCCCAGGTTGGTCTTGAACTCCTGGGCTCAAGTGATTCCCCTGCCTTGGCCTCCCAAACTGCTGGGATTACAGGCATGAGCCACTGCTCCTGGCCAACTTGTCTCTTTAAGGTGTCTTTGTGTATCATAATTCTGCTTGCTTCACTTGGTTTTAAAGTTGGAGTTTCAGAAGACAGTCTGACTTCCTTTGTAGTTGTGTTTTTGGATTATGCCTCTCTCTAGCCCCAGATGATATTATTACTGGTCTTCAAGCAAGGAAAGGCTTTTTCTCTCAGACATAGGAGGGCAAGCTGCATCCCTCCCACAGAAGGGAAGGAAGCTCTGAGAGATTCAGGGGTCCAGGCTTCTCAAATTTATCTGAGTCCACTTGGATAGTTAGGCTTGTATAAAGAGTCTGTCTTTAGCCCCACTAAAATGCAGTGCTTGGTGCTTGCTAAGGCCCTAGGCCACAGACATAAAGTCTTTATGGTCCCTGCCCCTGAACAGCTCACAGCCTCAGTTGTCACTTAGATTTAAAAAATGACTGGTGGTGGGCCTGGAGCAGTGGCTCATGCTTGTAATCCCAGCACTTCAGGAGGTGGGTGGATCACTTGAGGTCAGGAGTTCAAGACCAGCCTGGCCAACATGGCAAAACCCCGTCTCTACTAAAAATACAAAAATTAGCTGGGCGTGGTGGCGCACACCTGTAATCACAGCTACTCGGGAGGCTGAGGCAAGTGAATTGCTTGAACCCAGGAGGTGGAGGTTGCAGTGAGCTGAGATTGCACCACTGCACTCCAGCCTAGGTAATAGAGCAAAACTCTGTCTCAAAACAAAACAAAACAAAACAAAAAACACCGAACAAACTATACATTTAAAATGGGAATATTTTATTTTAATTATACCCTAATAAAGTTGATTTTAAAAAGAAAAATATATTAATATGGCAATACTGGGAGAGAAGTATAACCTATTTTCCCAGTATTAAGCTGGGTCCCTTCTTCGAACCTCTAAATCCTAGTAACCCCAAACCCTTGCCTTTTATTCACCCAGCCCAAGGGAGGGTAGCTTCCTTCCACAGTTATTGCCTCTCACAGTCTAGTGATCCCTTTTCATTTTTTCTTAGACTGCCAGTACAGTTTTAACCCATTTCTTAAGTTATCTCTGCTGAAGTCACCAGTGCAATTTCTGTTTTTTTTTTTTTTTTTTTTTTCTTTTTTTCTTTTTTGAGAAAAGGTCTCACTCTGTCGCCCAGGCTGGAGTGCAGTGGTGCAATCATGGCTTAGTGCCACCTTACCACCGCCTCACCCTCCAGGGCTCAATCAATCCTCCCAGCCTGCCCTCTCGAATAGCTGGGACTACAGGTGCACACCACCACACCTGGCTAATTTTTGTATTTTTTGTAGAGATGGGGTCTTGCTATGTTGCCCGGACTGGTTTTCAACTCCTGGGCTCAAGCAGTCTACCCACTTTGGCCTCCCAAAGTGCTGGGATTACAGGTGTGAGTCACCACACCTGGCTGATTTCTTTTTCTTTCTTTCTTTTTTTTTTTTTTTTTTTGACTGCTACATTTTACTTTATTGTGCTTGTAAGGAAAACAATTGACTAAGTTGTCCCAAAAATGTTAGTGTTCACTGATCAAGAAGGAAATGAGGTCAGAAGGCAAACTTTTCACTTCCTCTCAAATATAAATTGCAAGTATCACAGAAAATTGTAACAACACATGCAACATGGCTGGTTTTCAACATACAGAGTGTCCAAGCAAGAAGAGTGAGTACTGAAGATCAACAGAGGTCAGATTGGGGGCACTACTACAGGAAGTCTGAATCTATCCACGCAGTTTTTTCCTCCCACAGTCCAGGCTCAACACTTCTTCCTATTCCAAGGTGGCTTCTCCATATGCAGAAATCCAGGCTGTTCCATATATATTCCTTGCCCAGCTGTGTTTCACAAGGCATCTCCACAAGCCAAGCCCCGACTCAAATTCTGTACAGGAAGTTCCCGTTGCTGTCAAAGAACTCTCGGCCCCTCTGCACTACTTTGCTGCTGAAGTTACCCAGCTCCTCTGCCTTCAACTCCTCCAGCTTCTGATCACTTGGCAATGCACCACTGCCAGTTCTTCTGGTGCTCTCAGAATCACTGGAGTACTTCTGTAGCTCTCTTGGATGACCTAGGGGTACAGCAACAGGCACAAAGCTCTCCTCCAGGTGCTGGATTTCTTTATTTCTTCCCTTCCATCTCCTTGGTATATTTGTCCTGTGAGTGTCTGACTCTATCACTTTCAAAGCTGTGCTGTGATTCGCGTCTTTGGATGAGGCTTCATGCCCTGGCATAAGCGGAGAGCCTGATACAGAGTGGCCTGCAGGGAGCAGCTTTGAGGTATTTCCAGCGCCCCGGAGCTGCTGGAGAGAGTGGGCAAGCCCAGCTTTCTTAAGGACTTTTTGATCCTGCTTCAGCTTCTGCTCCAATGTGGGTACAAACTTGCTTTTTAAAACTCTTCGGATCACATCAGTGCTGACATTAAAGCCTTCAGCCAACCTGGGAACTGACCAGGACTCTGGAAATTCCTCACGTAAATACCGGATCTGCTCCATGGCTTCCCGAGTCAGGGTTCTGGGCGGGGCACCAGGCGCCTCCATTTGCCTCCGAATTTTCTGGAATCGGATTGCTTTTTTCTGTCCTTTCAGGGTGCTGGGGGAGGAGAACCAATGGCACAAGCCATGCGTGGAAGCAGAATGGATGTTTGAAGAGCCTCAGGCTAAATCATGGAGCGCCCAGCCCTCTTCTCTTTGATCGCAAGGGCAACCGGGCCGTGTTGCCGGCTTAGAGCTGCTCTGTACACCCAGAAAGCTAACACCTAGAACAATAACTGCCTGTAAGCATGCCGAACTCTCTAAACTAATGATGAAATACGTCACTAATGAAGGGACCAGTGGTCCCTGGGGAGCTGAACACCTCACGCTGCGCGACTAACAACGGGTAGGAGGAAACGAGGGCCGCCGCGCAAGCAGCGGCAGGACACCCGGCGCAAAGGGGGCGCGGCCTGGGGCGCCGGGGCGCGAGGCCCAGCTTCAAGCTGAGGGCCCGAGGAGAAGCCGGTACCTCTCCACCTCCTGCAGCTCCCATTCCTCCGGCTCCCAGTCGGAATCGGGGTCCGGCTCCCGGCCGATAGGGCCTGGGCCCGCCATCCCCCGGGTCGCGAACCCACAGCGAGCGACGGCAGCGCAAACGCGCCCCCCCAGCAAGACACTCAGGGAAACCGCCATGTCGACGCAAACCAGCCTTCAGCCTTTTTTTTTTTTTTTTTTTGACATGGAGTCTCACTCTGTCGCCCAGGCTGGAGTGCAGTGGCGCGATCTCAGCTCACTGCAAGCTCCGCCTCCCAGGTTCACGCCATTCTCCTGCCTCAGCCTCCCAAGTAGCTGGGACGACAGGCACCCACCACCACGCCTGGCTAATTTTTTGTATTTTTAGTAGAGACGGGGTTTCACCATGTTAGCCAGGATGGTCTCAATCTCCTGACCTCATGATCCGCCCGCCTCGTCCTCCCAAAACTCTGGGATTACAAGTGTGAGCTACGGTGCCCGGCCACACCTGGCCGATTTCTTTCTCTTGCCTAGGCTCTGGCTGGTCTCTCCGGGATGGGACTGTGGGACAGGTTTGGTTGTTCTCCTAGTCTTGAATGCACTGCTGCCTCACTTGCCAACGGGAAAGCACAAGTTGGAAACGCACAGCATATAGCAGCATCGTGACTCATGAAATGATCCTCTGAAGTTGATGTTGATGAAATGTGGCTGCCACTTTTGCCGATAGGCAGGAATACTACAAGGGCTGAGAAAGGAATGGCTTTCTCTGACTGCACTAGAGCACTTACAGAAAGAAAATGAGAAGCTTCAGGCTCGAGTCATGGTTAGAGAATCCATGGCTTTTATGGTGAGTCTGAGTGCATCTCTTCTTTCTTGAGGTGTGGGTCAACCTCAGTGAAAACCAGACCCAAACTTTGTGGGTTGCAGGATTAAAATATTAGTTGAACTCAAGCCTTGCTACATGTCTCATGAAAAATGTAGGGCATTGATTCAGAAAGACTGGAATCCTGAGAGCCTGAGTGGGGCATCCAGGCAGACTCAGATAAATCTGAGAATCCCCAAACCCCTGAATGTCTCTGAACCTCCCTCCCTTCTGTGGGAGGGACAGGGTTTGCTTTCTCATGTCTGAGAGGAAAATCCCTTCCTTGCTTGAAGGCCAGCAGTCATCTCACCTGGGACAGTGGCCTTGTATGGAGGTGTCCATTCTCTCCAAGACCCACTCCATCTACCGCTTAATCACCCCTACAATTGTATCTAGCATCAGATTTCAGCATGCTTCAGAATACAAAGTGTGACCTGGAAGGAGGTAGTAAATACTATAAAATGATCTTGCCATGTATTGAAATAATTTTGCCATTTATATCACAAAAACCTAAGGAGTGTGTTTTGCAGTGGTTAGACCAAGGAGGACAGAATGGAGCACTGGACAGGGCTGTATTTATTTTATTTTATTTTATTTTATTTTATTTTATATTTTATTTTTTGAAACAGAGTCTCGCTCTGTCGCCCAGGCTGGAGTGCAGTGGCCGGATCTCAGCTCACTGCAAGCTCCGCCTCCCAGGTTTATGCCATTCTCCTGCCTCAGCCTCCCAAGTAGCTGGGACTACAGGCGCCTGCCACCTCGCCCGGCAAGTTTTTTGTGTTTTTTAGTAGAGACGGGGTTTCACCGTGTTAGCCAGGATGGTCTCGATCTCCTGACCTCATGATCGGCCCTTCTCGGCCTCCCAAAGTGCTGGGATTACAGGCTTGAGCCACCGCGCCCGGCCCAGGGCTGAATTTATTTATATGGGTGCCCTGACCGGAGAGCCTGGATTCGTTGTGCCAGCTCATGCAGCTAGAAGTGGCACAGTTTGCCAGGTTGCTTAACTGAAACTTGGATTCACTGAGGATGATGGGACTCATGGTGACAAAAGTCAAGTGGCAGGCAGCCCTTAAAAACCAGGCAGAGGCTGGGCGTGGTGGTTCACACCTGTAAACCCAGCACTTTGGGAAGTCGAGGTGGGTGGATCACCTGAGATCAGGAGTTTGAGACCAGTCTGGTCAACATGGTAAAACCCTATCTCTACTAAAAATACAAAAAGAAAAACAAAAACAAAAAAAGCTGGGCGTGGTGGCTCACACCTGTAATCTCAGCACTTTGGGAGGCTGAGGCGGGTGGATCACCTGAGGTCAGGAGTTTGAGACCAGCCTGGCTAACATGGTGAAACCCCATCTCTACTAAAAATACAAAAATTAGCTGGGCGTAGTGGTGGTGCCTGTAATCCCAGCTACTCAGGAGGCTGAGGCAGGAGAATACCTTGAACCTGGGAGGTGGAGGTTGCAGTGAGCCAAGATTGCGCCATTGCACTCCAGCCTGGGGGGCAGGGCATGACTCCATCTCAAAAAAAAAAAAAAAAAAAAAAAAAAATACACACACACACAAATTAGCCAGGAGTGGTGGTGCACGCCTGTAGTCCCAGCTGCTCGGGAGGCTGAGGCAGTAGAATCACTTGAATCTGGGAGGCAGAGGTTGCAGTGAGCTGAGATTGCACCACTGTGCTCCAGCCTGGGCGACGGAGGAAGACTCCATTTCAAAAAAAAAAAAAAAAAAAAAAAATACCAGACAAGGTGGACATAAGGACCACCATGGGCAACAAGAACACAGTGGCAATCAGAATGTTATGACCTGTAGGGAATCTCATGGGTGATTAATTAATCATGGCATCCCCAGGGATGAAACAGGTAGCTTATTGAAATATTATTTGATTCATCATTATAACAGAAAATATTTCTAATTGTAGACACTCCACTTGGTCGGGTGCGGTGGCTCACGCCTCTAATCCCAGCACTTTGGGAGGCCGAGGCAGGTGGATCACAAGGTCAAGAGATCAAAAC
This sequence comes from Chlorocebus sabaeus, assembly GCF_047675955.1. Taxonomy (NCBI): domain Eukaryota; kingdom Metazoa; phylum Chordata; class Mammalia; order Primates; family Cercopithecidae; genus Chlorocebus; species Chlorocebus sabaeus. Next base: position 102,303,964 of record NC_132915.1, read on the forward strand.
CATCCTGGCCAACATGGTGAAACCCCGTCTCCACTAAAAATACAAAAATTAGCTGAGCATAGTGGCACGAGCCTGTAGTCCCAGCTACTCAGGAGGCTGAGGCAGGAGAATCGCTTGAACCGGGAGGCAGAGGTTGCAGTAAGCTGAGATGGCACCACTGTACTCCAGCCTGGCGACAGAGCGAGACTCCGTCTCAAAAAAAGAAACTCAACTTAAGTGCCCATAATAGGAAGTTGTAACTTTTCACCTAGTTCTGGACTGAAGCCAGTTCATAGCCCTAGAGCCCCATAGTGGAAAGGGGATCAGGTTTCCTTGAGAAAGGATTCTCCAGTGCTGGCACCCAAGGTACTTGTAACTATTTACTAAAGTTACTGTGTGGCTTTTGAGGAGTGCTAGATACTGGCTCTGTCTTGGTCTGTTCGGGCTGCTATAACAAAATACCATAGATTGGGCGGGTTATAAACAATAGAAATTTATTTCTCACCGTTCTGGAGGCTGGGAAGTCCAAGATCAAGGTGTTGGCAGATTCAGTGTTGGGTGAGGGCCTGTTCCTCAAAGACAGCCGTCTTGTCACTATAGCTTTACATGGTGAAAGAAACAAGGCATCTCTCTGGGGATCTCTTTTATAATGGCACTAATCCCATTCGTGAGGGCAGGGCCCTCATGACCTGATCACCTGCCAAAGGCCTTCCAAATGCCATTACCTTGGGGGTTTGGTGGCTCATGCCTGTAATCCTAGCACTTTGGGAGGCCGAGGCGGGCAGGTTGCCTGAGCTCAGGAGTTTGAGACTAGCCTGGGCAACATGGTGAAACCCCATCTCTGCTAAAATGCAAAGAAAAAGCCAGTTATGGTGGCGTGTGCCTGTAGTCCCAGCTAGTCAGGAAGCTGAGGCAGGAAAATCACTTGAACCCAGGAGGCAGAGGTTGCAGTGAGCGGAGATCATGCCACTGCACTCTAGCACTCCAGCCTGGGTGACAGAGCAAGACTCCATCTCCAAAAAAAAAAAAATTCAGCTTATGAGGCCAGGCGCGATGGCTCATGCCTGTAATCCCAGCACTTTGGGAGGTTGAGGCAGGCGAATTACTTGAGGTCAGGAGTTCGAGTCCAGCCTGGCCAACATGGAGAAACCCCATCTCTATTAAAAGTATGAAAATTAGCTGGGCTTGGTGGCATGTGCCTGTAATCCCAGCTACTCGGGAGGCTGAAGCATGAGTATCACTTGAACCCTGGAGGCAGAGGTTGCAGTGAGCAAAGATTACACCATTGCACTCCAGGGCGATAGACTGAGACTCTGTCTGCAACCCCCCTCCAAAAAAAAAAAAGGGCCAGGTGAGGTGGCTCACACCTGTAATCCCAGCACTTTGGGAGGCCGAGACAGGCAGATCACTTGAGTTCAGGAGTTTGAGACTAGCCTGGCCAACATGGTGAAACCTCGTCTCTACTAAAAATACAAAAATTAGCTGGGCGTGGTGGTGCACGCCTGTAAGGCCAGCTATTCAGGAGGCTAAGGCAAGAGAATCACTTGAACCCAGGAAGCAGAGGTTGCAGTGAGGGGAGATTGCGCCACTGTACTCCAGTCTGGGTGACAGAGTGAGACTCTGTCACAAAAAGAAAAAGAGATTTCAGCAGATGAATTTTGGGGGAACATAAACATTTAGTCCGTTGCAGGGTCTAATTAGATGATGATAATTTCTGCCAACACAAAATACCACTGTAGTCCACGTGTCACAAACTAGGGGCTTATGGTGAGTAGGTAAAAAAAAAAAATGGAGTTTTGACCAAAGTCTGTCCCACTGTGGGCCCGGCAGATCCATCGACCACCTATGGTCATTTCCGCAGTTCTTGACTGTATGATTGGAATAGACATACTCAATAATCCACATCGACTCCCTGATCTGTGGAATGAAGTTTGTTAATGGTAGGTAGAGCCCATCAGAAGCCCTTGGAATTTCTCTTCTTTACTAGGATAGTTTTTTTTTTTTCGTTTTTTTTTTTGAGACGGAGTCTCGCTCTGTCACCCAGGCTGGAGTGCAGTGGCAGGATCTCGGCTCACTGCAAGCTCTGCCTCCCAGGTTTATGCCATTCTCCTGCCTCAGCCTCCCAAGTAGCTGGGACTACAGGTGCCCGCCACCTCGCCTGGCTAGATTTTTTTTATTTTTTAGTAGAGACGGGGTTTCACCGTGTTAGCCAGGATGGTCTCAATCTCCTGACCTCATGATCTGCCTGTCTTGGCCTCCCAAAGTGCTAGGATTACAGGCTTGAGCCACCGTGCCCGGCCCTTTACTAGGATACTTAACCAAAAGTAGTATCATTTTCCCAGAGAGAATTGCAGAGAATAATGACATTAAAGACTTGAAATACATAGGGGTGGTAATTCCTCTCTCATTCCCATTTAAATTACCTGTTTGAACTGTACAAAAGGCATGATCTTGGAGAATATCTGTGGATTAGATGTACTGTGGTCTATTTCTACTCATACTTCTGACACCAAATGCATGGGTTTTTGTTTTTGTTTTTTTCCATACTGACAACCAATTCTCCAACTTTCTAGACACCAGCTGGGTGTAAAGTGATTTGATTCTATTCTAATACTAACTACTTGGAGTTAATGCAGACCCCACAGGTTAAGGGCACAGTCCCACAATACTGCCCCTACTTCACATGTCCGTCGCAAGTCTGGGCCTCCCATACCCCTGACCAATCAGCTAGCAATTGGAGATTCCCACAATCCCGTTCTTATGTTTAATGATTTACTAGAATAGCTCACAAAACTCAGAAAGGCACTTTGCTTACTAATACTGCCTTAATATAAAGTATACAACTCAGGGACAGCCAACTGGAGGAGAATGGGATGAGGCATGTGGGAATGAATGTTCCTGGAACCGAGCCGGGTCCAGCTGCATTTTCTTGTGACACAATAACAAGAAGCAGACAAACTAAGAAAGAAGGGAAGTTATTGCTGTAACTGGATACAGGGAGAACGCTGGAGATAATTCCACCAGACCAACTCAAAATATTACAATTTTCTTAGTTCTTATACAGGTTGGGGTTATGTGCCTATGTGCAGCATAACATTTGCCTAAGTCTATAGATAACTAATTTTGTTTCAATGAGAAGGTCAGAGGCCTAGAAGAATGCTTGCTAAGTCCAATTAAGAGTCACCAGTACCTTCAAGGCCTGTCTACTGTGGTACCGGAGTGATTACTTCTATCTTATCTCATTAACAGCTTGGTCCAGAGAGCTGCCTTAGACGGTCCAATAAATCTATTCACACAGTTGCCTCTGTTACCTTGACTCGTCTCAGATTTCATTGACCTAAGATGGGTCCTGGCACTAGGAATGGAAGGCTGTCTCCGTTATTTCGGCTTGCTCCAAGTTAGGGAGAAGCCCATGCAAGGCTCCTACTGACCATATGTTTCATATCTAGCTTTGATATCTGGGCACTGATTTCTCTAGGTTTAATTATTTGCTCAATGTTAAGGCAGCTCTGTGGAAATTTGTCTGTGTAACTGGAGGGCTATGCAGCCTGTCTGTGTGACTGTCATGGAGGCCTGTTTATGTGATTGTCAAGGAGAACTGTCCTGCCACAGGAAGGCCTGCTCTCTGTGGGCACACCACCCTCCCAGCACCTTGGTGTGTTCAACCTAGAACCTCTCTGAAGCCCACAGTTTAGGGGACTTTATAGAGGCTTTATTACATAGGCATGATGGATTACATCATTGGCCACTGGTGATGGAAGTCAATCTCCAGCCCTTCTCTCCTGTCTGAGAGGTGGGGGTCAGGGTTGAAAGTTCCAACCCGCTAATTACAAGATTGGTTCCCCAGGCAATTAGTGCCCAACCCCAACCCCGATGCTATCTAGGGGCCCACCAAGAGTCATCTCATTAGCATAAACACAGGTATGGTTGAAAGGAGCTTATTATGAATAACAGAAGATGCTCCTCTCACCTCTGTTACTAAGGAAATTACAAAGATTTTAGGAGCTCTGTGCCAGGAACCAGGGATGAAGGCCAAATATATATTTTTTATTATGTTGCAGTGTCTCAAGATGGTTACTTTCATTGCAGCTACTATCCCAGATATGGAATCTATTGCAGCAAATCAGCATAGTCCTTGGTACTTGGTGTGCAGATACCGATTTAGAAAAATGTCCTTTTTCTTCCTTTTTTTTTTTTTTTTTTTGAGACGGAGTCTCACTCTGTCATCCAGGCTGGGGTGCAGTGGCACGATCTTGGCTCACTGCCACCTCCACCTCCCAGGTTCAAGCGATTCTCCTGCCTCAGCCTCCTGAGTAGCTGGGATTGCAGGTGCCTGCCACCACGCCTGGCTAATTTTTGTAATTTTAGTAGAGACAGGGTGTCACCTTGTTGGTCAGGCTGGTCTCAAACTCCTGACCTTGTGATCTGCCTGCCTCGGGCTCCCAAAGTGCTGGGATTATAGGCGTGAGCCAGCGCGCCTGGCCAAAAAGTCCTTTTTCTTTATGCAAAATTGCAGGGACCACCAGAAGTAATTTGCTTTAACCTAACATAGTCAACTATATACCTTTTTCATCTTGCCTCAGGGCTTTCTCAACTCTCTTGCCCTCTTTCATGATCTAGTCCACAGAGATCTTGATTGTCTTGATATCCCGTAGAACGTCACACTGGTTGACTACATTGATAAATCATGTGTATTGGTGTCAAGCATACAGGATAAAGCAAGGTCAAGACCAAGGTGTGATTGATAACTGACAAAGTTACAATAAGCCACTTTTAGATTGTTTATTACTCAGACAGCAAAAAGAATAGCTCATGGGGAGCCAACATCTTTGGCGACTAAGAAGCTGATAGTAGGCTGCAGCTAAGCAGTTTGCAGGACTGATTGTGTAGCTCTATCTATTCTGAGGGGTTGATCTGGGAAGTCTCATACCTCATCAGAACCTGGGAGCAATGAGAAACTGTCTCATGATAGCCTATGGAAGATAGGAAGGTGAGTCCTCACAAGCTTTCCATCTTATGTTCCAAGAGGATTTCGAGGCATTCTTCCAAGACTTACGTAAGCTGCCATTCCAGCTTTTTTTTTTTTTTTTTTTTTTTGAGACAGAGTCTTACTCTGTCGCTGGGCTGGAGTGCAGTGCCACGATCTCAGCTCACTGCAACCTCTGCCTCCTGGGTTCAAGCAATTCCCCTGCCTCAACCTCCCAAGTAGCTGGGACTACAGGTGTGTGCCACCACACCTGGCTAATTTTTTGTATTTTGGTAGAGACGGGGTTTCACCACGTTGTCCAGGCTGGTCCCGATCGCCTGACCTCGTGATCCACCCACCTCAGCCTCCCAAAGTGCTGGAATTACAGGCGTGAGCCACTGTGCCCGGCCACAATTCAAGCTTTTAATGCATGGCCTCTGTGGATAAGTGCATGTTGCCAGAGTGCCATGGAGGAGCCATTCCCCTACAATTGGATTACAGGGCAGGAAATAGCAAGTGCCTTAGATGTCTTAGACACATGTGAGCCAAAGAGTGGGAAATAAACCCCCCAAAGATTCAGGAGCCCACTACCTCAATGAAGCTCCTGAGGGTCCAGTGGTTTGGGAGAATGTTGGGATATTCCTCCTAATGTGAAATAAGATGTTTCACCATACACTGCTTGTCATTAAAAAGAAACACAATGCTTGGTGAGACTTTTTGGATTTTGGATACAACATATATTATATTTGAGTGAGCTGCTCTGACCCAGTTACCAGTAACCTGTTGAGCTGCTGGTTTTGAGTGGGACCTATAGCAAGAGAAAGGTCTGGAGAAATCCAGACTGCAGTACAAGGTTTTCTGCCACTTGGGCCTTATGACTAAGTAGATTCTTTGATGCTCCATATGGTTAATAGGAGTGCTCCATGGAGCCCCTACCAAGCCCCAACAGGGGGATACAGACCTCCGCAAAGTCATACCCTTGTCTGTAGACAAGTTTCTCCTTTTGAGAAACATCTCATGTCTTGCTACTGAGCCCTTGTTGAAATTGAACACCTGATTCAGGAACGGTGGGTGACTATGTGACTGAGCTGCTCATCATGCATTGAGTATTATCTGATCCACCAAGCTGTAAGGTTGAGCGTGGGCAGCCGCAATCCATCATCAAGTGGAAATGGTGTGGCCGGGCGCGGTGGCTCACGTCTGTAATCCCAACACTTTGGGAGGCTGAGGCGGGCAGATCACGAGGTCAGGAGTTGGAGACCAGTCTGACCAACATGGTGAAACCCCGTCTCTACTAAAAATACAAAAATTAGCTGGGAGTGGTGGTGCGTGCCTGTAATCCTAACTACTTGGGAGGTTGAGGCAGGAGAATTGCTTGAACCTGGGAGGCAGAGGTTGCAGTGAGCCAGATTTCACCATTGTGCTCCAGTCTGGGCGACAAGAGTGAAACTCCATCTAAAATAAATATATATATATATATATATATATATGTATCAATATATAATGATATTTTATGTGTTTCTGTTTAGAGATACCTTGTTAATATACATTGTTGATTTGTTAACATTAAATTCGGCTGGGCGTGGTGGCTCATGCCTGTAATCCTAGCACTTTGGGAGGCTGAGATGGGCGGATCACTTGAGGTCAGGAGTTTGTGACCACCCTGGCCAACATGGTGAAACCCCATCTCTACTAAAAATACAAAAATTAGCCAGACGCAGTGGCAGGTGCCTGTAATCCCAGCTACCTGGGAGGCTGAGGCAGGAGAATCACTGGAACCCAGGAGGTGGAGGCTGCAGTGAGCTGAGATCGCATCACTGCAGTCCAACCTGGGCTACAGAGTGAGACTTGGTCTCAAATAAACAAGCAAACAAACAAACAAAAACACACAGACACACATGAAACTCACACCCAGCAGCACTATAACTTATGCCTGAATGAAGCTTTATCTAACTCATATATGTTCTCAGTAAGGTCCCGCCATAGCCGGCTCGTGCTCAGGAACACCAGAGAGCATTTCAGCGCTATACCTGGGGCCAGTTTAATCAGTGCAATCACCCAGAAAAAGCAAAAAAATATGAAAAATATAGCACTAAATAGATGGAGAAAGGATATTTATTTATAGCACAAGAGTTGAAACAAGAAGACAGAGTGTTGTTTGACCTCAGCCGGGAATGTATATATCGACTGACTCAAATTTTTACTGCTCTGTGCATGTCCATGAATGACCACAAAAGTGCTGCGAGTATTCATTCTGGGATACAAATAAATTGTAGTAAGCAGGCTAATTCACAAATATGGAACTGGAATCCATGAATAATGAGGACCAACCGTATGTCTGTTTCAGCATGCCCACTTCTGCCATCTGCCAGGGTAGAGGAAGATGGTAGAGAATTTCCACTTCACTGAGAATTGGCCATTGTTTTCGCCAGGCTTCTGAGAGCCACCCCAGTAGCTGTATTCCTCACTGGGGTATTAAATCCCTTGTCCTGGCCGGGCGCGGTGGCTCACGCCTGTAATCCTAGCACTTTGGGAGGCTGAGGTGGGTGGATCACTTGAGGTCAGGAGTTCGAGACCAGCCTGGCCAACATGGTGAAAACCCATCTCTTAAAAAAAAAAAATTAGCTGGGTGTGGAAGTGTGCGCCTGTAGTCCCAGCCACTCAGTAGGCTGAGACCGGAGAATCGCTTGAACCCAGGAGGCAGAGGTTGCAGTAAGCTGAGATGGTAGCACTGCACTCCGGCCTGGGCAACAGAGTGAGACTCCTGTCTCAAATAAATAAATAAATAAATAAATAAATACATCCCTTGTCTGGAGAAAGCGTCCCTAAGTGAATGATTTCTTGCTTATCCAATCTTACATTCCAGCTTCCTTGATCAAGTACCCACCAAATCCAATCTCAGGGGTACTCCCCTGGCTTGTGCCAGTACAAACTGGTTGATTTTTGCAATCTAGGGAAGGGATCTCTGTTCTCCCTTGTTTGGTCCAGTCTATCCCCAGCCAGGTTACTTTGGGATTTAATCCTAGTTTCCAGCCTGGCAGCCAGGAGTGGAAGCAGGGGCACCACCCACGGGGGCATGTATCACCTGTGGCAGAAGAGCCTCTGTAGCATCTTCCAGCACAGCAATAGCTCCAGTCCTAACTCAGCTTCGGAAGCCCAGAGAGGCCTGGGGTTTATCTCCTGGAGTCAGCATCCTCAGGGATATCCATCCGGGTGTCCTTATCCCATGTTTTAGAATCCTTGGTTTACCCCACCAGGGGATCCTGACCTTCACACAATAGACCTTCCTTGCCTGAATATTCAAACATCTCTGGGGCTCTTCAGCCTGCAACTCAATTGTGTCTGTCCTCCACCACCACAGGTGATAAGAGCCTTTTTATAAGCTACCATCCAGCTCTCTGGTTCTCATGCTTAGCCCTTAACTGCCCCTGAACAGCTCTCAGTCTCTCCTTATCCTTCTCCAACACAGCCAGTCAACTAACTTCTTCTGTCTTTGTCCACATTGTTCTCCCCATATTTTTCAGACTCTGGAAAATATGTGCCCAGCACAGCATTCTCCTCCATGGGGCTATTTTCCCAGGTTGCTGTCAGTGAAATCTTTAGCATGTGAGCCACCACCTTGTTCCAGGGACTATCTGTGCTCCAGCAGGAGGGTATTCTCTGTACCTATTGAGCAGTGGGTGAATCATCCCAAATCCACATCTCACCACCTATTTTCTCTGCCTATTCCTGGTGCTTCTTGTGTCTGTCCAGGTTCACTAAGGAGCAGGTGTCACAACAGAATTAAACATGCAAGGATTGGCCGGGTGTGGTGGCTCATGCCTGTAATCCTAGCACTTTGGGAGGCCAAGGCGGGCAGATCACGAGGTCAGCAGTTCGAGACTAGACTGGCCAATATGGGGAAACCCCATCTCTACTAAAAATACAAAAATTAGCTGGGTGTGGTGGCATGTGCCTGTCATCCCAGCTATTCAGGAGGCTGAGGGAGGAGAATCACTTGAACCGAGAGGCGGAGGTTGCAGTGAGCCGAGATCGCACCACTGCACTCTAGTCAGGGAGACAGAGTGAGATGCTGTCTCAAAAAAACAAAAACCATGCAAGGATTTTATCAGGGGGAAATGGGCGGGGAGCTGGGACAGGTTGAGAGAGCCATCAGACTGTGAATCAAGTCTGACCTCAAGTAAAGAAGAGAGGGAAGGGAGTGTGTGGAAGCATTCCATACTACCACACACAGTCCAACAAAGGGTCAGCAAGGCTGTCGGGCTGTCTTTGAGCCAAAGATTATCTATCACCAGAGGACTCCCATTGTCACCCGGGGACAGGCCTGCCTTAGTATTCCTGCCATGGTCAGTCGTTGGGTGCAGCCCACGGGTAACATGGCTTTGGTGCCAATGCTTTGATGGATTTCAGAGTGCAGAAGCTGAACCCTTGGTCAGATAACCTCCCTATAGTTGGAAGTCTGCCAGGTGCATTCTTATGGTCACGACAGGATTAACTCACTTTTCCTCAGGAGCACCCTGCAAGATAGGTGCTCTGGATATTATCTTCTCAGAAATGAGAAAACAGAGGCATAAAGAGCTTTGGATACTTGTCCAAGGCCACATAGATGGGAAGTGGAAAAGCCAAGATTGTTTCCTAGAACTGACCAAATTCAAAATTTCACTCTCAGTCCCTATTCTTCCACCTCCTTCCTGTTTCCCATTATTGATGGCTGCTTTCCCTGACGCCCCTTGGTGGCACCTCACCATTGTACCTGTGTGCACAGGAAAAGCACCTGTGTCCCTAATGACAGTGCTCTTTCCTGCACCCTATTTTCTGTCTTCTGATGCCCCCAGAGATACCAGCCGCCAGGATCTGGAGGATACTTTATTCCAGAATCCTTATAACACTTCGGTGTCGATGGCCTCTGAGCAGGAGCTACCTCTTAGGCAACAGAAAAGAGTGGGTTGTGGCCTGTATTAGTTCTTTTGCTGTGTAACAATTTTATCCCAAATGTGGCAGCTTAAAATAACACACATTTATTATCTCAGTGTTTCTATAGGTCAGGGACAGCTTTGCTAGACCCTCTTCTTCAGAGTCTCACAGGCTATAATCAAGGTGTTGGCTGTGACTGCAGTCGCATCTGAGGCTCAATAGGTGAAGGATCTGCTTCTGAGCTCATGCGATTATTGGCAGCATTCTGTTCCTTTCAGGCTGCTGGGCTGAGGGCCCCAGTTTCTTTTTTCCTTCCCTCCCTCCCTCCCTCCCTCCCTTCCTTCTTCCTTCCTTCTTCCTTCCTTCCTTCCTCCCTCCCTCCCTCCCTCCCTTCCTTCCTTTCTTCCTTCCTTTTTTTTTCTTTGAGACAGAGTCTCACTCTGTTGCCTAGGCTGGAGTGCAATGGCACAATCTCGGCTCACTGCAACCTCTGCCTCCTGGGTTCAAGTGATTCTCCTGCCTCAGCCTCCTGAGTAGCTGGGATTACAGGTGTGCACCACCACACCCGGCTTATTTTTGTATTTTTAGTAGAGATGGGGTTTCACCATGTTGGTCAGGCTGGTCTTGAACTTTTGACCTCATGATCTGCCCACCTCGGCCTCCTAAAGTGCTGAGATTACAGGCGTGAGACACCGTGCCTGGCCAAAGGTCCCCAGTTTCTTGCCGGCTGGTGGCTGGAGGCTGCCCTCCGTTCCTTGCTGCGTGGTCTTCTCTATAGGGCAGCTCTCACCATGGCAATCTTCAAGGCCTGCAAGACCGTCTCCTAGCAAGATGGGTTACGGTTTTCTGTAATGCAATCACATACATCCTAAAGCCTTTGGCTCATTCTATTGGCTAGGAGCAAGTCAGGTCCTGCCCACACAAGGGCAGGGACATCATGAGGTGGGCATTATGGGGGCACCTTAGAGTCTGTCGGCCACACCTTCCTTATGGGTCAGCATCTCTAATGAGAACAACTCCTTGAACCCTCCCAAGTTTGGCTCTCCATGAAGTATAAGTCTGTACGAAGACAGCTGGGTTGAGGATAGACCCTTGGTGATTTCTCCAATCCTCCTTTCCTCCTGTGGCTCAAAAGTTCCTTTCCCTCATTGAGAATGACTCAACCACATCAGATACTAACAATGTGCCCATTTCACCAGCACATCACACTTTGACAGTGAACTCTAGTGGGCACAGCTAGGATCCTCTCCACATCCTGTTACACATATTTAAGCATGGGAATGATGGGATTGACCAGACTTTACAATAACTTTATTTAATTAATTACTTTATTCATTTTTTTTTTTGAGATGAAGTCTTGCCGTACTGCCCAGGCTAGAGTGCAGTGGTATGATCTTAGCTCACTACAGCCTCTACCTCCTGGGTTCAAGTGATTCTCCTGCCTCAGCCTCCCAAGTAGCTGGGACTACAGGTGCATACCACTGTATCCAGCTAATTTTTGTATTTTTAGTAGAGATGGGGTTTTACCATGTTGGCCAGGCTGGTTTCAAACTTCTGACCTCAGGTGATCTGCCCGCCTCGGCCTCCCAAGGAATTACAGGTGTGAGCTACCGCACCTGACCAACAATAACTTTAAAACATAGCTATATTGGACAGGTGTGGTGGCTCACACTTGTAATCCCAGTACTTTAGGAGGCCGAGGTGGGCGGATCACGAGGTCAGGAGATCAAGACCATCCCGGCCCTGTCTCTACTAAAAATACAAAAAATTAGCTGGGCATAGTGGCATGCACCTGTAGTCCTAGCTATTTGGGAGGCTGAGGCAGGAGAATCACTTGAACCTGGGAGGCGGAGGTTGCAGTGAGCCAAGATTGTGCCACCTCACTCCAGACTGGGCGACAGAGCGAGACTCCATCTCAAAACAAACAAATAAACAAAAGAACAGCTTTATTGAGATATAATTAACCCAATTAGAGAGCATAATTCGACCAGACGTGGTGGCTCATGCCTGTAATCCCAGCATTTTGGGAGGTGGAGATGGGCAGATCACTTGAGGTCAGGAGTTCAGGACAAGACTGCCAACAAGGTGACACCCCGTCTCTACTAAAAATACAGAAATTAGCCAGGTATTGTGGCGTATGCCTGCAGTCCCAGCTACTCAGGAGGCTGAGGCAGGAGAGTTGCTTAAACCCAGGAGCTGGAAGCTGCAGTGAGCTGAGATCATGCCACTGCACTCCAGCCTGGGCAACAGAGTGAGACTGTTTAAAAAAAAAAAAAAAAAAAAAGAGCAAGAGTATAATTCAATGGCTTTTAGTATATTCAGAGTTTTACAACCATCACCGCAATTAATTTTAGAACACTTTCATCCTCTTCCAAAGAAACTCCTAAGTTGTTGCCCCTAAATCCTCCTCTCCTTCAGCCTTAGACAGCCACTTTGTCTACCCTCCATCTCTATATATTTGCTTATGGACATTTCATATAAAAGGGATCGTATAATATGTGGTCTAGCTTCTTTTGCTTAGCATATTTTCAAGTTTCATCCATGTCATAGCATGTATCAGTTCTTCATTTCCTTTTACATTCCATTGTATAGACAAACCATATTTTATTTATCTATTCATCACGTGATAGATATTTGGGTTATTTACATTTTTTGATATTGTGAATAATGCTGCCATGAACATCTGTGTACAAGTTTTTGTGGGGACATATTGTTTCCATTTTTTCTTGGGTGATATGTAGGAGTGGAATATTGAGTCAGATATGCTAACTTTACGTTTTCTAAAGTGGTTGTACCATTTTATATTTCCACCAGCAGTGTATAAGGGTTCCATTCTCTCTCTCTTTTTTTTATTTGAGATGGAGTTTCACTCTTGTCCCCCAGGCTGGAGTGCAATGGCACAATCTCAGCTCACTGCAAACTCCGCCTCCTAGGTTCAAGCGATTTTCTTGCCTCAGCCTCCCGAGTTGCTGGGATTACAGCCGCCTGCCACCACACCCAGCTAATTTTTTTTTGTATCTTTAGTAGAGACGGGGTTTCACAATGTTGACCAGGCTGGTCTTGAACTCCTGACCTCAGGTGATCCACCTGCATTGGCTTCCCAAAGTTCTGGGATTACAGGCGTGAGCCACCATGCCCAGCCAAGGGTTCTATTCTCTTTACCTTCTCACCAACACTTGTTATTGTCTATCTTATTTGTCATAGCCATCCTAATGGGTGTGAAGTGGTCTCCTTGTGGTTTTGATTTGCATTTCCCTAATGGCTAATGATATTGAGCACTTTTTCCATGTGCTTATTGACTACTGTGTATCTTCTTTGGAGAAATGACTATTCAGATCCTTCTCTTTCTCTTTCTCAGACTGCGCTTGGCTTTATTGCTTTAAGAAACCTATTGTTGGCCCGGCGCGGTGGCTCAAGCCTGTAATCCCAGCACTTAGGGAGGCCGAGACGGGCGGATCACGAGGTCAGGAGATCGAGACCATCCTGGCTAACACGGTGAAACCCCGTCTCTACTAAAAATACAAAAAAAAAAAAAAACTAGCCGGGCGAGGTGGCGGGCGCCTGTAGTCCCAGCTACTCGGGAGGCTGAGGCAGGAGAATGGCGTGAACCTGGGAGGCGGAGCTTGCAGTGAGCTGAGAACCGGCCACTGCACTCCAGCCCAGGCTACAGAGCAAGACTCCGTCTCAAAAAAAAAAAAAAAAAAAAGAAACCTATTGTTTCTTGCTTATCACTATCTAAGCTTTTCTGTCGTTTTTAACATTGAACTCCCTTCTTCCCTGCTTCATTTTACTCCCATAGCACTTTTCTCTATCTAGCCTACTACTGTAAATATTGATTTTTAATAGCTGTCTTACCCCACTAGAATGTCAACTCCATGAGGACAATAATTTTTGTCTCTTATTCACTGCTGCTTTCTCAGCATTTATAGTAGCACTTGGCACATAGCAGAGAACCATTAGATATTTGTAGAAAGAATGAATACATCCTTCTGGAAGCATCAAGAATCAAGATTAAATGACCTTTTCTCATATTAAAATTGAGTTTACAATAACTTCTTATTGTAAACACAAAAGAATCTGTGTTCCTTGAAGAAAACTTAGAAAGTATGCATAAGCATAATAAAAGTATAGATGCCATTTAGCAAGCGTATATTGCACACACTTCTGTGCCTGCCCAAAGTCACACAGGTAAATATAATAGTAGCCAATGTTTATTGAGGTCCTGTTAGGTGCCAGGCCCTCTTCCATGTATCATCTCATTAATTCCTGCCAACAGACTGTCTAAAGAGATTGCTACTTTTATCAGTCTCATCTTTCAATAAAGAAACCGAGGCAGGTCGGGCGCAGTGGCTCACGCCTGTAATGCCAGCACTTTGGGAGGCCGAGGTAGGCAGATTATCTGAGGTCAGGAGTTCGCAACCAACCTGGCTAACATGGTGAAACCCCATCTCTACCAAAATACAAAAATTAGCTGAGCGTGGTGTGTCTGGCTTCTGTAATCCCAGCTACTCGGGAGGCTGAGGCAGGAGAATTGCTTGAACCTGGGAGGCAGAGGTTGCAGTGAGCCAAGATCGTGTCACTGCACTCCAGCCTGGGCAACAGAGCAAGACTCCATCTCAAAAAAAAAAAAAAAACAAAAACAAACAAAAAAACAAACCAACCAACAACCCCCCCCCAAAAAAAAACCAAAAACCAAAAACAAAACAAACAAACAAAAAAAACGGAGGCACATAGATATGCTAAGTAACTTGCTCACATGCACACAGCTTGCTGGTGGCAGAGCCAGGGCAGAACCATTGCACTACACTGTCTCTTGTTCTCTCTCTCTCTCTTTTTTCTTTTTTTTGAGACGGAGTCTCGCCCTGTCGCCCAGGCTGGAGTACAGTGGCTTGATCTCAGCTCACTGCAAGCTCCGCCTCCCGGGTTCACGCCATTCTCCTGCCTCAGCCTCCTGAGTAGCTGGGACTACAGGCGACCGCACCACGCCCGCCTAATTTTTTGTATTTTTAGTAGAGGCGGGGTTTCACCATGTTAGCCAGGATGGTATCTCTCTCTTTTTTGAGACAGGGTCTCGCTCTGTCATCCAGCCTGGAGTGCAGTGGCGCCATCACTTGAGGCTCACTGCAGCCTTGACCTTCCGGGCTCAAATGATCTCCCACCTCACTCTCCTGAGTAGCTGGGACTACAGCCTGCGCCACCACGCCTCGCTAATTTTTGTATCGTTATTAGAGACAGAGTCTGGCCATGTTGCCCAGGCTGGTCTCACACTTCTGAACTCAAGCAATCCTCCCGCTTTGGCTTCCCAAATTGTTGCGATTACAGGCATGAGCCACCTCACCAGGCTCTTGTTCTCTTTATGCAAAATAATTAAGTACCTTCTTTGATGATTACTGTTTTCTTAATACAAAACAGCAGAAACTTCTCTTAATACAAAAGAGCAAAAACGTCACCTTAAGGCACAGGTGGTTTAACTTCTACTGACTATTTTCTTTTTTGTTTCTTTTTTCCTTTCATAAGCTTTGGGAAGCATAGTAACCAATCTTTCCATATTCATTCATATTACTGCAAAATTACTTTGAAGATTGTCAAAATGATGTTCTATTTGTTCAATAATCTTTCGGAGTAGGGCAGGTCATAGTACCTTCTCTCCGTGGGAGGCAGAAAAGAGTTTTGCTGTGGTGCTAGATTTCCAGGGCTTCACAGACCTGGCTTCAATTGTCTTTGCAATTTATTATCCCTGCGACTTTAGCCAAATGACTTAACCTCTGTGCTCACCTCACCGTGCCTGGCACAGAGTAAAGGATGTGGGAGCAGGGAGACAGGATCCGGGCTCATTTCCCAGCTTTGCGCCTATGTGGTCTTGGGCAAGTCCCTTCACCTCGTTGGGCCTAATTTTGCCCAGCTGTAAAATGTATGAGACCCCAGGATCTCCGAGGTTTCTTCTGGCTCTGACGTTCTGGGCTCTGTGCCTACCTCCCAGCTGTGAAGAATGGGCACTAAGGCGATGTCTCGCTCAAAAAACCATTTTTGTTGAAAACGATAAATCCCAGGTAGGGATTTAGGGGGGATAGTGGGTGAGGCCTGGACGGCCGTGTGGGGAATGAGATGCGCGGCTATTTCTAGGCAGGAGATGGGCGTGGCGGGTGGCGGGCGGCGGGCAGAGTGTGCTGGCAGCGCAGCATCCCTGCAGGCGGAGAGGGCGTCTGCAGATGAGCGCGGAGGCCGAGGCCCGGGAGGACCGCGGATGCAGCGGCTGCGCACTGACACGACCAGCCGGCCGATTTGCGTGTCTCCACCCCTGCAATGAACTGGTTGGGGGGCTGTTCTGGCGCCGCGCGCCGATTGGATGAGCGGCCCGCCGCTCAGGCCCTGGAGCGGACGGTTCCTACTGCGGCTGGGCACCGGCTCCGCTCCCGCGTCTGCCCGCGCTCCAGCTGCGCCCGGCCCGGCCCTGGCCCGGCTCGGCGCGGCCCCGGCCTCCAAGCGAAGGCGCCGCTGCCGCTGGGCCGCTCCCAGGGCCATGAGGAAGCGGCGGCAGCCACTGCGGCCCGCGTCAAGGTGACCGGCCGGGACTGCGGCGGCGGGGAGAGCGGCGGTGAGAGGCGCGGCCGGCGGGGCGGGGCGGGGCGGGCCCTGAGGCCGGGCCTGAGGGAGCTGCAGGTGCGGGGGGCGGGACCCCGAGGGCCGCCGGAGCCGGGGAGGGGCCTCGGTTCGGGAGGCGGGGCCGGGCCGTGCCTGCGGGTGCCCGGCGCCGGGGCCTGGCCGGGATCCGGCGGTTCTGGGGTCCGGGGCCGGGGGCGCGCTGGTCCCCGGGAGCGTGAAGGATGGCGGGGAAGAGGCGCGGGCGCAGGGGGCGGGGCCGGGGAGGCAGTTGGGCGGGGCGCCGCGGCTGCAGGTGCGGGGGGCGGGGCCGGCGGGGCTGCCGTGGGCGGGGCTGCGGGGTGCGGCCAGCGCGCCGGACCTGGGGAAAGCACAGGTGCGGGGGGCGGGGTCCGGGGACCTGCAGCGGCGGGGGGCGGGGCCCGGGTGACTGCGGTGCGGAAGCAGGGCCCCAGGTGAGGAGCGAGCGAGGGTGGGTGGTCGCCCGAGAAGGAAAGGCCGCCGTCTCCGCTGTCCAGGGGGGTGGGCACGGGGGCTTTGGGCTCCCTGCGCATTCTGGGGGTATCCGGAAATGCCGCTAGAAGGACCGTCCGGGCCTGCCTGTGCCACTGCTGACTCGGGCTTGGAGCTCAGCTGTCCTGGTTACCGGCCGGCTGCCTCCCGTGTGCTACGCCGCGCCCTAAGTGGGGCGCGCTGTTTTTCGCACCTCAGGGGCTTTCCTGTTGCTGTTGAAGGGGCATGCTAGGATGCGGGGGGCGGGGGGGTTGGCTGTCATTGGATGATAGGCTGTTGAAACGTGTGTGTGCTTGAAGAGTAGTGTGAGGCTTGGAGGGGTCCTGGCTTGCTGGCTACTGGTACCAGAAGCTGCTGTAGATCTCAGCAGTGCGTCTCAGAAAGACTGAAATGGCAGCCTGGTAAGAGGGGAGAGCAGGGATGAGAATTCAGAAGCTTTTGACTATGCTACCTGGGAGAGTTTTTCACCTGTTTCCTCCGTTGCAAAATGAGCATGTTAGTACCTGCCTGTGCGTCTCCCAGGGGCCTGGTGAGGACAGGATGAAACGGTGCCTACTGAGCAAATCGCTGGATAAAGTTAAGAGTTTCCCTTTTCTTATGCCGATGGACAGGTTGGATTCAGGGACTGGAGAGTCTAAAGAAAAGAGGGTTTGTTTCTAGTTAAGAGGTGAGACTAGACCACTTTCTTTTCGCAGTTTGAGATGAGGTTTTTTTTGGGAGTTCCCAAAAGACTCAGCTGTGTCTTGGATCGTGACTGCTTCTCCCTGCGAGGCCTCTGACGGAGCTGTTGCAACGCAGGGAGCAGTGGCAAGTGGGAGCAGAAGAACATTTGTTTGCTGACCTTTAGACCCCAACCCCGGTGAGGACTCTGAGCTGGAGCATAAAGCTCAGGCCTGAGGCTATGGAAGTCCCTCTGTCCCCATGCAAGTACAGACCCCGATTTTACCACATTCCAAGAGGGTCGGGTACAGTGGCTCACGCTTGTATTCTCAGCACTTTGGAAGGCCAAGGAGGGTGGATCATTTGAGGTCAGGAGTCTTGAGACCAGCCTGGCCAACATAGTGAAACCCTGTCTCTACGAAAAAATACAAAATTAGCCAGGCATGGTGGCGGGCATCTGTAATCTCAGCTACTCAGGAGGCTGAGGCAGGAGAATTACTTGAACCTGGGAGGTGGAGGTTGCAGTGAGCCGAGATCGTGTCACTGCCCTCCACCCTGGGCGATGGAGTGAGACTCCTCCATTTCAAAACACACAGAAATCCCAAAAAGAAGACCCCTGAAAGAAGGCAATGCCTGACTCCACTGTGTACCCACAGGAGCGGGGAGAAGGAAGCAAGATGACAGGGCTCTTTCTGAATTTCAGAAGAGTGTTATATACCCATGTATGTGACCTTTCGAAGCCCAGTGCCTCTGCTTGCTGATAGTTGACCAGTCCAAACTGTAATGCCTCCCTCCTACCTTCATTGCATGGACAGAAGCGAAGGTAGGTGGATACTTCTCTACTAACCTGCATTTTTTTTTTTCCCCACTATAGAAGCTATGGGACTTTTGGGGGCCAGAAACCATGGTGCTGGACTCCCTCATTACCACTAGTTGGTGCAGTGGTGACCCAGTAGCATTGAGGGGATTAGGCCCTTACTGGTGCCTGTGCTTGTGTGGCAGGTCCCAGAGGACGTAGAAGCAGCATGTGAGAGTTCTCCCACTCTGTCTTGGCAGAAACGGTGTTAATGGCTCTCAGAGACTGCTGCTATCTGCGTGACCGTCATGCTTTTTGGGTTAGAAGGAAAGCTCAAACTTGGTGGCAAAGAAGAGTTAGAACATGTGTTGAATAGTGAGGGGATTAGCAACATTCAGGGTCGAGAGAAAGACTTCATTAATGAAAAATACTGCATCTGAGGCTCTCTGATATGGCCCACCTCTTGAAATGGATTTTCCTTTTCAGTATGGAGGGTAAGAGCTGTGACTTGGAAGTCAGTCAGGTCTGTTTGAAACTGCAGGCTGCCACCTCCTGCTGAGTGAACCAGCACTACTTCCTTAGCTTCACAGAGCTTTGGTTTCTTTATTTGTAAAGCAAGGATAGCCATGCCCACCTTGTGAGGTTGTTATGAAGAATAAATGAGACAGGAGGGGAGAAGGCACCTGATCCACCCGGTTAGGGTCCTGTCCTGTCTCTCACTGCCTGCCCATCTTTCAACACAAGCCACTCAGAACAGCATGTAACATGCAAGGAGAGCAGGACAGGGAATTCTGAGGCCTCTATTTGTTATATAACCTTGAACAAATCCCTTCCTATCTCCAGACCTTGGGTTTCTTAGCTGAGTGAGGAGGGTGTTAGACTATGTGATCACCAAGAGTTCTAGATCTGGCCTTCTGGTTAGCATGCCGTCATATTTTCTTCAAAGGCAGGAGGGAGGAAGCCAATGACCTGTTGTTTAGTTCTTCTTTTAAAAACGTCCGTCTAGCACCTTGCCTGGCACACAGTAGGTGCTCACTGAATGCTTGTTGAAAGAACAGATGAAGGACTGTAACTGGAAAGAAGGTGTGGCAAGTTGTCCCTGCTGCTTTTATGCATATGGTATCTGTACCTTTAACATACACTTTATTTATTGCACAAAAATATTGTAACATTAGTAAAATTAGTGAACTTCAACATAAAAGACAACAGTTGTTGCATGGTTCCATTTCATCACACATTAAGTTCATTCAATTTTTGTTCGTAAACATACATAATTCTTCATGATTGCAATCGTATGTATGTAAGCATTTGGGAAAGGCCCAGTAATAAATGATTTCTTTGAATATAGTTTAAAATTTTTTTTTTTTTTTAAGAGACAGGATCTCCCTCAGTTACCCCGATTGGAGTGCAATGGCACAGTCATGGCTCACTGCAGCCTTGACCTCCCAGGCTCAAATGATCCTCCCACCGTAGCCTCCCAAGTACTGTGCCACAACACCTGGCTAATTTTTTAATTTTTTGTAGAGATGGGAGTCTCACTATGTTGCCCAGGCTGGTCTTGAACTCCTGGGATCAAGTGATCCTCCCATCAGCCTCCCAAAGTGCTGAGATTACAGGTGTGAGCCACCACGTCTAGAAAATATAGTTTTTATTTTATATTTTGAGCAAGTAAAAAAATCACACGTGGATTTTTTTTTTTTTTTTTTTTTTTTTTGAGACAGAGTCTTGCTTTGTCACCCAAGCAGGCTGGAGTGCAGTGGCACGATCTCGGCTCACAGCAAGCTCCGCCTTCCAGGTTCACGCTATTCTCCTGCCTCAGCCTCCTGAGTAGCTGGGACTACAGGCGCCCGCCACTACGCCCGGCTAATTTTTTGTATTTTTTGGTAGAGATGGGGTTACACTGTATTAGCCAGGATGGTCTCGATCTCCTGGCCTTGTGATCCGCCCGCCTCGGCCTCCTAGAGTGCTGAGATTACAGGCGTGAGGCACTGTGCCCGGCTAATTTTGTATTTTTAGTAGAGATGGGGTTTCTGCATGTTAGTCAGGCTGATCTCGAATTCTGGACCTCAGGTGATCTGCCCACCTTGGCCTCCCAAAGTGCTGGGATTACAGGTGTGAGGCACCGCGCCGGGCCCACACATGGAATTTTTTAAGGCAAGTGGGGGAATAAATTGTAAAGTAACTGTCTGTCTTGCCTCAAGTTGACAGTTCCTAGTCCTTTTCCCTAGAGGCAGCCACTGTTACTAGTTTCTTGTTTATTATATATTCTTTCTCTTACGCAAAGAATAGCATTCTATACATACTCGTTGTTGCTTCATGTATTCACTTGATTTACTTTGACGTTGTTCTAACAGTGGAAAATGTGTCAGTTAGTATGTACAGTTCCTTCTTAATAAATGTTTTTGACTGATATAAGCACAATTTTGTACCTCCACCCCCCACTCCTCAATGATGTTTACTCAGTATTAGTTAGCAGTCATTGTTTAGAAGCCTAACAAGAGACATCCTTTGTCCTAGGAAAAAAAGTGGCCTTAGTCCCAGTGAACAGTAGATTAAAGGGCAATCCATGTATCTGGATGCAAGGCAGAGTACAGAAAGAGAAAGGAAAAGGGATTTGTTCACTGGTAATTGAGAACTGATTTTCCATGCAGGCCTTGATTCAAAGTCCAGCTCTGTTGCTTACTGGCTGTGTGACTTGGAACAATTTACCTAATCTCCCTGCATCTCAGTTTCCATATCTGTAAAATAGATAATGATAATAGGATCTGTCTTTGGGGGTTTTTGTGCAGAGGAAGTGAGATCATGCAATGCAAAGTACATACAGCAATAGCAGGTCATAGTAGGTGCGTAAGAAGGATGAGCTGCTATGTTATTAATAAAACTTTGTGAGCAGATATTTACTGGACAGTTAAAGGTGAGCCGCGGAGAATACCTAAAGTCCTTGCCTTTGAGGTGCTCACATGCTGTGTGTGGAGATTGGCACACAAGCCATTGATTACCAAACAGTATAGTGGGCCAGGTGGTGGGAGGTGAGCATTGCGTGAGGTCACAGAGGCAGGGAACAGTGGCTTCTCCCTGGGGTGATTTGGGAATGCCTCCTCAGCTCAAATTTTCACTCCTTTGTGAAACCTACTTAATTTTTCCAGGCACCCTCCTATTTGTACTACCTTGACTTTCCTTCTGTGTGTACCTGGATCAGAGCACACGTCATGTTATCGTGTATGTGACTTTTTGCCTGTGTCTCTACTCTGCACAAGGAAAGTCTCCTGCTTTCTTTGCTGCTGGGTCCCCAGAGCTTGGCACAGGGTAGGCTCTTGTTGAACAGTGTGATGGACCTATGCTCAGACAAATCGTACTACTAAGTGGTAGCAGATTCTTATTTATATGTCACCAGGTCTCTGGTGAAACCCATTCCTTGGACTATACTTCTTCACTCCCCAAATATTTGAGTGCTGACTCTGAGACAGGCATGTGCTGTGCTATATGCTAGCTGTAGGCTTTGGGTATGGCTGATGATACTTGACCTAAAAAGTCTTAGGGATGGGAAGAAAGAAATATTTGTTGCAGATGCTGAAAGTCAAGATGAGGAAGCAGAAAAATGGACAAGTCTGGAATGAGCTGCTCATGCTTGCTGAAACTCTCCTTTCCGCAGAAGTATGACTGCTCTCCCTTGCCTTGGGCTGGGGTTGTGGAGGAGCAGGCCAAAGGAACTGAGTAGGTGGCTCATAGATTTTAACTCGGGGGAAGAGTTGGTTGAATTGGCTTCTGTGAGGAGTGTTTCTGGGCCTCCTTTCATAGCAGAGAGTACACTTGACTTTCTTCAGGTGGGCATTCATTAACCTGCCTTGCTGGGCTCTTGCTTTGGGCTAAACCTTGTGCTGGATGCTGGACACATGCAGATGAAGCTTTGTCCCTGCCCTTTGGGATCTCACAGTCAGTGGAGAAGTCACCCACAAACAGAAGGTGACTGAAGGCGATTGGCCATAACAGAGAACTGCTCGTGAAGTGGCCAAGCAGTTTCAGGCTCGGAGCCAGGCAGACCTGGGTTCAAATCCTGCCTCTGTCAGAGACAACCTGTGTGACCATGGGTAGGTGTCTTCCCAGCTCTGAGTCTTGGTTTACTGATTTGGTGAAGTGGGGATAGCAGTATTACCTAACTTAGGACTGTTGAAGATTTCAGTGAATGCAGTGCAGTGTTTAGCGCAGTGCCTGCCAGGAAGCTAATGCTTACAGATTGCTCACTATTGTAATTATACATGGTGCTGTGGGAGAACCAAAAAGCGCCTCTTGAGCTGTTTCCTCAGGGTCCTAGTGATAGTGTCGTGGTCATGGCGAAAGTTAGGTATTGAATGTGAAGGTCAAGTCATCTGAGAAATCAACTCGGAAGTCATCAAGTGCTCAAGGAGTCCTCAGGACCTTCCTCACCAGCCCTGCAGGTGATACTATGGCTCCAGGTCTATAGGCTTGTCTTTCCTATTGTATTTCCTCCCCACTTCCTGCATGAGCTCTTCTGAAAGGTACATTTCACCCATCCTCATCGTAAACACCTTTTCTTTGTCCAAGTACCTGCACTGATCAGTTCTGTGACTTTTCCCCACGGAGAGGCATGAGTTGTACTTGTCTCGCCTGTGCTTGCTGACGAGCGCAGAGACCTGAAGACCCAGAACAGCAAATCATTCCTTGTTTTTTCTGTAGAGCTTTCAAATCTGTCATGTTTTTCTTTGCAGGAGATTGATCTCCTGAGCGTCAGAGAGGCAGATAGGGCAGTGCTTAAAACACAGACTCTGAAGTTGGGACATAAACAGATGTGGGTTTGTGTCCTGACTCCATCACTCACAAGCCTTGTGGCTTTGAGCAAATGACTCTACCTCTGTTTCCTCATCAATACAAGAGGTGAGATAGTATGTGCCTTTGTGTGGTTCATACAGGGTTTCAGGGAGACGCTACAGAATAGGGCTTAGCAGAGGGCTTGCACATTGTGAGTGCCCAGGAAATGGGAGCTAGAATAGTGTCCTCTCTTCACCCAGGGTTATACGATTTTTAGGATGCTTTTCTCAGGGTGTGAATGTATTACCTATGGAAGTTATGTGAGTTACTGCACAAGCAATGTGTTAAAATACACATGTACTTGGTGATGGGGAGCTGGCAAGCGTGTCTAGGGTGGCGGGCAGAACTCTTTCTGCATTGGGGTTGCAAGTGCAAGCCTCAGCTCCCACAAAGACATAGGGTACTGGTGAAGGAGAGGACAGAGCCATTCTGGGTGCCTTTGTCTCAGGCCCATTTAGGAACTGGGGGCTAGCTTCTCAAGTTCTTTCTGTTTAATCATTCTGTTATTCCATGTAAATGGTTGGTCTTAAATATAAACTAATAATGCAACATGATACTTTCCCTCTTCAGAATTTAAATATATTTTAATAAGTCAATTTTTGAGTAATCAGAAGAAAATTTAAATGTTTGGCCTTGACAGCCATAGGTTCTTTTAAAATCATCTGAGATGAAAGGAAGAATAGGGAGTATATTTAAGTCCATATTTATTGGATACAGTAATTATCACACACTGTTGTATAAGCCTGATAACTAGGGCAAGGAAAGTTTGTGCTTTTGGCCTATTTCTGAATAATTAAATATTTATGGAAAACAAGTTAATAGATTCAAGATAATTTGCTGTCTTTCTCTGGCAATAAAGTTCGTTATGTGGAATTACAGAGAGGATTAGTCCTCTGTGCAGCTGTTTATTTTTTCTTTCTAGGCACCATATCTCTAACACTTTCAGACCACTGGCATTTATAGATTGCTCTCCTACTGGGCTCCCACAGCTCTCTCACTGTGTGCCCTGCCGTAGCATACAGTACAATTGTGCCCACCGGTGACTCCCTCATGACCTTTCTCTAGACTTTACAGAGTAAGAGTCCGCATTTGTTCTTGCATATTCAGGGCCTACCCCAGGCTGGTGCAAGGCAGCCAGAATGGTCTGCGTATGCCATTCCCGTTGCTTAAAAGCCTCCAGTGGCTTCTAATTTCTGTCAGAAAAAAGACCAAATCATTAGCATGGCCTGTGAGTTGTAAGAATATGCTTTCTAGGGTAATTGCTGGATATGTCTGAGGATCTCCCTTGGTGCAGTGCAGTCCCATCAGGTCATGGGCTGTGGCTGTTTTGCCCACCAGCAGGTCCTCAGTGCCCAGCCTGGCATCCGGCCTGTAGTAGATGCTCCATAAATGTTTACTGGATGAACAAATGGAGTAAATAGTGGGCTCCCAGTGACTGATCTGAATCTATAAAATGAGAAGGTTATTAGATCTGAGGTTCCATCCGTTATACAATATCTCAACACTTAAAAAGTTCTCTTCACACTTTTTATTCCAGCCATACGTTGATTCTGCAGGTAGGTAGGGCAGGTTTTGAAGTGCATAGAAGAAAACGGAAGCTTAGAGAGGTTAAACACATTGCCCAAGATGTAGCTATGAGAGAAGCTGAGGGTCCTAATGCCTCAAATGCCTCTTCTCATGCTCCTGGCTGCCTCACGGTGTGGCTTCTGACACACTCATTGTAGAAATCACAGGTGAGATAAGGCAAAAGGGCTTCATTGGAAAAAGGTGGTTGTGATAGTTTCCTTGGTTTTAGATGTTTTGGTTTCCTGATGATTGAGTTTGAGGAGTTGAGTTGAATCTGGAATGATGGGTTTAATGTCTTGTTTCATGCTTATGGGGCAGAAAATACTGAACTTTCCTGTAAATGACTGAAGTATAGTAATTATTGGTACCTGTGATAATTAGTTTGTAACTAGGGTTAAAATTTGTGTTCTTGTTGAGAAGCTTTTTTTTTTTTTTAAAGGAGACACAGTCTTGCTGAGTCACCTGGGCTGGAGCGAAGTGGCTATTCACAGGTGCGATTATAGCACACTACAGCCTTCAACTCATGGCCTCAAGCGATCCTCCTGCCTCAGCCTCCCAAGTAGCTCCCAAGTATCACTACACCTGGCTGACAAGCTTTTTTGATAAGATTAGAAGTTACTTGCTGATTGATATGTAGCATCCTTTGCTGTTTTCAGAAGATACTTGTTATTTCAGTTAGTTTATTTCTTTAATGTGTCTCTAGCTATATCTGCCATGGGACACTTTGGCAATGAGCATCACTATGGCCTTTGTGCTTATCACATATAGTGTCCGTCTGTCCTGATGGTTACCAAGCATTGAGTCCACTCTTTCTACTTTCCAGATGAGGGTGGAGGCTTTGCTAGAGTTTCATGCTCAGGTGCCCTGATTCCCCACCTGACGAAGCCCATGAACTCGAACACGTCCATATGCATGTAACAGTTTCTCAATAGCTGCCTGCAGTTCATGTACTGCTGCTAATAAACCATGCCCATGGTGAAGCATTTATCTTAGATGAAAGTGTCTGCTTCAGGGGCCTTTGTTGAATCTGCAGCATGACTGTGTGGGAACAGGACGTAAACTTGACTTAGCACACAGCTCCAATATCTAGTCCAGTGTTGGTGGCTAGTTAAGAAAAGACAGTGTCTGTTGTGGTCTGTTAACACGATCATGATTTCGGGGGGTTCTTAAGGACTGAGAGATTCTATAGTCAGTAGTACTTGTGGAACAGAGAAGCAACCTGGTATATAGAAAGATCAATGAATATGAAGTCAGAATGCCAAATGTGTCCATTTGCTTTGAGACTCCCACTTTCCATGTAAACAGGAATATCTTTGGTGTGCATGCATCCCTTTTCAGTAGGGAAGCCCCAGTTTTAATATCTGAGATTGTGTTATGAGGCTTAAGTCAGAACAAAGAGAGCTGGATCAAGGATTGTACCAATAACTGAAGGTAACCTTATTCCTTATTCTTTCCTGTCCTCCATAACTACTACTTGCCTACCAGCCCATCTGGCCATCTGGCCATCCATCCATCCATCCAGTTCTTGTCCAGGGTCTGCTGAGTGCCAGTGCTATGCCAAGTGTGAGGCCACAGTGGTTAAAAAAAAAAAAAAAAAAAAGACAGGCCGGACGTGGTGGCTCATGCCTGTAATCCCAGCACTTTGGGAGGCTGAGGTGGGTGGATCACCTGAGGTTCGGAGTTCAAGACTAGCCTGACCAACATGGAGAAACCCCGTCTCTACTAAAAGTACAAAAAATTAGCTGGGCATGGTGGCACATGCCTGTAATCCCAGCTACTGAGGAGGCTGAGGCAGGAGAATCGCTTGAACCTGGGAGGTGGAGGTTGAGGTGAGCTGAGATCGCACCATTGCACTCCAGCCTGGGCGACAGAGCGAGACTCTGTCTCAAAAAAAAAAAAAAAAATTAAAAAAAATTAAATAAATAAATAAAAAGATCTAGTCCTTGCTGTACTTTAGCGTACAGTCTAGTAGCAAGGTTAAATAACAAAAATAATAACAAGTACATAAAAAAGTAAATATAGGGGCTGGGTGTGGTGGCTCATGCCTGTAATCCCAGCACTTTGGGAGGCCAAGGCAGGCAGATCACTCGAGGTCAGGAGTTCAAGACCAGCCTGGCCAACATGGTGAAACCCCCTCTTTACTAAAAATACAAAAGATTAGCCAGGCATGGTGGCACGCGCCTTTAATCCCAGCTACTTGGGAGGCCTAGGCAGGAGAATCACTGGAACCTGGAGGCAGAAGTTGCAGTGAGCTGAGATGGCACCACTGTACTCAGGCCCTGGGAGACAGAGTGAGACTCTGTCTCAATAAATAAATAAATAAATAAATAAAAAATTACAGTGCACAGTAGCTGGGACCTGTAGTCCCAGCTACTCAGAAGGCTAAGGCAGGAAGATTGCTTGAGTCTAAGAGTTGAGTCTAGCTTGGGCAATGTAATGAGACCAGCCTGGGCAACATAGACCCTATCTCTTAAAAAAAATAATAATAATTATAGCACTGATGTCTGCAAAAGAGGAGTATAAGTTGCTAAGAGACCATATATTGAATGGCTTTCCTGCTAGGGGAGTCAGAGACAGCTTACTAGAGGAAGGGGCCTTTAAGCTGACACCTGAAAGTGAATTGAAGCTAGCCAGGTGGGGAGGTGACGGTTGCATCTGCCATCATCCTAGCTGGGAAAAGGGCATGGTGGACTCCAGATGTGCTGGGGAGCCAGCATGGCTAAAGCACTGAGAACAAGGGAGGGACCGGTGTTCTGGTCATGGCCTTGTTTCCTTGGACTGTGCCAGAAATAATGGACAAATTATGTAGTTGCTGACTCATTTTTCATAACTCCTCAGCTGTCACCAAAAGCATCTATTACTGAAACATTACCTGTGGTTTCCAAGATAGCAGTTGGCCTTATTTTTATTGCTTTAGAGATTGGTTGCTTCCTTTGCTTCTTGAAGGTGTGGAAGAATACTTGGACCTCATTAGTGGTTTTCAGTCATTAAGTAAACATTTACTAAGCATGTAATAGGGCTTGAACTGCAGACCCTGCCCTCAGGAGCACCAAGACTTGACAGATGGAAGTAAATACATAATGATAATACCGTGTCTTGGGAAGTAGAGTAGTGGAAATGGAAACTCATGGGACTGAGTAAGACTCACAGACTCTTAAAGATTTTCATTTTTCCAGGTGAAGCAGGATACAGGCAGAGGAAACAGATTGTACAAAGGTACAGAAGCAGGAAGGAGTATGATGTGCTTCAGGGGTGGTGGGCAGTGTGGTGTTGCTGGAGCGTGAGGTTTGTGGTGGAGGATGGAGGGAGGAGGAGCTGGTTGGAGAGGTGGTTTGGGGTCAGTTCTCAGAGGGACTTGCAGGCAGTGCCTAGAAGTGTAGGTGTTGTCTTGTGGTCAGTGGAGAATCACTGAAGCTGTAAGAGGAGAGAAGGATTGTCACTGGTAGTCCTGGTGGCAGTGTGGAGGACGATGGTGTGAAAGGGGACTAGAGATTGGGAGCTGAGTGAGGGTTATTATAGGAATTCAGGAGTGCGATGATGGGGTCCTGGCTAGGTGGATGGGGAGGCGAAGGCAGGCTCAAAAGAAACTGATGTAGAGGCCTCTCCTACTTGGTAGATGGGAGGAAGGGCGATGTCAGAGTTTCTCACTTGGTGCCATGAGATGGTAGGACCAGTCACTGAGCTATAAAACGTGAAAGGAATACCGGGTTGGTAGGGGAAGGTTGTGAATTTGGTTTGGGCCATTTTGAGTTTGGAATGACTGTGGAATCGCTTGGTGGACCTGCCCACTTCGCAACTGGCCTGCTCATCTGCGGCTGAGAGAGAGATCTAGGCTGGAACAGTGGTTCTCACACTCTAGAGCATCAGAGTCCTCTGTAGTGTTTGCGGGGAGGGAGGCTGGTAGTCTTATGTTTCAGGGCTTTCACAGATGGTTCCGATGCCCCAGGAGATACTTGGGGTCATTCTTGGGTAGCTGGCCCCTGAAGTTGTATTGTAGGAGAGGATGGGATCACTCGGGAAGGCTGTGTGGTTGTGGATGAGAGTCCTGGCTGAATTGCTGGGGAGCATCAGCATGAGAGGTGGAAGTGGAAGTCAGGGAAGAAGCAGGAGGAGGAATGGGCAGCTAGGAAGAAAGACCGGAAGAATGATGGTGTGGAAACTGGCGGTGAGGGCACCAACCTCCACTTCTTTCCCTGCAGGGCTTCAGTTTTCTCATTTTTCTCCTTAGTAATTCATTAGGGAATTATTGCCCTGCCTCCTAGAACTGAGCCTTCCATGCCTGCCGTCAACATTTGTTTACACTGGTGTCAGAGCCAGTCTCCCATGAGAGGTTATGCTTCAGTTACCTTTGTTGTCGTGTGCAGAAGACTCTGAAAGAGGCTTTTTGCTGCAGACAGTCTCTACACCCTTCATCGCCTCCTAGCAGCCTTCTCAAGCAATTCTCTTGCCTTCTATCGCTGGTCCTTGGGACTAAAATCTCTGTCCCCTGAAGCCAGAGAGTTGCACCCTCCCCCATCTGACATTGCGAGGTTCCAGATAGATCTGCAACTTCAGGAATGTGTGTCTAGGTCCTAGGAAAGGCAGCTGATCGGAACAGCTGGAGTGTGAGAAGATGATTAAACCATTCAGATTAGACTAACGTGATGTGTGGGTAGGTATCTGTGACTTGGGGTTGGGGTGCATCCCTGGTCCACTCTATATCCTGTGCTTGGGTAGCAGGGAAAAGCCTGTTATAGAATTTCTGGAACTTATAGGTGGAGTCTGAGAGTTAGAGTACTTGGGATCTTCTCAGACTGCTGGTGGCGGTATGGGGGGTGGTATCCTAAAGTGGTAAAAGTGGAAGTCTGTCCCCTTGATAAGCCTAAATGCCTGACTGAGCTTAGCTTACAGAACCAGGTGAAGAGCCTTCAGTCTGAGAGATCCGGTGGGAAACTGATCTGTGATCCATTGTGTGTGTTGTTAGTATTACCCTCAACCCTAAGACCTTTGAGTGTAGGACAGAGGCACAGACCCAGTTGTCGCTGATGCTGGTGCTGAAAGCCACAGCTGAGGAGTGGTGAGAAGGATCAGGGTTAACTTGAGGGGAGTCCTTAATACCAGGACTGACCGCCATGGTGTGATGCCTTTTGCTTCTTAGGAGAGGAAGAAGAAAAGGAATTAATATTGGTTGAGCTGAGAAACCCAAATGCTGGGCAAAGAGAAGGGAACAGATGGATAGAAAGTAGCGGCAGGATGATGGGATATGTGTACCAGTACAGAACATAAAATGCCATTCAGCTCCTATAGAACATAAAGAAATGTTTCAGAATAAGAGGCAGACTGAGCTGTGTTCAAATCCTGCCTTTGCACAAATACTACCAGTGAGGAATCTTTTTTTTTTTTTTTTTTTTTTTTTTGGAGATGGAGTCTCGCTCTTGTTGCCCAGGCTGGAGTGCGGTGGTGCAATCTCGGCTCACAGCAACCTCCACCTCCTGGCTTCAAGCAATTCTCCTGCCTCAGCCTTCCAAGTAGCTGGGGTTACAGGTGGCCGCCACCATGCCAGCCTGATTTTTGTATTTTTAGTAGAGACAGGGTTTCACTGTGTTCACCAGGCTGGTCACAAACTCCTGACCTCAGGTGATCCGCCTACCTCGGCTTCCCAAAGTGCTGAGATTACAGATGTGAGACACTGCGCCCGGCCAAGGATACTCTTACTGGCTGTCAGTTCTTGGATATGTTACCTAACCTCTTTGGGCCTCAGTTTTCTTGCTTTCTCTCTAGTAATTCATCAGAGAATTATTGCATGGATTTGGTGGTGTATTTCTATGGATGAGGTGCTTAGCCCAGTACCTGTCACAGAGTGATGGTTCAATAAATGGTGATGATCGTGATGATGACCATCATGTGAGTACCTCTGTAAATACCTCCATTGGACCAAATGTAACCTATATGATCAATGTTTGAAATAAAGAACATCAACAGTAACAAGTTCAGTATGAGATTAGCAACATGAGAGGGAAAACCCGATCCACTGGCAAAATTACTGGAACACCGAGAGGATAAGGATAGCAGTGGAGAATCATAAAAACATGACATGATGAAAATGAAAAGGTAGAAGGTCCAGAAACTATTAAGCATGATCAAAGTAGTCTTACTGGCTGTGAAGAAGAGAGGCAAGAGATTCTGAATCAATACCTGGAGATGATGAGGACCAAGTAACCTTAGTCCTTAGTGATGATAGAAATTTTCTTTTTTAAATTTCTTTTTTCTTTTTTCTTTTTTTTTGAGACAGAGTTTCGCTCTTATTGCCCAGGCTGGAGTGCAATGGCGTGATCTTAGCTCACCGCAACCTCCGCCTCCCACGTTCAAGCGATTCTCCTGCCTCAGCCTCCTGAGTAGCTGGGATTACGGGCATGTGCCACCACGCCTGGCTAATTTTGTATTTTGTTTTGTTTTGTTTTGTTTTAGTAGAGATGGGGTTTCTCTGTGTTGGTCAGGCTGGTCTCAAACTCCCTACCTCAGGTAATACGCCTGCCATGGCCTCCCAAAGTGCTGGGATTACAGGTGTGAGCCACTGTGCCTGGCTGATACAAATTTTTATTGCCGCTTCTACTTCCCTGAGTATTTTAGTGAATAGACATTGTGGGGAAGTGGCATCAGGGTTTTATTTTTATTTTTTCAGAGATGGAGTCTTGCTCTGTTGCCCAGGCTGGAGTGCAGTAGTGCAATGATAGCTCACTGAAGTCTTGAACTCCTTGGTTCAAGTGATCCTTCCACCTCCGCCTCCTAAGTAGTTGGGACTATAGGTGTGCACCACCACTCCTAGCTTAAAAAGTGTTTTTGTTTAGAGATGGGCTTTTGCAGTGTTGCCCAGGTTCTTGAACTCCTGGCCTCAAGTGCTCCTCTGCCTCAGCCTTCTGAGAATCTGGGATTATAGGCATGAGCCATTGAGCCTGGCTGCCGGGATTCTTTACCTAATGTTTATTTATTTATTTATTTTATCTTTTTATTTTTTAACTCTAAAGCCCCATGGTTATAATTAGGCTTGTTACAGAGGAGCCTCATATTAAATATGTATTGAATGGGTAAGATGAAATCAATTAATCAGTTCCTGGCTCTTTCTAAAGAAGTTTAAATATAGTAATAGTGACAATATTATATCTCCAAATGTTGGCAAAGATTTAAGGCAATTCCTATGAGATATTTTATAAAGCTTGAAAAAATAATGATGTTTACCTGGAAAAAATAAGTTGGTAAAAAAAGTAGGTATTTATTTATTTTTAATTTTTTTGAAACAGGGTCTTGCTCTGTTGCCCAGGCTGAAGTATAGTGGCATAATCTTGGCTCACTGCAACCTCCACATCCCAGGTTCAGACGATTCTCATGCTTCAGCCTCGCGAGTAGCTAGGATTACAGGCCTGTGCCACCACACCCAGCTAATTAAAAATATTTTTAGTAGAAATGGGGTTTCATTTTTAGTGGAGATGGAGTTGGCCAAGCTGGTCTTGAACTCCTGGCCTCAAGTGATCTGCCCACCTCAGCTCCCAAAGTGCTGGCATTACAGGTGTAAGCTGCTGCTCCTGGACAAGATAGTTTTTTAAATGAGTGAAATTGCCTTTATTTTTCCAGATTCTTATTCATTTCTACAAATGTTTGAGTTGCCTACTATATAAAAGCAGTGCTAAACTCTTTGTTGAGGGAATATAAAAATGGCTATCTGTGTTATATGTTCTCATTTAACTCTTATCACTCTCCTTGTGAGAGAGCCACTTTAGGTTGTGCTATGAGTGAGAGAAAATGCAAAATAACAAAGACATAAACAAGTTAGAAGTTTCTTACTTGCAAGAAGTCAGAAGGTAATTAGGCCAGAGTAGGTATGGAGCCTGCATAGTCAGAGACCCAGGTTGCTTCTAAGTCCAAAGTGACTTCATGGCCTAAAATGGCTGCAAGAACTCTAGCCTTTCCATATGCATTCCAGCCTTTGAGGGCTACTGTCCAGAAATTCAGCATGATACCTCTTCCATCTCATTCATTTAATCTTGGTCTTACGGCCACAACTAGCAGTAAGGGAAGCCAGGAAAGGTAATCTACACTCCGGGAAGCCATGGCTACCTAAAAGAAGAAAGGGAGGATGACTACTAGTGAGCAGCGTCATAGCAACATTATTAGTAATTGCCAAAAATGGAAACAACCCAAATATCTACCAGTTAATGAACAGAGAAACAAAATGTGGCACGTACATATAAAGGAGTATTATTCAGTCATAAAAAAGAATAAACTACTGTTTCAT
The DNA here is from genome assembly GCF_047675955.1 of Chlorocebus sabaeus. Lineage (NCBI taxonomy): Eukaryota > Metazoa > Chordata > Mammalia > Primates > Cercopithecidae > Chlorocebus > Chlorocebus sabaeus. The sequence continues at coordinate 102,337,054 of NC_132915.1, forward strand.
GCCTAGTATGGATAAACCTGGAAAACATTCTAAGTGAAAGAAGCAAGACGCAAGTCCACGTACCGTATGATTCCGGCTGTATGAAACGTGTAGAAGAGTCAAACCCAAAGAGACAGAAAGTAGATTCGTACTTGCTGGGCCTCGTGGCAGAGGGAGTGGGGAGTAACTGCTGATAGGTTGGGCACAGGATTTCTTTGTAGGGTGATCAAAATGTTCTGGAATTAGATAGTGGCAATGGTTGCGCAACTTAGTGAATATGCTAAAAATCACCGAATTCTATAGATGAATATAGATAAATTATATCTGAATTTTAAAAAATAACTTTTATTAAATTTTAATTGTACAAATATAAGAAAGGCAAAAAAGAAAGAAACGGCCATCATCTCATTGTCAATACCTGGGGTGTGTGTGTCCAGACATTTTTTTGTGTGTCTGCCTCAAAGTTCAGCTGATAGACACTACATTCTCTCTTTCCTGTCAGGAGCAATGTGTTGGGATTAGCATAGTCCACAGACATGTTTTTTTTTTTACTAGTGCTTCGGAATTCCTCTGTTGTTAGGCTGTTACGTTGGAAACAATATTTGGCCATGGTGGAAACCTTAGCATATTCGGAGTCAGAAGACCTGGGTGCCTCTTCCAACTTACGTTGGGTTTGTGAGCTTGAGAGAAGCACTTAGTCTCTCTCTCCTCATTTTGAAAAGGGATTGTGGTACTTTGTGGTATCTTTCTTACTAGAATGGCAAAAATGAAGGGAGAAAAAGACAATATTATGTTGGTGAGGTTGTGGAGTAATCAGCTTTCATACTGCTGGTGGGAGTATAAATTGGTCTAGCCACTTTGGAAAATTGACATCATCTGTCAAAGCTGAACAGATACATACCTGATGACCCAGCAGTTCCACTCCTTGGTACCAACCCAGCTTTGAGACAGACACAAAGAAATGCATATGGATGTGTACCAGAAGGCATGCTCAGGCTGGCTTCTAGCAGCACCATCTGTAATAGCTCAAACTGGAAACAATCCCAGTGTCCATTGGTAGTGGAAGGGATAATACACGTGGTACACGCCCATGATGGAATACTGTAGTCAGAGTTAATGTACAAGCCCATGAAAACAATCCGATGAATTTCTTCTTTTTTTTTTTGAGACGGAGTCTGGCTCTGTCGCCCAGGCTGGAGTGCAGCGGCCAGATCTCAGCTCACTGCAAGCTCCGCCTCCTGGGTTCGCGCCATTCTCCTGCCTCAGCCTCCTGAGTAGCTGGGACTACAGGCGGCCTCCACCTCGCGCGGCTAGTTTTTTGTATTTTTTAGTGGAGACGGGGTTTCACTGTGTTAGCCAGGATGGTCTCGATCTCCTGACCTCGTGATCCGCCCGTCTTGGCCTCCCAAAGTGCTGGGATTACAGGTTTGAGCCACCGCGCCCTGCCAGTCTGATGAATTTCACATAATGGTCGTGCAGATAGAAAAGGTTATAGACCGTATGAGTCCATTTATATAAAGTACATTATATAATGTACATTATAAAACAAAATGTTATAAAACATTTTTATAAAATAAATGTTATAAAAACATTTTTATAAAACAAAAATGTGGAAACATTAGAACATATAATTAATTTACAAATACATATACACATGTTAGAGGTGCTTTGCTTAACTTTTTTTTAACTGTTGGTCATGAAGGATCATAAAGTTTGGTGAGCCAAGGCTTGCTGCCACAAGAGGGGGCAGTCTGAGCCAAGGCTGGGCTGTGGATGCAGCTGGGTGAGTGGGTGAGCCTCATGCTATTCAGTTGGTGGCCTGTGTTAGAGTTGCTTTCCTTGTTGTAGAATCATGAAATGTGGGGCAGGGGAGGGTGGTGGTAAAGCTGACGAAGGGGCAGGGGCCTGGAAACCAGCCGGAGGGCTGAGTAGAATGAAGAGGAAGCTTGGCGAGAGGACGAAAGGAAGGCAGCGCTGGTGTGGCATCCAAATAGAAGAAAGGAGCCGGCAGGGGAGGCCGGAGACCAACGAGGCTAAGGAAATGGGAGGAGAAAGAGGGACGGGGCATCATCAGGGCTGAAGGGATGACTCCAGAAAGAGGGGCTGGTGAGTAGGTTAAAGCTGCCATGAGGTGGGAGAGCCTTAGGCCACTATTCTCAACAATTAGCAGCAGGAGGTTCTGGGACCCCAGAGGCTCCAGTGTGACACCAGCCTTCCGGCAGGGGTTACTGAGTGGGTGAGTGTCTGATGGGAAAGTAGCCTGGGGTTCAAGGGTCAAAGCTATTCTGAAGATGTTGTTAGGCAAAGAGAAGAACCAAGGGAGTGGCAGAGACTGAGGTTGCAAGAGAAGGGGCTGACTGCCTGACTGGCAGCTGGGAGTGGACCCCAAGTCCAGGACCTGCCACCAGCCCTGGCTCTCAGTGGATGCCTTTCTCAGAGGTGGGAGGGGAAGATCAGGTTAGAGGAGGGTCCTGAGGGAGCAGAAGTCACCTTCTCTCAGTGTGGGAGGTTGTGAGGCTGCCCACCTCACAGCCTGCCCTGGCTGTGCACACATGTGGAGTAGCGTGTGGGGTATGGTGAGGGGGTGCTTTGGAACAGCTGCCATGGGAGACAAGATGAGCCAGTGGCCACTGAGCTCGTAGCACGTCCTGTACAATGCTTGCGTGTGCCTGCATGGGCGGCGTGCCATGCCCACCCTCCGTTGCCTTTATACTCTTTTCACACAGCAACATGCTCCTGGGGCAGGAACGTTTGTGTCCAGGCATTCCTGAGGTCCCTTCTTGCTGGGTGTGCCCAAGGCCTGGGCTTGGTTTTTGGCCTGTCGGAATGCATTTTCCCACAGAGCCAGGTTTTCTTTGGGGTTCATTCCCCATGCACACCTTACATGCTTATTTAGCATAGCATGTTCCAAAGCATAATGGGAAAGGAAAATAGTGACCAAATAGGATGAATTCCATGATTTTAGGAGAGGATTTGCCACCTGGTTGGCTAATGATGATATCAAATATGGATGCATGGGAAAAGTATTTTAACATTTGAAAGAACAGATTGAAGTCAGACCTTATAGCACTGTAACTGGTCCAAATGACTGAGCTTTGAAAGACAAGTCTTAACCATATGGAACATCAATGTAAATTGAATTATTTTCCCTACTTTTATAGTGTCTTCTGTTTGAGAAGAGACGTGCTGGGAAGGTATGTCCTATTGATTAGGGGTTATGAAGCCCAGCGTGTATTCCTGCTAAGCCAGTGCGCTGACCACAGTGAAGTGTACCATCTTGAGTAGGCGGTCATGCTGTGTGGGCACCCACAGGTGTATACTGGATACAGGGGAGCCGGGTGGTGCTGTAGTCAGAGAAACCTCCTGCCAAGTGGAGCCCTATGGGACTGAGGCGCTGCAGAGTATATTTCAGGACATCGGGCAGCCTCCGCGAGCCACACAACAGGGGATGTGTTAGGGGCTTCTTCTTCACATGAAGCTCTGGGGTTTTCTCTGTTGCTTCTCCTGTCGAGGGGTTTTTAAACTGTCTTTCTGTCTCTGCCTCCTCCTTGTGCACACCTCTTTTTGCTACCCTGTCATGCTGTCACCCTTGTGTTCCCATTGGTGTCTGTTCCCCCAACAGCTGGGCTTACTTGGGCAATCTCCTGTCAACCTCAGTCAGCTCCCTATACCTATCCAGAAGCCCCACTCCTCTCTCTTTCCAGTTCACCTCCCTTCCTCACTTGGAGCTGTCCTTGCTTCAGACCCTTAATCAGAAAAGGGCCAGCTCATTGTGTGAGTTACGTTTGACCATGGGAGAATGGGATAAAGGAATGTGAAGACAAATAAGACTTGAGCCTTGTCTTTAAGGAACTACGAACTGGTTGACCTCCCCTCCCCAGCACTGCGGACCATTCTTACCCCCTGAGATTCTGCCTACCTCATTTGGCACCTCTTCTAAGAATGCTTTTCTGCTCTCCCCAGTTCGCAGGAGCTCTCCTTTCCTTAAACCCTCATGGCACTGTGGCCCTGGCCACATTCTACATTGCATCGTGCTGCTTTGATCTGTTCTGTACCTCCTACCTTATCTCCTCGACTAGACTTTAAGCTCTTTTAAGGCAAGGTCTGTGTCTTGCTCAATGCCTTACACACAGGAGATGCTCAATAAATGTTACAAGACTGAAATCAGCATGGAATCTGTTATGGCTCCCAGCATCTGTCCCCTTTGTTGCCGTGGCACTCAGGTCTTGAGCTAACGAGAGAATATGAGAAGAAGCAGAGAGTGTTTGCCTGGAAGAATCCTAGGTGCTTCAGTTTAGGTAGGAACAACCACAACAAATGTTAAAAGCTGAAATACTGTAATATTTCTCAGATTCTTCTGGTAGCCTCACTCTTCTGTCAACCAGTTTTTACAAAAGAGGCAGAAAGTAAAGTTTCTGATGCATTTCTGCACAGGGGTCCAGTCTTCTTTGATATTGCATGATTAACAACACTATAAGTAACTCATATAGTACTTTGAAGAAGCACATTCCCAAAACTTTATATGTCAGTGGATTGGTTCTCCTAAGGAGGATGCTAGAAACAACCAGTCTTGGTTTTCTCATATGCTCCCTGCTTTAAACAAAGGAGTAATCTCAGAGATGAGATTCAGAGATGAGTAATTTCTCTGAAGTCACACAGTGAGGAAGTGACAGAGTTGGACTGGAGTCAAAGGTCCGTCTCTGGCTCTAGACGTGGAGCTCTCTCCACTGTCTGATTAGAGTTGGATTCCATTAGAAGCACTCAGCTGCCCCTTGCTGCCTATGCTCTTGGAGGGGCTGGTGGAATCCTGCCAGTCCCAAGGAAGCTGGGCTGAATTGGCCCGAGTCCATTCAGCTAGGGGAGGACTGCCTTCCCCCGTTGTCGCCACAGGAACCAAAGGGCAGAGAATCTGTTTCCATTTCTCTTAGGAAGACCATAGTCTGCTAACCCATTTCACCTGGGCCCACCTGGATGACAGCTGACCAGTCATCCCGAGCCTCAGGCATGGTAAGGCAGCAGGGGCTCGAGCAGTCTGTTGTGAACAGGGGATAGAGAACTTGCACTCACTGACAGGCAAGTGACATTGCATTTAAGGACTCTTGGCCATGGAAGGGAGAGAAGGAAGCCAAGCTTCATACTTGCAGCAGTGGCGCTTTTGAGGCAGGATGAATGGAATGATTGCATAAGAACTTTACAAGGGGCCGGGCGCGGTGGCTCACGCCTGTAATCCCAGCACTTTGGGAGGCCGAGGTGGGCGGATCACAAAGGTCAGGAGATCGAGATCATGGTGAAACCCCGTCTCTACTAAAAATAGAAAAAATTAGCCGGGCGCAGTGGCGGGCGCCTGTAGTCCCAGCTACTCGGGAGGCTGAGGCAGGAGAATGGCGTGAACCCGGGAGGCGGAGCTTGCAGTGAGCCGAGATTGCGCCACTGCACTCCAGCCTGGGCGACAGAGCGAGACTCCGTCTCAAAACAAAAAAAAAAAAAAAAAAGAACTTTACAAGGAGAGAACTCCCAAAGAGAAGAGATTAAAGTATATGAGAGGCTTTCTGGAACTAAAAGTCAATGAAGAACTGAAATTAGTAGTTTGGAAGGTCAAAGGAAAAATATTTCATAATCCAGAGTAATAATGACAAGAAATGGGAATAATGAAAATGTGAGGTACTTAGAGGTAGCAAGAACATATTTATTTATTATTATTATTTTTTTTCCAAGGGAAAGAGAATTAGGCTCTCTTGGGCTTCCCCTGTGCGACTCTGGAGGCTGGAAGACAGTGGGCTGGTGTCTCCAGACTATTAAAGGGAGAGGGCCTGAAGTTCTCTATATACCTAGCCAAGATGTCAGTGAGGTGGCATTGCAAAAGAAAGCCATTTTCAAACCTGTGAGGACACAAAACGTTTATTAAATGTAACTGAGGAAAATATCCCGTGAAGTTCTCTAACCCAAGGACAATGGAAGCGGAGTAGAGATGTGGAGACAGGGAAGGAAGGAGTGCAGGAAACAGGAATGGCACTTGTTTTTGTGGTTTTTTTTTTTTTTTTTTTTTTTTTTTTTTTGAGATGTAGTCTTGCTCTGTTGCCCAGGCTGGAGTGCAGTGGCATGATACCAGCTCACCGAAACCTCCATCTCCAGAATAGTTCAAGTGATTCTCCTGCCTCAGCCTCCCGAGTAGCTGGGATTACAGGCATGCACCACCACACCCAGCTAATTTTTGTATTTTTAGTAGAGATGGGGTTTCACCATGTTGGCCAGGCTGGTCTCGAACTCCTGACCTCAGGTGATCTGCCCACCTCGGCCTCTCAAAGTGCTGGGATTACAGGCGTGAGCCACTGTGTCCGGCTGGAATAGCACATCTTTTAGTGCATGTAGTTTAATCTCAATGGATTAAATTGCGGTGAGTTGGAATTTCTATTATTAAATTATGAAGAGTTCTAAAAATAAAGGAGATCTATTGTAAGGGAAAACATGATAATAGTTTGCGAATAAAAATTCTAAACCATTTCTACAATACCTAAGGCTTTGGGAGGAAGGATGAGAGAGTGGGGAAACAAGTGCATTTAAACATAGGGCACACAGAACATGGCCACATAGCTATTCATTGTGTTACAGAAGGAGAGATAAAGGTTCAATTTTGACTATTAGAGATCAGAACTTATATTAGGACTAGATTTGGTTGCATGTAATAATGCCTGAACGACACTGGGTTTATACCATCTCATAAAAAAGTAAAAAGATGGGCGGTCTAGGCCGGGTGCAGTGGCTCACGCCTGTAATCCCAGTACTTTGGGAGGCCGAGGTAGGCGGATCAGGAGGTCAGGAGATCGAGACTATCCTGGCTAATATGGTGAAACCCCGTCTCTACTAAAAATATAAAAAAGTTAGCCAGGCTTGGTAGCGGGTACCTGTAGTTCCAACTACTTGGGAGGCTGAGGCAGGAGAATGGCTGGAACCCGGGAGGTGGAACTTGCAGTGAGCTGAGATCTCGCCACTGCACTCCAGCCTGGGTGACAGAGTGAGCCTCTGTCTCAAAAAAAAAAAAAAAAAAAAAAAAAAAAAAAGATGGGCAGTCTAGAGTTGATATAGTGGGATCAAAGACATCATGGACCCATGTTCCTTATATCTTGCCACTCTTCCATCCATAGCAGATTGACTCCTGACCCAGTGTAGTTGCTTGAGCTCCAGTCATCTCACCCACATTCCAGGATTCAGAGGAGATAAGGAGAAGGATGTGCCCCTTCCTTTCTGAGACACTTCTTGGAAGTTTTACATAGCTTTAACATGTACATCTTCTTGAGTAGAGCTTGGACACACTGAGCTGTAAGGGAACCTAGGGGTGCTTGGCTAAAGATGGGAGCTAAAGAAGACAAGGAGAAAGATAGGAACTTGGCCTCAAAAGATAATCACTACCAGGATGCAAGTTAGAACAATAGGTTCAATGGCAGAAAAGTTACAAAGATGGATAAAACCAGTGTTAGCAAGTGAATGGGGGAAGTGGATGCTCCTTTACATTACTGGTAGGAGTCTGAGTTGTTCAACTTTTGGGGAACATGATCTGAGAATATCTAACATTGAAATACCTGTGTCTGGCAATCCAGCAGCATACTTCTGTGAATCTCTTCTGCAGAAGTAAAGCACTGGTGCAAAAAGTGGTACATACAATGCCATTTTCTGCATCATTGTTTATAGTGGCAAAAGGTGAAAAGTAGGGGAGCACCCGTCAGCAGTGTTGGAAAGCTCTCTATAAATTGGCGTGAGAAAAGGCCAGGATATATCATTAGGTGTAAAAACTCTGCTACCCTACCTGAGGAGCTCTGTCTAGTCTCCCTCTCTGATGCTTGCTTTGGCCAGTTGAATGCTCTACACCTTTTGAAAATGTAAGGGTTTAGGTGGTGTAGTAGCCATAGGCCCTGTCTGTCTCTATTCTGTTAAACCTGCAGCTTCACCATTGACATGATTTGTCTGGGCCCAGCAGGCATGGAGGGCATGACCCTGGTCTCTGGCATGAGCCCTGCGTGGTTACGTGTTGCCAGGCAGAAAGGCATGGAGGAATGTGCTCTTGGCTCAAAGTGAGGCGGGTGGAAGGCGGAGGGCATACGGGGAAGCGTGGTTGATGGCTTTTTCTTTGTACACCACTAATGGGTTTGGCTACAGCAATAAGGATATGTTTTCAAAGTAGGCTTGCTCAGAAAAGGGTTTGCGAGTCATGGAAGCTGTGGGTGGCCACAGCTGTGACAGTCCAGTGAGGAAGATGAACACACACTTCATGACAAAAGTTTTGAGTGTTATGGAGAAGTCTAGATGCCCTAAAAGCTGTAGGAGAAGGACCTACCTAGGGCATCACAGGAGATTTCCCACAGGAAGTGACATTTAAATGAGAATGGAAGAGTAGGAAAGAGCCAGGAGTGGAGGAGGGAGGAGGGCTTTAGGGAGAGGAACTAGCCTGTTTTTGCTGGTGGTGAAAGCAGCAGGCTGGGTGTGGCCAGGGATGTGCCCGAATGACCTTCTGGGACCTTTGTGGTATCCACAAATCTCTCCTTCCTTGGCTGGGCTGTACCTACAGTGGAGCTACTTCTAAGGGCTGGAAGTGGGAGAGGCTGGCAGAGGGTCTGCACTTCAGCACTGAACATGCTCCCCCGATGGGCTCTGTGATTCTCTTTGCTCCCCAGTCCTGCAGGGTCGCTTGTGTCTGTCAAGGCACCTTCTCTCCTTCCAGTCCCTTTGTACCATCCTTGAGCCTTTTGGGGCAGCAGAACCAGGCAGCTTGGGTGCTCATGGGCTGGCTTGAGCATCACAGTCTCACTCTGACCTTTCTCCTTTCCATAATAGGCTGGGGAAGTATTCATTCATTTTTACTGAGAACACAATAGACTATGCTGGGCACTGTGCTGGAAACTGGGGAAGAAATAACAGTATTTGAACACTTACCCCTGCCAGGCACTGTGGTCAACACTTATTGCACAGAGATGGCTTCAGTTAAGGAACTTAACACATATAGAGCACTTAGACAAGTGCCTGGTACCCCCAGTGCTCCTGAGTGCCAGCTGTTGCTATTAATGAATCCTTACCGCAGCCACATGAGATGAGTACAATCCTGTATCCCCACTTTACAGAGGGGGAAATAGAAGTCGAGAGACACTTGCCATATTGGTGGTATATGGCAGAGCAGGATTCAAACCCAGGACAGTTGGACTTCCAAGTCCTGTCGCTCTCTGAGGGTGAGTGAGATAGACACAGAGGGTGAATGGGATAGACATGACTCTCGCCTTACAGAGCTCTTATGGTTGAGCAGGGAGCAGCCGCAATGGCAAGTCCGAGTGACAAGCATTGCAGAGGGCTGAGCAGAGAGCCTGCAGAGGAAGGCCATGGACCCAGGCTGGGGGCCTGTTGGGTGGAGGGGAAGGAGACAGTATTCTATGTAGAGTCCTCAGTGTGATCTAAGTCACTTCCTGCTCACCTATGGGATACATTTCATTCGCCTCTGGGCTTTGGCGAGGAGATACTAGTTCAGTCATCTGTGTACAAGCTATTAATGATTAATTATTTGAGTGCAGGGATGTGGCTACTCATATAAGCCAGTGTTCTGGGATCTTATCTCCCAGGCACTCCCATGGAGGCTGACCCCTCCTTTTCCAAGCAACCTGTGCCCTGAGGTCCTGTCACACTTCTTTACCTTGTGCAAATAGCCTGGGTTATGAATCTGTGCTGCCCTGTCCGCCTCTCACTCCACTTCTGTTGAGTGAGTGGTACATTCAGATGTCCTGTTGGACTGTTCCATTGCACAGTTAGAAATAAAGAAATGAAGCATCATTATAAACCTATGCTTGAAAATCCAAGCCACGTAAATTCTGCTATGATTCTGCCACCTGCCACGCCAGCATACTGAATAGCGTTTGTGTTTGTGCACATTTCTTCCAGTCCCTGTCCATCGGGCAGGTGTGTATATATATAATTTTTTTTTTTTTTTTTGAGATGGAGTCTGGCTCTGTCGCCCAGGCTGGAGTGCAGTGGCGCGATCTCGGCTCACTGCAAGCTCTGCCTCCCAGGTTCATGCCATTCTGCCTCAGCCTGCCTAGTAGCTCGGACTACAGGTGCCCGCCACCATGCCTGGCTAATTTTTTTGTATTTTTAGTAGAGATGGGATTTCACCGTGTTAGCCAGGATGATCTTGATCTCCTGACCTCGTGATCCGTCGGGCAGGTATATTTTTATGCTGTTGTGTACAAAAGTGCATCTTGTGTCTTGCTTCCTGGACGTGATTGTATGAAATTGAGTAGTTAGGTGATTGGCCACCAGGTGGTGCTGCAGCACCAGGCACCAGACCCGAACCTGGGAACAGCTGTCTTTAATACCTGGCTCCAAGCCATCCTTCTCTGTGGAAGTTCATTTTCAGTTTTTTCCCCTAAACGCTGTGTCGCTCATAAATGTTTTCCATACTTATTTCAAAAGAAACCAGAAAATATTGAAGTGTACAAAAATAGAAAGTAAAAGTGCCATACAATAATGCCTTTAAGAAGCAGTGATATTAACAGTTTAGTGAATATCCTTCTGTACTTCTATGTGTGTGTTCACATGTGTTATAAAGATTTTAAAACATGTTCAAGTATCATTTTCTCAGTGAGAACTTCTCATATAACCCCCCACCTTTAAAATTATGACCTTGTCTAGTAGCGGGGGCGGTGGGGGGTTTGTCGGGGAAGGAGAGATGATTAATGGATACAAAGAATAGGAAGAAAATTGAATAAGATCTAGTATTTGATAACACAACAGGGTGATTGTAGTCAATAATAATTTAACTATACATTTTGAAAGAACAAAAGGAGTATAATTGGATTGTTTGTAACAGAAAGGATAAGTGCTTGAGGTGACAGATAACCCATTTACCCTGATGTGATTATTACACATTGTATACCTATATCAAAATATCCCATATACCCCATAAATATATGCACCTGCTATGTACCTGCAAAAATTACAAATAAAAAGTGTTATAAAAAAAGAAAATTATGACCTGTCTCCCACTCTGCCTACTTTTCTCTGCTTTACTTTTTTCTTTATCACTTGCCACCAGCTGGCAAACCTTATCTTTTACTGAATGATTTACTTATTGTCTGTTTCCCCCACTAGAATATACTGGGGGTTTTAGGTTTTTTCTTCACTGCTCTATCCCTAGCACCTAGGACAGTGCCTGATATATACTAGCTTTTCAGCAAATATTTATTGAATGAAAGCATGAGAGTGGGTGTGCCCTGAGTTTATGGACATTGCTCTCTGTCAGGAAATATTGATCTCCCTCACCTTTTTATCCGCCGCTTAGTATCCCATTGAATGGAGGTTCTTACTGCCTGTACTGGAGCACATTTATGTGGTTTTCAAGTGTTTTCCTAGCCTTTTTGTAGCAAGTGTTACAGTCAGTAGCTTTCCTGGAACATACTCTCTGGTTGTCTATCTGATGATTTCCTTGCTTTGTTCAAACTCTGGGCTTAGTGCTTTAGAAAAAATAGCTCATGTTAATCCTCACACCAGCCCTGTAAGAAAGATGCTGCTCTTAGTTTCTCTCTTTCACCTGATGAGAAAGCTGAGGTTTAGAGAGAACAAACCCCCTGTTCAGGTCCACCCATCTTCCGAGTGTTGAGCCATCCTATAGTAAGGATGTTAATTCAGCATCTGTCATGTGACATCACAAACACTCTTTTCCCAGTCTATTGACTGCCTTTCATTTTTTTCTTGATGTCTTTTCCTGTATAGAAGTTTTAATTTTAATGTAGCCAAATCTGCCAGTAGTGTTCTGGCTTTTGTACTCTTAGAGAGGACTTCTTTACCTCCAAATTATCTTAAAAATTTGATCTGTGTTTGCTTTAGTATTTTTCCTTTTTTTGTTGTTAAGTCTTGAATCCATCTAAAGTTTATCCTCATATGTGATATTAAGATTTTAAACAAATTCCTCCTTTTTCCAAATGAATAGTAGATCGTTTCATCAATATCTGTTGAAGAATCTGTCTTCTCCACTGTTTGAAATGCCTGTTGGTTATATGTTACTCCTCACATATACTGGATCCTGTGTTCTGGACTGTGTCCTGTCCTGCGAATCTGTTCCTCTGTTTCTGTGCCATTTATCACTGACTGTGGCTTCCTGGCAGGATAAGACCCTTCTCACTGTAGTTCTTTTTTGAAAATGTCTTAGCTGTTTTTAGTTATTCTTCCAGATGAAATTTTAAATCAATTTGTTGAGTTCCAGAATGAATCCCCTTAGGATATGGAGTGAACTTGCATTTTATTTATAGATTGATTGGGTGGAATTGATGGCTTTACAATACTATCTCCTTATTCAAAGGAGTGAAATGTCTCTCCTTTAAGTCTTTTTTTTTTTTTGTCTTTTAGTAAGGTTTTATAATTTCCTTTAAATGATTTTTGTACATTTCTTTTAAAGTTTATTTCTGGATATTTTTCTCTTTTGTTAGTGGGCTCTTGGACCATTACACTTTCTAGCCGATTGTTGTTTGTACAGAGGAAATTGTTGATTTTATGGCTAGATAGATATCATTCATAGATTTCTCTTTAATCCACTTCCATTTGCTTGAAATCTAGACATTCTGCATAATTTATAGTTCATTGATGTCATCCTTTTCTGTATTTTAATGCTGCAGCAGATTTTTTCCTTTTTTATTTTTGAGATGGAGTCTCACTCACTCTGTTGCCCAGGCTGGAGTGCAGTGGCACAATCTCAGCTCACTGCAACCTCCACCTCTTGGATTCAAGTGATTCTTCTGCCTCAGCCTCCCGAGTAGCTGGGATCACAGGCATGCACCACCACGCATGGCTACTTTTTATATTTTTAGTAGAGACAGGGTTTTGCCATATTGGCCAGGCTGATTGTGAACTCCTGACCTCAAGTGATCTGCCCTCCTTGGCCTCCCAAAGTGCTGGGATTACAGGCGTGAGCCACCGTGCCAGCCTTATGTTTTATTTGTTTGGTCCTTTAAACAGGATCTGGAGAGTGGAAGGCAAATGTGTGGACTCATCTCATCATCTTCCAAGTCTATTAGTTGAGGTTGATGTGAAAGTGTCACCTGTCCCTGTGCCCTTCTGGCACCTCCAACCCACACCATTAACCCTGCAGTGCTCTCTATGGAATGTGGGCTGACCCTGAAGAGCCTTTGAAACTGGGCACAGGTTTTCCGTTTTCCTGCCACCTGGGGTGTGCCCTTCACTCCTGAAGTCTTTCTCCTCCTGCTGCCTGGACTGCTTTCACTCCCCATTTTCCAACCAGACCTTGCCCACCCTGCCTGTCTCTGTAGACAACTTCCTTCTTATTTTAAGGGAAGGACCAGGCTGTTCATTATGAAAATGAGGGCTTAGAGCCAGGACTCAATGCTATTTGTCAACAAGGCCCAATAATGTAATGTGGGTATCCTGTTCTTCCAAACTACCCCTTGCCTCAAGGTTTCTGAGGTACCTCATCACAGAAGAAACAGCAGCCAAGGAGAACTCAGAGACCCTCATTATGAGCCCGGCACCCCAACACAGGGCCCTCTGGTCAAAGCTGGGTTGGAGCAGGTAATGGGCTCGCAGCCCATGGGGGCCTCCCACTTGCCCGAGCTTGATCTGGGTCTGGGTCCCGTACCATCCGCCAGCCGGCAGCAGTGTATGGGACATGCAGGCCTGGTGGGCACCCTTAGGCATGCACACAGGAGACAGGGAGGGCCGAGCTCAAGCAGGGGCCCCAGTTCACCACACACCTCTCAATAGCAGTGGAGAGAAGAGAAGGCCTTGAATAGGTGATGATCTTTTGGCACTCAGTGACACTAATGGATATGGTCCTATCCTGACCTGGGCTGGTACCAGCCAGACCAGTAATGCTTCTGCCTTTGGCAGGATCTAGGAGGGAGGGAAAAGGAGGTTGAGATCCCCTGCTCCCTACATGCCTCCACAGTCCACCTTAGATGGATTCTGTTTGGCACACACGTAACACGTGTAAAATGCCTGAATGTCAATACCCAGGGCTGTAGTCCTCCAATAATGGTTTTTCACAGGAAATGTTGAGACCCCTGTTTTTAGACCTATTCCTAAGGGAGATTGTGGGGAGGGAGATTGGGTGGGGACGGAAGTATTGGGAGGGAGGGTGGGATAGGATACGAGACTATAGAATCCTTAAATTTTTTTTTTTAACTTTTTATTCTGAGATTATTTTAGATCTATAGAAAAGCTGCAGAACAGTACAGAGCTTACATAACCACAGTACTATTATGAAATTAACATAGGTACCACACTGTTTACTGAACTACAGACCTTTTTCACATTTCACCAGTTTTCCCCACAGTGTCCCTTTTCTGTTTCAGGATCCAGTTTAGGGTCCCTCAGTGCATTCAGCCATTGAGTCTCATGAGTTTCCTCTGGTCTGTGACATTTTCTTAGCCTGTCCAGAAGGTCTCAGCTGAGCCTTGGTGGATGAAATTTAGAGTCTAGTTTTGGTGATTCTATTTATCAGTCCTATAGAATGAAAGAGTCTCATCCAGCCCTGCAGGTGTTGGTGTAGGTGCCTGGCCTGGCTGGCACTCCCTGTGGACGTGAGTCTTCCTGTCCACAGCAGGCAGTCCAGGAGGCTCCCCACTGCAGCCCTCCTCCAGGTGAGGCATGAGTGGGCCACTGTACTCCTTCCTCCAGTAGCAAGGGAGGCAGCTAACAGGGTCTGACACTTCTCTGAGACTGTCTTTGTCAGGTGTCCTCTCTTTCTCTTGCTTTTTTTTTTTTTTTTTGAGATGGAGTCTCACTCTGTCACCCAGGCTGGAATGCAGTGGAACAATCTTGGCTTACTGCAACCTCTGCCTCCCGGGTTCAAGCCATTCTCCTGCCCCAGCCTCCTGAGTAGCTGCGACTACAGGCGCTCACCACTATGCCCAGCTAAGTTTTTGTATGTTTAGTAGAGATGGGGTTTCACCATGTTAGCCAGGCAGATCTCGAACTCCTGACCTCATGATTTGCCCGCCTCAGCCTCCCAAAGTGCTGGGATTACAGGCGTGAGCCACTGAGCTCAGCCGTCTCTTGTATTTTTAATATTTTGCCCTCTGCTAACTCTTTGAGTCTGAGGATGTGCTTAGATGTCTTCCTCAGCCCCCTCAAGACCCCAGCCTCAATCTGCTGCCCTCATCTCTTGCCTTCCCATTTCTGCTGTACTTGGCCCTGGTAGAGTCAGGACCATCAGGTCCCATTGTGCATCGGTCCTTCCCTGACACTGCACACAGGGTGCTCTTGCCATTATATCCTCAGGCCTGTTCTCAGGTCCCATCCCAAGTGGTTCTGCAGTACCTTGTACCGTGGACTGAATTCTTTCTGCAGTTCGTGCTTTCTGCTTTTGTGTGATAAGGTCACTGCCTGGGGCAGACATCATCTTCTCTTATCAGTCAGGGTATTTCTTCAGCTTCCGTTTGGAGAAGGGGAAGATACATTCTGTTTTTCTCCAGCTGGGTATGCTTTAGATACAGGAAAATGTGGTTTTTTAGTGTATTGTTCTGCAAGTTATGACTTAGCTTTTGCAATTACTCTATTAAGAGTAAGCCATAAAGGGACGGGGTGCAGCAGGGAGACTGCATAAGAGGCTTTCACAGTAGATGGGAGGTTTTGGTGGCTTGGATCAAGATGGAGGGATTGGAGGTGGTGAGACCTGGCCATGTTCCACAGAGAGGAACATTCTCTGTCCATGATGGCCCAGGACAGAGACAGTACCCCTTTTAGTTCCAGACAGTGTTGCCTGCCGATACTCAAAGCAAATGTTCCCTGGACTCTGATTAAGACTGAGGGTTTGGCCAGGCATGGTGGCTCATGCCTCACTTGGGAGGCTGAGATTGGCAGATCACCTGAGGTCAGGAGTTTGAGACCATCCTGGCCAACATGGCGAAACCCTGTCTCTACTAAAAATACAAAAATTACCGGCCGGGCGCGGTGGCTCACACCTGTAATCCCAGCACTTTGGGAGGCTGAGGCGGGTGGATCACGAGGTCAAGAGATTGAGACCATCCTGGCTAACACGGTGAAACCCCATCTCTACTGAAAATACAAAAAAAATTAGCCGGGCGTGGTGGCAGGCACATGTAGTCCCAGCTACTCGGGAGGCTGAGGCAGGAGAATGGCGTGAACCTGGGAGACGGAGCTTGCAGTGAGCCGAGATCACGCCACTGCATTCCAGCCCGGGCGACAAAGCGAGACTCCGTCTCAAAAAGTAAAAATACAAAAATACAAAAATTACCTGGGCATGGTGGCACACACCTGTAATCCCAGCTACTTGGGAGGCTGAGGCAGGAGAATTGCTTGAACCTGGGAGACAGAGGTTGCAGTGTGCTGAGATTGCACCACTGCCCTCCAGCCTGGGTGATGGAGCAAGAATCTGTCTCAAAAAAAAAAAAAAAACCCAAAAAAAACAAAAACCAAAACAAAAAAAAAAGATTGAGGGCTTTACAGAGTTGGGGAAAGGAAATGGGGGGTTGAGTTCCTGGCCTGGCTACTGTGCACTGTGATTCCTAATACACAAAAAGGGAAACTTCACTACTCAGGCTTCCAGAATGATGCACCCAGGGCTTTTGTGGGTATCTGGTATGTCTGAGGTAGATCATCCTCATTTCTTCACTTTCCCTTTCACCCTCATTTCTCGATGTTCCCTTTAAGCCCACCCCCACAAATACCCCTGGCCTCCCACTTTCCTAAAGTGTGCCTCCTTTCCCTATGGAAGAAATCAGGTCTTGCCAGCTGGTGGCTGCAGGGGAGGATTTTTTCCTCCTTCACCTGTCTTCTGCAGGCACCTTGTTTTGGAAGGGGAGAACCTTCCATTTCCAGAGTAGATTGTAGATGCTTATGTGGGAAATGGGGATGCTCTAGCCAGCCTTTCATGAGGGACTAAAAGAAAACTCTCCTGCCAACCAGAGAACCCTTTCCTGGTCTTCAGAGAAATGCATTTTCCTCATTCACATTTGTTTCATTGCCTCACCTTCAAATTGATTTCTTGTGGTCTTAGGCTAAGAGAGCATTGTCTGTGCTCACTCCTGCCCTGGAAGGTGAAGTGGTGGTGGAGGGTGTTACCAGAAACAATAGCTGTGATTTCTTGAATCCACGCTACCTGCCAGCCTCTGCACCAGCCACTTCTACATACATCATCTTATTAATCCTTTCAGCCTCCTGTGAGGTAGGTACAGGAGTGGGTACATGATGAGCATCCCAACTCTGAAAATCTGAAATAAAAATGCTTCAAAATCTGAGACTTTTTGAGTGCTGACATGATGCTCAAAGGAAATGCTCATTGGAGCATTTCGGATTTTGGATTTGGGGATTTGGGATGCTCAGTTGGTAAGATAACACAAATATTCCAAAATCCAAAACATCAGAAATCTGAAACACTTCTGGTCCCAAGCATTTCAAATAATGGATGCACAGCCTGTACCATGGTTCTCCCCAGAGGAGGAAAGTGGATGTTGGCCAGGTCATGCAGCCGGCCAAGGGCACAGAGTAAGTGAAAGGTGAGTGTTCAGATCCTGGTTCTCTGTCTCCTAAGCCACGGGGAGGAGCCTGGCTTCTTTGACTTGCTCTGTAGCTGCCTTGTTTTGCGCTCCTGTCAAGCCTGCACTGCGGCTTGTTACCCTGGTGGGGGTGGGGGTTGAGCTACAGGTGATTTTAAGGCCTCCCCAAATCCAGGTGTACTCTGAGCCATGTCTGTAGAATGAAGGACAGGTGCTGTGCATAGCCCCTACTATTACTCAAATATATGTATCTACTGCAGTGATTGTTAAACCAGTGTTGGTGAATTTATCATAGCTTTTTGTTACAGCAGGTTTTTTTCCCTAACAGATGTCAAAAAGAGAACTACGTTTTTTTTTTTTTTTTTTTTTTTTTTTTTTTTTTTTTTTTAGTGTTGAAAGGCGGGTCTCTGAAGTGTGTTTCCCTCTATATTTATATGCCTTTATATCCACACACATCAGTATATCTATGTGGGTGTGTGCGTTAAGATGCTGCCCAACACTGTGAACTGTGTTAACCTTGGGGACAGGGCCTAGGGGCTTTGGGGAGAGCAGACTTTCCTTTTATATTTTATACCTTTTTACCCGGTTTACATAATTCTACCATGCACATGAATTAATTACTTTTCTTTTAAAAATTGACGCCTATGATCCCAACACTTTGGGAGGCCGAGGCGGGCGGATCACTTGAGGCCTGGAGTTCAAGAGCAGCCTGGCCAATATGGTGAAACCTGTCTCTACTAAAATTACAAAAAATTAGCCGGGCATGGTGTTGCTCACCTGTAGTCCCAGCTGCTCGGGAGGCTGAGGCAGGAGAATCACTTGAACCTGGGAGGCAGAGGTTGCAGTGAGCTGAGATCGCGCCACTGCACTCCAGCCTGGGCAACAGAGTGAGAGTCCATCTCAAAAAACATCAAAAATAAAAATAAAAATAAAAATTCAGAAAGCCCTCATCCTTGAGAAGGTTAGGCATCCCTGGGCTGGACTGTACATTTCCTGAGGCCAAGGATGGGTTTTCTCCCCTTCTGCCTCCTCAGCTTCAGCATACAGAGCCTGGGACATACAGGACATACAGCATACAGGCTTGAGAACGCCTGTCACAGGATAGCTGCCTGTTTGTGCCGGTCCCTACTTCAGCTCCGTAAACATAGGTGCTTTCCTTCCCCAAGAAGACGCTCTTCCCGGCCCTTCTCTCCATGCTTGCTCAATCCCCCAAGTTCTATCCCTTGTTCCTGGTACCTGTGGAGGACCCTGTCTCTAAAGCCAGCCCTCTTTACTGAGCACTGCTGACTTCTCTCCTCCCTGGAGGCCCAGCCCCACATGGCACTTTGGACTCAGTGGTGCCTCCTCAGCTCACTATCTCTCCTTTCTTGGGAGAGAGGCCAGATGTTGGATGCTGAGTGGTGTAGTTTGAAAGGAGTCGAGGAGGGAGCCAGTAAACACTGGAGTGAGTGACGGCTGTTCCAGTCTGACATATGCTTACGTGGCCAGGCTCTCTTTGAAAGTCTCCAGATGCTGCTACTTGCCAGGAAAGGAGGCTTGGAGAGTTTGGAGAGGGTTGGGAGGAGGTAGAGATAACATCATGGCCATCGCTGCACAAGGAGGACTTTCTTGAACTCCTGGCAGGAGGTCCAGACCCAGAGTAATGGGTGCCCTAGTGGGAAACCTTTTGGCAATACAAAATCTGATGTGCTGTGGCTGAGTGTGTGTGTGCGCGTGCATGTGCCTGTGTGCACACGTGTACACTTACTGTTCGTGGAGTGGACCAAACAATTGTTGGAGGGGTTGTGGCAAAATCCTTCTTTGTTACTTTCCTATTTGTCTTTGTCTAGCTTCTGTGCATAACACAGAAGGGAGGAGCAGGCGGCTGCGGAGTCGTGGGAGAGTTGCACGTCCACAATGTGGAAGTGGGCTCGGAAATGGTGTTTGGGATCCGTTTTCATACTTGTCTGAAACATTTGGAAGAAATCACTTTCTTGTAATTGAACATTACTGGATGTGTGTATTTTCTTTGAAACAACCTCCTTAAGCTTAGGAAAAAGTGATTATTATGCCTTCTCAGGAGTGGTCTGCATTGGACTGTCTCGTGTTATTTTCTTGGTTTCCTGAACCTGAAACGTTAAAGGAGAATTCTGGAAGATTGGAAGGAAACCAAGGTTGCATATGGGATTTTCCTTTCCCTCTTCAGGAGTTCCCCCCACACAAGACCAGATTCTGTCATAAGCAGAAAAAAGAGATGTGGGATTGTATGTGGTTCTGATACAACTGCCACGTTCTTAAGAAGTTACATCATGAGAATCACTTTTTCTCCTGCAGTGTTTTGGTTTCCAGGGAGGAATTAGCAGCAAGAGTATGTGTGTGCATGTACACGTGCGTGTGTGTGTGTGTGCATGTGTGTGTATGTGCAAGAGGTGAGAGAGGCAGAAGGCAGGCAGAAAGAATGGGGTTTTTGGTGCAGTGCTGACTAATTTGCCCAAACTAAAAAAGCTGGTGCTCCCACCATTATGCCAGGCTACCTCCCTGTGTAGTAGGTGACACAGCTGATGTAGATGTATAAAAATACAGCCCCTATAGTTTAATTTATCTCTCTGAGCCTCAGTTGCCTCATCTGTAAAATGGATCTTAATGTATATAAATCCTTTCACCTGACACAAAGTAAGTGTCAAATAAATTGTTGCAATGACAGTGATCAGACTGTATATGAGCTCCTAGAGGCCCAGGGCTTGTGTGACTCCCCTGCACAGAGCAGGGCTTGGGAAAATTTTTACAGAGTTTGCTGAATGGATGAGGGAGTGAACAGGATGCAAGATGCTGTTACTATATTGTGGTGTTCATTACGTCTATGAAAACATAAACTCCATGGGGAGTCCTGCCCGTCTTATTTGCTGCTGTGTCCCCAGAGCTCATTTAATCTGTGATGGACACGAGACTGGGAAAGGTGGGAGAGGACACCTGCCACTCATGCCCCAGCATGCTGGTATCGCACCTGTCCCTTTGTTCCCCTGTGCATCCACACATGCCCGGCGCCCACCACACTCAGCCCACACTTTACTTGGAGCCTCTCATTCATCCTTTAAGACCCAGCTCAGTGGTTCTACTCAGCAGTGTCTTCTTTGACCCCCAAAGGCATTGGTCACCGACGACTTTGTGCTCCAGTGAACCACCTGGTGGGTGGGTGTTGAATAAACACATGAATGAACTAAGAAGCAGTGTATGGCAGTTAGGCCCCCATGTACTCATTCGTAACAGCCTCAAACTTAGAAGACATCCTTGATTCCTCTCTCTTCTTTTCCCCCTGCATGTCGTCCGTCAGTAGGTCTTGTCTGTGTAACCTCCAAAACATCTCCTGGATCCATTCCCCATGAATCCAAGCTGCTGCTGTCTGTTACCTCCTAACTGACTTAACTGCCTCCGGTTTTGGCCTTTCCAGTGTAGTTCTCCACAAGGTAGCCAAAGTGATCTTCCAAAACAGTGCCGATCAGATCATGTCACTTCCCTGCTCAACACTCTCTAGCACAGCCGGGTGTGGTGGCTCATGCCTGTAATCCTAGCACTTTGGGAGGCCAAAGCAGGTGGATCACTTGAGGTCAGAAGATCAACTCCAACCTGGTCAATGTGGCGAAACCCTATCTCTACTAAAAATACAAAAATTAGCCAGGTGTGGTAGCGGGCATCTGTAATCCTAGTGCCTGTAATCCCAGCTACTGGGGAGGCTGAGGCAGGAGAATCGCTTGAACCTGGGAGGTGGGTGTTGCAGTGAGCCAAGATCGTGCCACTGCACTCCAGCCTGGTACCTGGTTGACAGAGTGAGACTGTGTCTCAAAAAGGAAAAACCTCTCTAGCATACCCTCCAGTATACAGTATACTCCAAATGAAACCCCAGCTCCTCACCATGGCCTAAAAGGCCATTCATGCCCTGGCCCCAGCCTGTCTGTCCACTGCTTCCAGGTGACTCAGCTCCAGCCATGGCCTTCTCCCTCCATAATAAACCTGCTAGGTTCCTGTGCATCTCATAGCCTTTGCACTTGCTGCTCCCTCTGCCAAGAATACTCATATTCCCCCTGGTTTGTATGGCTGCCTCCTTCCTAAGGTTTCAGCTCATGTATCGCATCCTTAGAGAGTCGTTCGTTGACCATCCCGGCAAGTATCATCTTCCACCCTATTTCATTTCTTTATGGCATTTATCAGTATCTTAAGTTACCTTCTTTGTTACGTGCATTTTCTGACTCCCTTCCTAGAATGTAGGAAGGGACCTTCTGTGCCTGCCCACCTCGTGTGCCCAATGCCTGGGACAGAGGTTCTTGAGTATCTATGAATTTGGGTGGAAAAAATGACATTCATTAACTTTGAACCGAAATTTAGCATTTCTCTCATTTATTAATATAGACAATGAACCATAGTAATATTAATAGTACCTAGGACTTGGTCACCAATAGAAATCACAGATATTTTCTTTTTTTTTTTTTTTTTTTTTTTGAGACCGAGGCTTCCTCTGTCGCCCAGGCTGGAGTGCAGTGACGCGATCTCGGCTCACTGCAAGCTCCGCCTCCCGGGTTCACTCTATTCTCCTGCCTCAGCCTCCCGAGTAGCTGGGACTACAAGTGCCCGCCATGACGTCCGGCTGATTTTTTGTATTTTTAGTGGAGACGGGGTTTCACCGTGTTAGCCAGGATGTTCTCGATCTCCTGACCTCGTGATCCGCCCGCCTTGGCCTCCCAAAGTGCTGGGATTACAGGCGTGAGCCGCTGCGCCCGGCCTACAGGTATTTTCATGTCATAACATTTGTGAGCAATCCAGAACATCTGTGCTCATAACTACTTTGAAATTATGGCACTTATTAGACTCCCCAATAGTTCTTGTTATTGAATACAGTAATAAAGATACATATTCCCTTATGTAAATACATATATTACTACATAACGAATTATTTTAAAATAATTTAATATGTATATTTAAATTTTTTTTGGTATAATTTTATGCATTTTAAAACATTTCTATGAGAAGGAGCCTGGAGGCTTCACCAGACTGCCAAAAGGGTCTAAGATACAACATCATTAGGAACTGTTGGTTAGGACAGTGCCTAGCATGAGGTAGGGGCACAGTGAATGAATGAATAGTGTGTGTCTTCCCCTTTCCAGTGAGTCAATGCATTTTCAGGGTCAGGTTTCCTGTGGATTGGCATAAACTTGATGTTTAGGAACGAGCCTTGGTCAAGGTCTTGTGGAAATCTACTCTAACTGCCTGGTGCTGACAGAGAGGCATCTATCGCAGGGCCCTGGGCTGCTCTCCTTTTCTTTCAGACACAGGCTCTTTTCTTCAGTTCCTGCCTGTGCATCTGCTTCCTCCCCCTGCTTTCTTCCCTCTGACCAGACTGTCCCTGCATGGGGCCACCGTCTACTCCTCCGGGTGTGGCACCTTAGCTTAGTTGACCAGCAGAGACTAGTATCTCAGGGTCCTGAGTTCTTGGGAGAACCAGGGGGCACCCTAGTCTCGTCAGTCTGGCTGAGGATGCACAGTTCCCTATCTTCAGAGCCCACTCTGGGTAGGGAAGCAGTTCTCAGGGAGGGGCTAGGCCAGGATGACCCCCTCAGTGGGAGTCTGCTCCCTGATACAGAACTGGGGGTTCAGCCAGGCCTCAGAGACTGAAGTTGGGTGGGTGGGGGTTTCTCTGAGCCTTGGAAAGGACATTCTGTCATACTTGATCCTGTGCTTTCGTAGCATGTGAAGTATCACTTGTCTGAGAGTTGCTGCCTATAAAATCGGCCATTTTTATCAGGGGCGAGACATGCCAGAGTCAGATTGGAAACACGTGCTCTGTCTTTCCTTCTAGGTCAGATCTCCCATAGAAAGCATAATGGGTAACACACTATGGCTGCCATACTTCATCTGTAGGTGGGCTTGGGCCACCGCGGGAGGGTAGGCAGGTTGAGAGGACTCCTGTACTTGGACCCTTGGACTCAGCTATGCTCCCTGGGGAGCCTGGAACCCATTGCTGGTGATCCCCTTTCCAGCAGTGGAAGCCCATGGTTTTACAAAGCATGATATTGTTCTTTTGCAAACACTTAAAGTTAATTTTTTGTTTGTTGTAGGAAAAAGAATAGGTATAAATGAATAGAAAATTGTAGGATAACACTGTATTATCAGTAGTAACTGATAATCTTGATTGAGTACTTGCCCTATGTCTGGCCCCGATGGAGCATTTTAAACACATTTCCTCATCCAGTGCTCACCTGGACTCTTATAAGAGGCAGTGTCAGGGATGGTGAAGAGCCCAGGCCTTGGCATTGACCGACCAGGGTTTGAACCTCCCAGTCCTGCCACTAACTTGCAGCAAGTCACATTACCTCACTGTGCTTCCATTTCCCTGAAGTCTAAGTCGTCTTTACCTCATGGGGCGGCTGTGACAATTAAATGAGCTAATCACGTGATGCTTAGCCTGATGCCTTGCATAGCACCTGCACTCACTGTTAGTGCTGATGTTGGTGTGTGGAGCGGAGCCTCCCAGTGATGCTGAAGAAATGAGTAGCATGGTGGTGCCATTCAGATGGGCAGAGGGTGTGCGCTGATGGCCAGTGACAGAAGAGGGTCTGAGAACTGTGTTGAAGGCTTTGAGACTTGAGAATTCAGTTGTTAGGAAAGCAGGGAGAGCAAGGCCTCTCGTTTGGGCCAGGCTGAGCAGATTGAGCTCCGTGTCTGTGCTCCCCTTGGGAAGAGCTACAGAGTGCCAGGCACACCCAGAAAGCAGCCAAGCCCATGTCAGCCTGGGCCTGAGACAGGCTGGATCCACTCAAAGAGGATCGAGCTGGCTGTCTTCCATTTGGTCTCCTGTGGTGACTCTCTGTTAGGCCTGGATTGAATCACTTTAATCCTGTTTGAACTGATCTGAACAGGTTCCATCCATACCAGCTGGTTTGTTCTGGCTTAGCACAGACAGGCTGAGTTGGTCAGCCTTATACTGCCTTTGAATCTTGAGCTGGATTTATGTTTAGTCTCAGTCTTTGGTTTCCCATTTTGAAGTGTATGGGTTTTTCAGGGGAGTTTCTGTTGGAGGGTTCCAGCCACTCCATCCTGGGAGCCTCTCCTTGCCTCCAGGGGCTGTTTCCCTCCCCTCCGTGCCATCTCTTCTGCACTAGACATTCCTCAAAGTTGTTTGCTTATTAATAGTATCCTGGCTAAGTGTGGTGACTCATGCCTATCTATAATTCCAGCGCTTTGGGAGGCGAAGGTGGGAGGATCCCTTGAGGCCAGGAGTTCAAACTAGCCTGGACAATGTGGTGAGACTTCATTTCTACAAAAAATAGAAAAAGGTAGCTGGGCATGGTGGCACGTGCCTGTAGTCCCAACTGCACGGGAGGCTGAGGATCCCTTCATCCCAGGAGTTTGAGGTTGCATTGAGCTATGATTGCACCACCGTACTCCAAACTGGGAAACAGAGCTGTCTCTTAAAAAAACAAAACAAAACAAAACAAATATATATATATATATATATATATATTTGATATATATATATATATCAAGGGGAATGGGGGAGAGAAGAGTTAAACATGTAAGTTCAGATCACCCTCATGAAACAGCTGAAGGTACTTCTTTTATTGTAGTATAATTTATATTTCATAAAACCTACCCCTTCTAATGGTATAATTCTATGATTTTTAGTGAATTTGTAGAGCTAACTGCCACCATGATCCAGTTTTAGAACATTTCCATCCCTCAGAAACTCCTGTGTCCTTGTGTAGTCAGTTCCGCCCCTGCCCCCGGCCCACCAGTGATGTGCACTTTTGTCGCTCTAAATTTGCCTTTTCTGGACATTTCCTAAAAATGGAACCGTAGTACATTCCTTTACATCTGCCTTCTTTCCCTGAGCATGTGTTTTAAGGTTTGTTGGTGTGGTGACTGTAGCAGTGTGTCACCTCTCTGTTTTGCTGGGTAGTGCTCCATCCTGCGGATGTGTCGATTGAATTGTCTGTCTGTTTACCAGGTGATGAACATTTGGAGGGTTTGTAGCTTTTGGCTTTTATGAATAATGGTGCTGTAAGCATTCATGTTCATGTCTTTGTGTGAACATATTTTTTTTTTTTTAGGTAGATACCTAGGAGTAGAATTACTGGGTCATGTGGTAAATTTATATTTAACTTTTAAAGAAAATACCAAACGATCTTTCAAAGCAGCTGTGCCATTCTGCCTTCCCACCAGCAATGCATGAGGGTCCCGTCTCTGCACATTTTTGCCAATACTCATTATGGCCTGTTGTTGTTGTTTTCTTTTGTTTTTAGTTATAGCCATCCTGGTAGGTGTGATGTGGTATCTCATTATGGTTTCATTTGTGTTTCCCTGATGGCATTTCTCTTATTAGTCATTCATGTATCTTCTTCTTCTTTTTTTTTGAGATGGAGTCTCACTCTGTTGCTCAAGCTGGAGTGTATGGTGCAATCTGTGCTTACCGCAGCCTCTGCTTCCTGGGTTCAGGCGATTTCCCTGCCTCAGCTTCCTAAGTAGCTGGGATTACAGGCATGTGCCACCTGACCCGACTGATTTTTGTCTTTTAAATAGAGATGGAGTTTCATCATGTTGACCAGGCTGGTCTCAAACTCCCGACCTCAGGGGGTCTGCCCGCTTCGGCCTCCCAAGGGACTGGGATTACATGTGTGAGCCACTGTGCCTGGCCCATATATCTTCTTTTGTAAAATGTCTGTTCAAATCTTTTGTGGAGCTGCTTTTTCAACCTGCGGTAGCTGTGGATCTGTGGTTCTTGGTGATGGCGAACATGGCTTCTCTCAGGACAAAAATGACTAACAAATGAGACTTCTCAGCCCGTCTCCTCTCCTTGCTCATAAAAGAGGACTTTGGCCTCTCCAGCTCAGCTGTTTTTCTAAGGAAAAACTTTACCTGACCAGCTCTGTTTTTTTTTTTGTTTTTACTATGAAAATTATCAAGCACTTGGAAAAGTGCAGAGACTGATACAATGAACTCCTCTCTACCCTCTTGTCTAGATTCAGCCATCGTTATCATGCTGCTGTATTTGCCTTCTCTCTACTCACATATATTTTCCGGACCCATTTGAACCTAAGTTTTAAACTCACTTTACGCCTGTATGTTGACACACACCTCACAAAGGATAAAGACTTTTTCCTACTTAACCACTGCACTGTTATCATACTTAGGAGAATTGACAGCAAGTCAGTGGTACCCTCTAAGAACCATAGTCAGCTTTCTCCCAGTTGATTCCCAAATGTTGTTTATAGGGCGGGCTAGTTCTTCTGAGTGTTCTTGGGAAGAATGGGAAGGTAGAGGGCTCACAGGATAGAACTGAGGAGGGGGTAACTGAAGTGGTTATATTGTATTGGAGCAGCTTTGAGGGATGAGAGAAGAGCCATTATCAGCACTGGAGATGTACCAGGAGAGAACCTGGGTCATTTGGACATTCCTTTTTGGTTGCTTGCCCCTGTTTCTTTTTTTCTCTTTTCTTTTTTTTTTTTTTTTTTTGTTTTGAGACAGAATCTTGCTCTGTCGCCAGGCTGGAGTGCAGTGGCCCGATCTCGGCTCACTGCAACCTCCACCTCCTGGGTTCAAGCGATTCTCTTGCCTCAGCCTCCTGAGTAGCTGGGACTACAGGCGCCTGCCACCACGCCCAGCTGATTTTTGTGTTTTTAGTAAAGATGGGGTTTCACCATGTTGACCAGGCTGGTATCGAACTCTTGACCTGAAGTAATCCGCCCTCTTTGGCCTCCCAAAGTGCTGGGATTACAGAGCCACTGTGCCCGGCCGCCCCTGTTTCTTTGACAGCATACTGCTGTGTGCCGGGCCCTGTGACTGAGGGACCTGGGAGGGTTGCAAATGGAGTCAATATCATCAGGCTGACTTTTTCTTCTTTTTGAGCTACCTCCAAAGACTGGAGCCAACTGCAGTTATCCAGGCAAATCATCTTTCGCAGTGACCTTTGGGCTAGATCTTGCCTTCCAGGACTGATTTTCGCATATGCATCACAGATTCGGCATTTCCCAAATAAAATTCATCATCTTTCCCCCAAATCTGCTATGTCACCTCTGTTCCTTCCTTGAAGAAGGACACACCATCCTTCTGGTACCTCATGCCAAAAACCGTCTCATCCTCAGCTGGTACTTCTGCCTCCCCTCCACTTCAGTGCCTGGGGAGTCTCAGTCCTTCCTGTCTCTCAGTCTGTCTCCTCTCTGACTTGACTGCCTCAGCCTCAGCTCAGGGGCCCTTCCTTACCTCTTGCCTGGATAACTGCAGTTGGTTCCAGTCTTTGTCTTCTCCTCGCCTTCCTCCCCACCCCCTCCCTACTCTCCTGGTCACTTGCCACTAAAAAGCTGTCAGTGGCCACAGCTTTCTGTGTTCAGTGATGTGGTAAATGCTCTGTTATAGGTGTGTACACTTGGGTGACAGAACACTGGCTCTGCTTTGGGTTGTTCAGGCATGATAGCCAGAAGAAGGGATGTTTGAGCAGGGTCTTGAATGATGACAGGGTGATAGGGTGGCATGAACAAAGCCATCAAATAATGAGAGATCTGCCTCCCCTGCTGCCTCAGTTTCCCCACATGTAATAGGGTGTAATGATAGGACCTACTTCAGGATTTTTGGGTTAGATGAGTTAATGTATGCCAAACATGGCATATAGTACTATATGGGGTTAGCTATTACCCAGGTTATTATTGATGAAGAAGTGTGGTGCCAGGGGAACACAGGAGAATTTGCTTGTCCTCTTCACCCTGCCTTTGTTTTAAAAGAAAAATCAAGGCTGGATGTGGTGGCTCACACTTGTAATCCTAGCACTTTGGGAGGCCGAGGTGGGAGGATTGCTTGAGCCCAGGAGTTTGAGACCAGCTAGGCAACATACAACATAGCAAGACCCCACCTTCACAAAAAAATTAGTGGGACATGATGGCACATGCCTGTAGTCCCAGCGACTTGGGAGACTGAGGTGGAAGGATCACCTGAGCCCAGGAGGTTGAGGCTGCAGTGAGCTGTGATTGATCCACTGCACTCCAGTCTGGGTGACAGAGCGAGACCCTGTCTCAAAATGAGTAAGACAAAGATCACAAACTCTAGTGCCTGCAAGGGCCAGGCACGCACTGAAATGGTTGCACAAGCCAAGTGGGGACTAAAAGGCCCTGCTCCAATCCAAGGGGCAGCCGCCACTCAGCTGGCTGATGGTCACCATGCAGGAAAATGGGCCCAGTATTGCCAGAAAAGTCAGAAATCCAGAGTTCTATGTGAAATCTTCCAATTTTTAAATGTTGGTAATTAATTTTAAAAATACCAATACCCTATACAAGCCCATCAAACTGTGTCTGTGGGCCATAGTTCACCCGAAAGCCGCTAGCTGATGACCTTTCTTTAAAGGTCTCCTCAGATGATCTGCTCAAGTCTGGTACAACTTTCGCCTGGGGTTGGGGATAAATTTGTTTTGAAGACTGGTTTTTATGAGCCCCTTTGCCTTGCAGGACTTCTCCAGACAGGTTATGTTACCTGCAGAGGCTGCCCTGAAGCTCCCTGTGGCCTGGAGACTATGTACAAGAGGAATGGTCTGATGGCTAGCGTGTTGGTCACCTCTGCCACTCCACAGGTACTGAGGCTGCAAGAATTGGGACAGTGGGTAGAGGGGTCTCCTTTCAGCTAACCCAGGCCCCAGCTGAGGCTTGGATAGCAAGGCAGTAGGGCTCTATGAATACCACCATTCTTAGCACTCCTAAGGCCCCTGGCCACGCCAGGCGTGAGATTTGGGAGGCAGTCAGCCCTGAGGATCAGCATGTTTTCTGAAGTCGTTCTCTTCAAAGAAAAACAAATACCTGCCCAGTCCAGTCGTAGCAAGTGCCACATTCCATTTTGGTGGCAAGAAGGGATCAGACCTTTCCCAGGAAAAGCCGCTGCTGATTATAAATAAGTCACACACATTCCGGAATGAAGTCAGACAGAAGTCATTCCAACTGGCCCTGGGTTCTTATTTACCTTGCTCAGTAGGAAATGGCTGTAAGGACTGGTGGTCTGCAGTGGCCTGGGCTAGGGCCCCTGCCGTGGGGTTTGGAAATTTGCTTTCCATGCTCAGTCATGGCACAGAAGCATGCGGGAAGAGTGGATGCCATTTGAGGCCCAGGATGCCACCACCCTATTGTGTGTGAAACGCCGCCTCCTCTGACAGATTGGCAGGCCATACCAGGGTTTAAACCCACAAGGCCCTCCTCGTTATGCTGGGCTTTTGAAGTGATCCTGGGTAACCAGCCAAAAAGTCATAGGAATCAGTTCATTTCTTATGAACCTTTCAAAAAATTCGGTGTTTTGATCTCTGGTCCTGAAATCGGAATAGGTTTAAGTAAAGCTGCTACTGCAGCAGAATTGTCATTACCCTCATCATCATCACCAATGATGTACTTGGGGCAGCTTTTGATTGAACACGTCCCCTTGTATGATTGTGTGTGTTTGGGGCAGATACAATGGTGTGTCACTGCAAAGTTATAATACCTGAAATCCTGGGAATGGATTTCTTTTTGTAACTAGAGGAATCAGACTTCTATTTCCATCTAGAGTGACGCTTCTTTCTTCTCTGCTCTGTGTGTGTATATGTGTATGTGTGTGTGTGTGTATATCTATATAAGTATGTATATATATGTGTATACACATTATACACATTCACACATATTTGCTGTGTATATGTACATATATGTGTATCCAGCACAAGGTAAGTACTCAGTAAATATTTACTGAATAATTGAATGAGCAAATGGATGAATACATGTATAACTGAAGTGCTCAATAAATTTTGATGACTGAGTGATACATTTACACCCATATAGCCCCATAATTTGTTGCTTAATATATACCGGGCACTTTTTTGCATGTTCCATGGGCATTGTCTAATTTAATATTCACAATAACCCCATCAGGTATATATTATTATTTTATCCCCAGTTTATAGATGAGGAAGCTAAGGCACAGACAGGTGAACAAGCTGGCTTGGAATGACACAGCTGCCAGGTGGGTGGGGATTCAAACCCTGACTCTCGAGCTGGTGCTCCTAACCATGACATTATACCATCCAAAAGAAAATCCATCCTGTCACCCTGATATATTCTGCTTTCTGAAGGTGGGTGTGGAAGTACAGAACAGTTTGTACAGAATTGTCTGCTCAGGATCTCCGTGTAAGACTGGGAGATGTAGTAGACTGCCAGCTCCAGCAGCATCAGGAGAAGTCTTTGTAACTTTTCCAAAGTTCATTCTGCATAGGTTCTCCTCAGGGGAGACTGTCCTGTCACTGTGGAACTTTAAAAATAGTCATGCCTGGGCCAGGTGTGGTGGCTCACGCTTGTAATCCCAGCACTTTGGGAGGCCGAGGTGGGTGGATCACCTGAGGTCAGTAGTGTGAGTCCAGCCTGCCAACATGGCGAAACCCGTCCCTACTAAAATTACAAAAATTAGCCAGGCGTGGTGGCGGGTGCCTGTAATCCCAGCTACTTGGGAGACTGAGGCAGGAGAATCACTGGAACCCGGCATGTGGAGGTTGCAGTGAGCCGAGATCACACCGCTGCACTCTTGCCTGGGCGACAGAGCAAGACTCCCACTCAAAAAAAAAAAAAAAAAAAATAGCCATGCCTGAGCTCACCCGAGTCCCCTTGAGTCAACTCTCCTGGGAGTGGAGGCAGATTCTGCCAGTTACTTTTTAAGCTTTATTTTATATAACCCGTACTATAGCCCTGGGAAGTAGGTTTAATATCACCATTTTACAGATGATAACTGACTCTGTAAAACGAAGTTATTTGTCTGAGTTCAGATAGCAACTGGTGTGGAGCTGGCATTTTAATCAGGCCTATCTGACCTCAGAGCTCTTAACCACTATGGTATGCTGCTTCTTAAGATCATTTTAAGAGTTTTTGGTATAGTAGACTCATTTTAAAATCTTTTGATGACACAGGCCTATCGAAATCTACAGGTTTAAGTTCCTGCTCCTCTTTTAAACCTTACTTTTCCAGTTGTTGACTATTGGTTTCCCTCACTGGCCTAAAAACACTCTAGTTTTCAGGAAGATTACAGAGTTTTTCCAGATATAGCCATTTTGGAAAGAGTGAAATAAAGAAGAATTAATAAAAGCATATTCTCTAAATCTCAGTCAAAGATGTTGAGGTTAATGGAAACCACAAAATCCTTCTTCGTGAGCTGAGACTAATAAAATTGTCTATGAACAGGGCACAATTTTTGGGCGGTAAGCTTGATTAAGCTTAATGAAGTTAAATTAAAGAGAAAGTATATTCAACTTTCTGGGATCCCCAGTGTTGAGATTCATGAAATCAGCCACATTTGAGGAGTTTTAACTTGCCTTTTTATGGGAGACTCCCTTCATATACATGCAGGAGGCAGAGTATCCTTAGCACAAAGGACTCTACTAAATATAACTTTCACACCGGCCTCTAAAGCCAGTTGGTTACCTCTCAGCTCATTGGCAAGCAGGCTTTGAATTCCAAGTGGCCTGCATGATAAATAAGCCTTGAGAGCTACTTTCACATTTTGTGTAACAATTTCCTGCAATGACTTCAAGTAGGAAAAAGAGAGGTAAAACCAGGTAATGTTTGAAAGACATCATGAAGCAGATTGTCTCCTCAGGCCTCCTAAGACATGCAGTCCTGTTCTCTCTCAAGGAAGATTGGGCTGTCATTTTTTACCCCACCAGTAAAACACTGGCCAGAGAAAGTTAGGGTGTGGCAACTGAAGGTATGTGTTTTGGGGTCAGATAGATACAAAAGTAAGTTTACTTTCTGGCTTTCCCTTTCATAGCGGAGATACCTTGGAGAAGTAACATTGCCTCTACTTCCTTATCTATAAAATGGGAACAATAATAATGTGTATTCATAGGGCACACATGAGAAGGAAATAAGATGATACACATGCAGTGCTTAACACGGTGCCTGGACTGGGGTAAAGCGCTAATCAATAGAAGCTGTTTTTATTGTACTATTCTATTGCTCTCCCATCCTCAATTCCGAGGAGGTTTGGGAGGCAGTGATTCCAAGTCAGATCATTCAGTTAACACCATCTCTTGCTGCTCTCCACAGGGCAGCAGCAGCTCGGACTCTCTGGAGGGCCAGAGCTGCGACTATGCCAGCAAGAGCTATGATGCCGTTGTCTTCGATGTCTTGAAAGTGACCCCAGAGGAGTTTGCTGTAAGTGAAACAGAGCTGGTGTGGGTGGCTGGGCACCACAACAGGGCACTAGAGGGAGCCACCACTTAGGCTTTTGGCTCAGATTGGAAACATTCTATATGCCCAACAAGAGGGTTGGTATTTCACCCTTTATGAAATACAATGCAGCATTAAAAAGGGTGCTGTCCTGAAATTAACTGCCCTGGAACGCTGTATGCTATATATATAAAAATGAAAGGAGCAGACTAAAGCACAGTTTGTGGAGAACATGCAATTTAAAAAATGCATGTACAGGCTGGGCGAGGTGGCTCACGCCTATAATCCCAGCACTATGGGAGGCTGAGGTAGGAGGATGGCTTGAGCCCAGAAGTTCGAGACTAGCCTGGGCAACAGAGGGAGACTGCCTCTCCAAAAATTGGAAATAAAAAAATAAGCCAGGTGTGGTGGCACACACTTGTAGTCCCAGCTCAGGAGACTGAGGTGAGAGGATTGCTTGAGCCTGGGAAGTTGAAGCTGCAGTGAGCTGTGATCATGCAACTACATTCCAGTCTGGGTGACAGAGTAAGACCCTGTCTCACAAAAAAAAAAGAAGAAAAAAGCATGTATAACACACATATGATACGTATTTGCATGAGGTCTAGATTTTTTGTTTACATATTCATAAATATCTGGATCTATATAGCCAAACATATTATTTACTGTAGTATTTGGTCATAGATTCCAGGTAATTAGAATTAAATTTTTCTATTTGTTTATGTATACTTTCTACATTTTTATAATAACCATTTTCTACGATGATAAACAATATTATTTGGGCAATTAAAAATATATAAATTAAAAAAAGATGTATCTTCAAACAGTGTGTTGCTCCTGGTCTAACTAAGGGATGGTCCCTTGTGGTGGAGCAGTGTTGGCTCCTTGTTTTGCCATGACTTGTTTTCCTCCTTTTGTACCTTGACGGTAGAGGGAGAATATTGACTCTGGGGTTACCTCAAATCTGATTGTGAGTGTTGTCCAAGCGTTGAACTTCTCTCCAGAACCCTGGAAGTGTTTCCAACCCATACCCACGTCCTCTCTAGAACTCTCTTTGGTAAAAGAAGTTTCTTGTCCTCCTGGGTGCCAAGGGAAGTAGCTGGGCCCCATGTCATTGCTCTGCCATCATTGGCTTCTTCTATGTTTACTTTGTGCCAGGCCACACTGAGTCTGGCACATACATCATCTCCTTCAGTGTGTCTCAGGGATCGTTTTAAAACCTTCAGACTCTCTAGTGGCTCCCTCCTACTAGAATGAGACCCGGAGTTCCTCCTGAGGCCTCCAGTACTCTCTGTGGTCCGGCCAAGCCTCCTCTTCTGCCTTTCTCCCACTGTCTTTCTTCCCCAGGTTCACCAGCATCCTCTCTCCTTTTTTCAGTCTTCATGGCTTTTCCTTAGTTGTCTGCTCACTCTGTGTTCAAATGTCTGTCCTCAGGACTTCCACTGAGCTAAAGTAGCATCTTTCCATCGTTATCTTTCTCCTTAACTCTGCTCTGTTTTTCTTCATAATTCTTATTACTACCCAACATTACATTATAGAATAATAATTTTTTTTTTTTTTCAAGACAGCATCTCATTTCATCACTCAGGCTGGAGTGCAGTGGCACAGTCACAGCTCACTACAGCCTCAATCTCCCTGGCTCAAGTGATCCTCCTGCCTCAGCCTCCCAAAGTGCTGGGGCTACAGGTGCACACCACCATGCCCTGCTAATTTTTTTGATTTTTAGTAGAGATGAGATCTCACTGTGTTGCTGTGGCTGGTCTCCAGTTCTTGGACTCCACCTCAGCCTCCCAAAGTGCTGGGATTGCAGGCGTGAGCCACCACTCCCGGCCTATATGATAATAAATTTTTATTTCGTATCTCTTCCACTGGAATATACACTTTCTAAGGATGGGAACTTATCTGACTTGTTCACTGCATTTTTTCCCAGTGTCCAAAAAATTACTGGCTCATAGTAGGTGCTCAGTAAATATGTATTGCCTGAAAGAGTTCAGTTCTTTTTTTTTTTTTTTTTTTGAGATGGAGTCTTGCTCTGTCACCAGGCTGGAGTGCAATGGCGGGATCTTGGCTCACTGAAACCTCCGCCTCCTAGGTTCAAGTGATTCTCCTGCCTCAGCCTCCTAAGTAGCTGGGATTACAGGTGCATACCACCATGCCCAGCTAATTTTTGCATTTTTAGTAGAGATAGGGTTTCACCATGTTGGTCAGGATGGTCTCAATATCCTGGTCTCATGATCTGTTTGCCTTGGCCTCCCACAGTGCTGGGATTACAGGCATGAGCCACCGCACCTGGCGAAGAGTTCAATTCTTACAACAACTCAATGAGGCATATCATTAGCTCCCAAATTTCTGATAAAGTAAGGATCCAACAGATTAATTTTCTTACATGGATTATATAGCAAGGTATTGGCAGAGCCAGGTCTGAAACTCTCATCTCCTAATTACCCATGTAATGCTAGGAAGTAATATTAAGAGCAACTCTTATTTTTGAACACTGATTATGTCTAGGTCTTGTGCTAAATGTTTTACATGCTTTATCTCATTTACTTTTCCTAACAGCCTTATAAATTAGGTATTATTATTCCCAATTTACTGGTAAGTCAGTCAACACTTAGAGAAGAAAGTTGTCTCTTCACACAGGTAGTACATGGCACAGCTGGGATTAAACCAGGGCTGTCTGGCACAGTAGACCAGTGATTTCCAATAGAAATACAATGTAAGCTACGTATGCAATTTAAAATTTTCTAGTAATCGGCCGGGCATGGTGGCTCATGCCTGTAATCCCAGCACTTTGGCAGACTGAGGCGGGTGGATCACCTGAGGTCAGGAGTTCGAGACCAGTTTGATCAACATGGAGAAACCCCGTCTCTACTAAAAATACAAAATTAACTGGATATGATGGTGCATGCCTGTAATCCCAGCTACTTGGGAGGCTGAGGCAGGAGAATCGCTTGAACCTGGGAAGCGGAGGTTGCAGTGAGCCGAGATTGCGCCATTGCACTCCAGCCTGGGCAACAAGAGCGAAACTCCATCTCAAAAAAGAAAAAAGAATTTTCTAGTAACTACATTAAAAAATAAAAGAAGTGAAATTACTTGTGATAATATGTTTTATTTAACCATATATATCCAAAAAATATTACCATTTCAAAATACAAGCAACATAAAATTATTAAGATACTTCATATTCTTTTTTTTTCAAACTAAGTCTTCAAAATCCAACATGTGTATATGTAAGAAACAGGGTCTCACTCTGTTGCCCAGGCTAGAGTGCAGTGGCTATTCACAGGTGCAGTTACACCACAGTGCAGTGCCTTGAACTGCTGGGCTCAAGTCGTCTTCCTGCCTCAGCCTCCCAAATAGCTCAGACTATAGGCTTGTGCCACTGTACCTGGCTCCAATGTATAGTTTTTACTTTATAGTGCTAGCAACATTTCAATGCTCAATACAGTGCTCAGTAGCCACATGTGGGTAGTGGCTACCATATTGGACAGTGTAACACTAGAGTCCGTACTCTTAGCCACAAAGCTGTATTGTCTCTCCTTTAGAGGACTTCATGGATCTAGTCTGATGGCCTAGTTTCTATGTTCTATTTATGTATGTTTACTTGTACTTTTAAGAGTCATGTTTTTTAGCTTCATGAAAGAAGCAATAATGAGGCTTAAAAATCCCTTTATAGCTGTTTACTCTGTGGAATGGCAGAGAGTTAGACTGCATCATAGGAAAACATTGCCTAACAGGACTCCTTGGTGAGACTCAGAGCCTGGTTTTCTAGCCTCAGCCGTAGGGTATTGCTTGGCTTGCTTCAGGCTGCCTTTCTGAGGCTGGGAAGACTGTAGGGAAGGATGGTGAATACTTTTTGAGAATGCAGTGCTAAAACTTTGGCTGTCTCTGCTGTGGCTAGTGTGTCTTTAGCTTACATGTGAAACCAGGTCTCTGGAGTCTGGCCTCTGGGAAAGCACTGGAGTGCCTAGGTGTTAGAATTGAACCAGACCAACTGGCATTTTAGTTTCCTGTCTAGTGAAAGAAAAAACCCAGACGTGAAAACCCACTGAAAGAATTATTTGATTCTGGGAAGATGGTGGTGGCAGTAGCATATTTTAAAATTCTCTCTTAATCCGCATTCCCCCACTGCCCCACTATGAACATTCGGAACAACTAGACAGCAAACCCTGAAACCCGTGAACAAAATTGTAGTAAACCTAGGTGACAAGTTATCCTCATCACCCCCAAAATACAAGTGGTGTATATACATACAACGTATACCACCAACATCCACAAGACCTTCAGGGTATCAGCGTCTGTAGAGGAGAAAGCAGAATAAGCACTGGGGTATTTGATAGACTTGAGAATAGGAGAACCCCAAAGTTGCCAATAGATATTTGCTAGAAAGTTCAGTGCATCAGGGTGGGAATAGCAGTTGAAATTGGCAGGGATTTTGACTATTCAAATAATGGGTGAGTAGAAGGGATCTGTGGAATAGCCATTATGACCTCTTGAAACCAGGCAACTGGAGGGTCCCTTCTAGAATGATGCTGCATACCTAAGAAATTCAGTATGGAGTGGAGTCAAAATGATCAGAAAGGACAGAGATAGTTGTGGCAAAAGATGATCTAAGAGTCTCTCTCTGTGTGTGTGTGTGTGTGCGCGCGTGAGAGAGAGAGAGAGAAAAAAAATCTCAAGAAATAGTGGCCATGGTGTTGATCACTACATGAAAGCAAACTAAAACACAGCTGTGTGAAGTTAGAAGAGGTACTCTGAACCATATTACCCTCTAAAAACTCAGGAAAACTAATTTTGCATAAAAATAAGCAACAGGAAATTATTGCTGTCAAATCTCATTCAAAGTTATTATACAAAAAAAGAGACAAGAATCCCTATAGACAATGAGAGCATGCCAAAAAACAGACAAAACCTGTAACTGTTTATTTTAAAATGAGCTAAGAGATGTTAAGATCATGCATGAAGAACATAAATCAGAAATACGAAAATCTCAGAAATGAGACGACAGAACTTAGGAAAGACTTAAAAATAAAAGAATTCTGTTGGAAATGAAGATTGAACTAGAAGGAACACAGGAACACATAAACATAACAGAAAATGCCTAAGGGAAGAAACTTTTTCACATGAAAATAAATGAAGAAAGAATAAGACTTTGGGGAAAAGTGACAAATATTCATGATAGGCAAAGAACATCCAACATACAGATAATAGGAATTCCTGAAAGCAGGGAACAAAAAGGCAAGGGAACTTCACAAATAATTAAAACTAAAATTTAGGAAAATGTTCATGAAATTAAAAAAAAAAAAAAAAAGATTTGAAACTGCATGTTGAAAGAGCACACTGTGAAGCCGAGAATGTCAACCCCAAATGGTCAGTACTTTACGTTTGTAAAGACGTATTCTTTACAAATTACTGGATTTTAAAGGAAAAAAAATTATTTGGGCATGTAGGCAAAAACGGCAAATGACATATACAGGAAATGATTAGATTACCATCAGTCTTTTTTTGACAGAAACATGTTTTTGCCAAAAGGAAATAGAACTACATAATTAAATAAGGAAAGAAAAAAAAGTGAGCCAAAGAATTTATAATATATCCAGCAAAACTGACTTTAAAGTATAAAGGACACAAACAAACTGTTGTGAACGTGCAAGGCCCCAGAATCTTATTCCCCTGAGCCCTTCCTGAGGAGTCTATGAGAGAATGAGTCTTAGACATAGTTACAGAACCATTGCTATAAAGACAGGTAGAGAGCAGTAAACATGCAATTACTTGTGGAATTAAGACTGAATGAGGGTTAAAGGTAGAGGGTATGGTTTGTAATGAATGTGTGCCCAGATGGTAGATATAGTATGACTGTAGGATAAAGTAAATGAAAACTTATGGGATGCTGGAATCTTAGTATATACTCTGTCCTTGAGACCAAGATTTTCAAAATAGAAGAAAGGAGATACAGATATAATACAGAAGAGGTTAAGTAAGTTTTAAAAAATGTCCTGACTTTGAATTGGAAATATTAGTATGAATTCTGCATTGTGGTCTTGAAATAGCATTTCGTACTAAAAGAACCCATGGCTTCTGGAGAACTGGTTGATTCCAAGTCTAGGAAAGGACATGCTCAAGATGAGCCTGGTACATCTTCCCAGTACCCAGTGAGGAAGCTGTAAAGGAATAGGAGGGTCCGTGGCAAAAGGACTCAAGAGCTAGCTAGAAGTAGCTCCCATTGCCCCATCATGGCACAATTTGAGCTTCAAAAGGATAATAATTGCAAATGATTGAAACTCATCAAGCAATGGGTCACCTTTGGATGATAAGAGGAGGGCAGTTTATCATCTTAAAAACTGATAAATATAAGGAAAGAATCAAGCATTTGTTCTGCCTTTTACTTTTGAACTAACTACACTGGATAACCAAACAGTAGATGAGGGAAAGTGTCTATTAAATTGGTTCAGTTAATAAAAGGAAAAGAAATGAAAGAATTGGAATATCATAATTTTGTAACCCCAGTGAATGAAAATATCTAAGCAGTGAGCATCAATAGCCACTAAGATTACAAAAAGAGAGCCATCATGTGCCTCCTGATGAAGCAGTATGCTGCCACCTGCGGTCTTGTCAAAGGGATGAACCTGTGTCTGATGAAGTCCCTGAGTCCAGCTGCTGATTTGCAGACACACCAAGAAAGGAAGAACACGTTGACCTGCTCCATAAGTATGGAGAACTGTGTAGGTCAAATGGCTTGGATTCTTCAGCAGATATATTACAAGGAATATAAAGGGATGGAGAGAATATTTGTAGATTAAAAGAGATTTTAAAAATACATATCAGCTGGTGTGGTGGCTCACGCCTGTGATCCCAACACTTTGGGAGGCCGAAGTGGGTGGATCACAAGGTCAGGAGTTTGAGACCAGCCTGGCCAATATGGCGAAACCCCGTCTCTACTAAAAATACAAAAATTAGCCAGACATAGTGGCGCACACCTGTAGTCCCAGCTACTCAGGAGGCTGAGGTAGGAGAATCACTTGAACCTGGGAGGTGGAGGTTGCAGTGAGCCGAAATTGTGCCACTGCACTCCAACCTGGGTGACAGAGCAAGACTATCTCAAAAAAAAAAAAAAAAAAAGTACATATCAGGTTGGGCATGGTGGCTTACATCTGTAATCCCAGCGCTTTGGGAGGAGGTGGTGGGAGGATTGTTGTTTGAGGCCAGGAGTTAGAGATCAGCCTGGGCCACAGAGCTAGACTCCATCTCTACAAAAAAAATTAAAAAGTTAGCTGGGCATGGTGGCTTATACCTGTAGTTTTAGCTTCTCAGGAGGCTGAGGCAGGAATGATCACTGGGACCCGGAAGTTTGAGGTTAGCTCGCTAGCTGTGATCACACCACTGCACCCAAGTCTGGACAGCAAGTAAGACCCTGTCTCTAAAATAGATAGATAGGTAGGCAGGTAGATAGCACTTCTCCAGATTTTTAAAAAGTGGACAGGACTACCTTGTGATGTGTAGGTATATATACTTGAGTGATTAAATTATTTGAAAAACTTGAAGAAAGTCAGAATAATGGTTACTTGTGGTAGGAGAGAGACTTGTGATTGGGACAAGGCACATTGAAGAACTTCTAGGGTGGTTCTTTTTTCGTTTTGATTGTGGTGAAATATACATAATATAAAATTTACTATCTTAACTAATTTTCATTATACAATTCAGCAGTGTTAAGTACATTCACAGTGTTATGCAGCCAATCTCCAAAGCTGTTCTCATCTTGCAAAATGGAAACTCTGTATCCATTAAACAACTCCCCATTCCCCCTCCTCCCAACCCCCAGCAACCACTATTCTACTTTCTGTCTCCATGATTTTGACTCTTCTAGTTACCTCATGTAAGTGGAGTTATACAGTGTTTGTCTTTGTGACTTTTTTTGTAGATTTGACTTTTTTTTAAAGTTTTTTAAAAAATTTTTTTGAGACAGAATCTCACTCCCAGGCTGGAGTGCGGTGGTGCGATTTCGGCTCACTGCAACCTCCTCTTCCTGGGTTCAAGCAATTCTCCTGCCTCAGCCTCCTGAGCAGCTGGGATTATAGGCATGCACCACCATGCCCAGCTAGTTTTTGTATGTTATATTAGAGACAGGGTTTCACCACGTTGGCCAGGCTGGTCTCGAACTCCTGACCTCAAGTGATCCGCCAGCCTCGGCCTCCCAAAGTGCTGAAATTACAGGTGTGAATCACTGTGCCCAGCCTAGTTTAACATTTTTTAAAAATAAAAAGTTAAAAAAGCTTTAAATAAGTTACTGCTAGATTAATTTTCAAAAGGAACAGAACAGTTCCTAGGCCCATCCCCGACTCTTTTCTAAAATTGCCAGACACGGGCTTTCTGTGGTTCTGTGAGTCAAAGCAGGAATAGATGTTTGGAGCTGATTACTCTTTGTTCTGTGAGCCCTCCTGGCCATGCCTTGGTGGAGTGGGGTAAAGCCAACAGTTTTTTTTTTTGTTTGTTTATTTGGGGTCTGGAAGACCCTTACACTGAGGCTGAGGCTGGGAAGAGAGGATTTAGTCGGCCACTGTTAGGAGAAATACTACATTTAACATGTGCAAAAAACTTTTTTTTTTCCCTTTTTGGCTAACCAAGTAGCTTTCATTTATCCACATAATAGCACTGTTCTGTTAGAGTCACGTTGTGAAGTGCTCCAGTGGATCCCTCCACCCTGCGATATTCATCTCTACAGAAACGATGTGTGGAGATCGGGCATTTCCCTTAAAAGCCTAGGTTTTTAGAGGGCCCTGGACTAGGAGGAAGGAGGAGATGGGAGAAGGGACTAGGCTTAAGGAAGCCATTGCCAGGTGACTGGCTTGACTGAACATCCTATGTTAACGCTTTATTTCTTGAAATAGGGATAG
The DNA here is from genome assembly GCF_047675955.1 of Chlorocebus sabaeus. NCBI lineage: Eukaryota > Metazoa > Chordata > Mammalia > Primates > Cercopithecidae > Chlorocebus > Chlorocebus sabaeus. Next base: position 102,378,601 of record NC_132915.1, read on the forward strand.
GCCATTAAGAGACTTAGGAGTGTTCTCGCTCATCCCCACTACTGGCTGGATTTGCTGCTTGGAAGCAAGAGTGGGAGGCTCCTTGTCTCATGTTTCTGTTGAGTCTGTAACATACCCCTAGAAAATGCCTTTTCTCTCCAGGAAACCAAAGTACCTCTCCTGAGGGAGGGACAGGGCCCTGAGGTGGTCCTGAGAGCTGGCTATGAAGTATGACAGGACCTGACCTCACCTCTTACCACACCCCCATACCCATACTTCCCACCCCCTTTTTGGTAAAACTGAGTGGCCTTGAGGGTTCAATCTTCCGGGGAAGGATTACTCATCAGCAACCTCTTTAACATATGTTTGGCTTTGTAGTAAAATGGCATGAAATTGATAATCTGATGCTCTTTATAAGTATCTTATATCAAAATATCCTCGCTCTAGACACTGTCTTCTTTAATCAGAACCGAAAGGATAGAAGTAGGAGAGATTCTTCTGAAACCTCATTATGTATTTTGGACTAGCTAGTCTAAGTCTGGTGACCTCTGTTGTTGTTTGTTTTGAATAAAACACCTGAACACATTTTCTGACTTATGGTCTGAGCAGAGAGCAGAATATTTGAAACTTGGACTATCTGAAAAATGTGAAATGTCAGGTCACTGCTTTAATAAATCATCTGGAAATTCAGTAGCAAACCCTAGCACTGGTGGCAGGATGGAAAGGAAGTTTTCTCATTTTCACATTAGCAGACTTTTGGTTCTTTTCCTAAATGACATTGCAAACATCCTGCCGGTTCTCCCGGATAGGGTGTTAACTTGAACTGAGGGGAGATTTCCAAGGTCCTCTGAGCTTTCAGTTCAAATCTCCTGTCTTTACAAGGCCTTTCTGTTCCCTAGGATGGCAGACTTAATCCAAATATGAGAAGCACTTGGCTAACAATCTTGATGGGTCTGGCAGAAGAAATGCCAGTCTGTTTGCACTGCTCAGGACATAGCTTTGAGCCATGTAGCTCTAGGCCAAACATAGACCTATAGGCCTTCAGGGCTTCCTAGCCACTCAGCACTCAGATTATGAGAGCCAGATACATTATGCTGATGTCAAGAGTCCCCTTGACATCAAGAGGTGTTGGGTGGCAGAAGAGCTCAGATTCTGCTCCAGTGCTTCCTTATTCCTGGTCCTGTCTCCCACCTCGCAGCCAGGCTTCCATTAGTGGCAGCATTTCACTCCTGTTTCCATGGGGAACGCTAGCTCCTGGGAGAGGACAAAGAGGCTCTCCACTGAAGCCAGCTGCATGTTTTCCTCTCCACTCTGCCTAAGGATGGTCTGCTTTGGCCTGTATCCCGTGCTTCTCAGGAACCCAGTGACCTTGGACCACCTTCGAGTGTATTTGCCATTTTTCTCCAATATATTCTTAATACAAGGGTTTTTACTGGCTCAGTGGATTTTTAACATGTTCTTTAGAGCAACCTCAGTGCATGCATGTTCAACCAAATTAATGGTCCCTTATTTGCTAGCTTATGTATTGGTCAGGAACCGTAAGTTCACATGCCAGTACATGCGCCCATCTGTGTGGCTTCCGTTTTCTCTCACACACACACACACACACACACGCACACACACACACAAATTCTCTCTCACACGCACATACACTTTCATACGCACACATGTACACACTCACACATACACATTTATACACTTACACTCACACTCAGTCACACACACACCATATACTCTCACACACACACTCAGATATACACACATAAGCACACTCTTATGTATTTATTGAGCATCTGTCAGGTGCCAGGAACGCTACCTCTTGTCTTGAATTTTCACCAAGATCCCATAAAATAGGGATTGTTGTCATTTTCTAGATGTGGTACCTGACTGAGAGAGATTGTGTGTCAAAGAGAACACTGCCATTTAGTGACAGTGTCCAGACATACACCCAAGCCCTGTAGACTCCAAAGGCCATTTGTTCCCTGTATCATGTCATCCTGGATGGCCTGTGTTCAATGGACAGAGTGTCTACTCACATTAAAGGCATCCAAAGGCCTTCAGCTCTCCTCTCCCTGGCATGTCACAGAGACATCTCTTAACTGACATCTGGCATCCCATGTGACACGGAGGTAGGTGGATCATGTGAAGTCAGTTCAGTTCATGCCTTGGTCTGAAAAATGGTCAGCATGATGCTTCCTCTTACTGTCACCAGATGAGGTTCTTATGATGGGCACAGGCTTTTAACCTGATGTGTGTCTTCTCTATTGATGACATTGCTGCCTCTTAAAGCTGGCTGTGATGAAGTACTAGTTTTTTCCATTTCCAATAATTTGAGGACAGATACTTAAAATATATGTAATGGAAATGTCATGGTCATGTAAAAAATTGCTATGCAAGTTCCAAATGCTTGCTCTCAGCTTCTGTACTTCTCTCATTGTGGGCTGGTGGAATAAACAGTTTGTGGTCCCGTGCTGGTCTGTGGGTGCATCTTGAATAGCACTCTACCATATAATTTAGGGGCAGTATCAGTGACTTCAGAAGAAAAATATAATTTCTATAAGCCACAACTTTAAAATGAATTTATAGTAATAGTGTTTCTGTTTAGCATTCTGATTTTGAATATTGTTTCTACAACTTTTAAAAATTACAAAAGTAGTTCATACTTGAAATAAACATTCAAATAGTATGAAAATTTCCAAATCAAACTGTTCCCTTTTCTCCCACGCCCACCCTCCAAACAGCTTTTATCAATTCCTAAATTGAAAGTTCATCTCACATTCAAGAAAGAAGGGTGTGGATCAGGATTTATGAAGAGGGGGAAGGGATAGGAGAGGCATTTCAGAAATGTATCCAATTTTTTACTGTATTCTGTCTTTTTTGTCTCAAAACAGAAAGTATAATTTTTATGAATATATATGACTCTGTATAAAGTAACATGACAGTTATCTTTGATGCACAGTATTTTCTAAAATTGATTCTCTTTTGTTGCAGAGCCAGATTACTTTAATGGATATACCTGTGTTTAAAGCTATCCAGCCAGAGGTCTGTACTTTGTCTTTATACTCTTCTATTAATGCTGTGGGTGGGCAGCAAGGATTTAGTCAGCCACTGTTAGAGTGACTCCGTTTCTCAGTTTCTCTCTTGAGGGCTCTATAAATGCATGTTATCTATTTAAACCTCATTCTATTCTTAATGGTACTCATGTTTTTGAGCCCAGTATTTGGATTTTCCAGAGAATGTCTCCTGTCTGGCTACACTGGTAGGGCTGGGAGCAGTTGGTACCCACAGGACTCCACACCTGAGAGTCAGGTCTTGACACCCTCATTCCTTTTCCTGGGCTCCTCCTGCTGAAAATGTTTACTTTCAAGAAGTGATGTGAGGGAACATTTTTCTAGAAAGTTCTCTTTGTTGATCCCAAATTCTGGTGGTTGCCTTGTTTCTATTTTTGAAACCAGTTGCCGTAGCAAACGTGTACGTATTTACATTGAAAGCATATATTGGTCAGGCGTGGTGGCTCACACCTGTAATCCCAGCACTTTGGGAGGCCTAGGTAGGAGGATTGCTTGAGACCAGGGGTTTGAGACCAGCCTGAGCAAAATGTGTCCAAAAAAAAAAAAAAAGCCTATGTACATTTTTAGAAACAGCATATTCAATAAAGGGTAAACAGTTGATTTTTCTCTTAAAAAATTCCTGGAAATGTTTGGCAATTGATAACAAGGTTTTGATTATTTTACCCAGGGTGTGTGTATGTGTGTGCACGTGTGAGATCAAGTAAATAAAAATCCATTTCAAAGTGGCTGAATAGGGAGACTGAGGCAGGAGAATTGCTTGAACCCAGGAGGCGAAGGTTGCAGCGAGCCATAATCGTGCCATTGCACTCCAGCCTGGGCAAAAGAGCGAGACTCTGTCTAAAAAAAAAAAAAAAGTAGCTGAATAGGCTGAAGAGGAATTTATTACAAGGATAAAGGAGCACTTTACAGAATTCATGGAGTGAGTTCAGGCACCCAGAGAGCCACCAGGACACAGGCAGTGCCTACTTCCTGCTCTGCTTTTACCTCTCCTTCTCTCTCCTGCTTTCTTGTCTGATTTGACCTGATTTGGCCTTTCCAAAGAGCCCACGTTTACATGATCTCCATTTAAGTCACTGCCCCAGACTGGGACCCGCAGATTTCAGTCCAGGCCAGCATAGTCGTGTGTCCAGTGCTGGTCCAGTCACCTAAGGCCAAGAGTATGTGGTCAACATGGGCAAACACTGAGGGACCCAGCCTTGTGAGTGAGGTTCAGACCTCAGAGGAGAGGAGTGTGGTTGCGGAGATAGATCAAAAAGTGCTGCAACTAGGGTATGAATTCCAGAATACTCTTAACTTAATGCATTTCTTCTTACAGAACTGTGACTGTTTAGACTTTGACAAAGAGCATATCTTAACACAAAGTCACAGTGTTCAAGCCTTCTGAGAGCTGGCACCTAGCCTACTGAAAAGTAGGAGGAAACTAGTACCACTAGCTTTGTTCAGCATTTATGTGAAGACGTGGCAGTTATTTGTATTATTGTATTATTGTGTGTGTGTGTGTGTGTGTGCTTGTATCTGTGTGTGTTGTGTTCATTAGGGTTGGGGAACAGAGCTTCATTTGCTTTTTTTGAATTGGCTGACTTCCATTCTTTTTCTGTTTTGTTCTAATGTGGTATGATCCATTCTTTCTAATAAAAAAACAACATCAAATCACTGCCTCTTGGAGCCTTTTGGTAGAATAGGTGTGTGATGGTTGCCTTGGTTCTCAACTGAAGCTATTTCTGATTATATTCTCTGCTTAGCTCTGATCTGGAGCAGTTTAGACATTTAGGGCTTTATTCTTCATCCGAACATCAAGGAGGGCAGCCCACCTGCTGTGAGCCCTGAACCTGTATGTGCCCAGGAGACTGGGATCATTGCCAGGCTGCTGGAAGGAGGGAAGTGGGTGGGGGCTTCTTCCTCTTCAGAGGCATAACCAAGGCCAGACCAAGACTTTTCCTCAAGGCGCTGCAGTTTGGAAGGTACCTCATCAATACATATCTTAGTTCAAGTTGTGACAAGATGTTAGAGTGGAGATGTTTTGTTTTCAAGACTGTAGCTTGTAGCGGTGGTTCTTAATTGTGGCTGCACATCAGAATCACCTGGACAGTCTTGGAAACATGGGGGTACCCACAGCCCCCTCCCCCACAATCCCCCACAGACCATTGAATCTGAACTTGAATCTCTTGATGGGAGTCTGAAACCTAATCAGCCCTATTTTGTAAAAGTTTCCCAGGTAATTCTGAGGCAGAGTGAGGATTCAGAACTAGTTGCTTTGAGGTATCTGGAGAAACCCCAAACTTGAACATTTTGGATCTATAATGTGTTAGCTAAAAATGGAAGAGTTTGTTCCTCATTGTCAAAACTGTGGTCAAAGGAAGCACCCTGGGAGCTGCCCCAGCTTTTTTGCTGATGTTATTATCGTTAGCAGACTGAAAACTGAAAATTTTCCTCTTGGGGATGCTTGCCATGTTGTGGCTAGACCACCCCAGAGTTGGAATGGCATGAATAACGTACAATTGTAAGTATGCAGAGGCCAGCGTCTGAGAGCAAGATGGGTGCTGTGAGTGACCTAGGCTCCCAGGAGATCAGGAAACTTGTAGACCAGTGCCTTTCAACCCTGGCTGTGCATCAGAATCCACTTGGGAATTATTTTTAAAAAATTACAAATGCCTAGGCTTCATCCTTAGAGATTCTAAATGCTTAGGTTTAGAGCGGGACTCAGGAATCTGCTTTTGACTGGGCACCCTCATGGGTTCCAGTTGGATGAGAACCAGGGATGTAGTGATTTTGAGACCGATAGCAGTTTGCTTTGTGAAATCCTAATTTTCAAATTTCTAGTTGTCTTATATAGTGATTGTAAGACTGACAGAAATTTGCTTTGTGAAATCCTAATTTTCTAAAGATTTTTTTCTTGCCTAGTTACTAAGACTACCCTTAATTCAGCCCACAGAGATAAGAAGACGAATATTAACCATGGACCCCGTGGCCAGGACTTGAACCAGGCCTGTCTGAGCTCAGCTTAGAGCTCAAGCTCTCAGCCCCTGTTGCATGTGGGTGTAGCCCGACTCCTGCACTGCACAGTGGGCTCTTACCTCTTTTGATGTGGAAACAGCCATCTTACCAGGCCTCCACTGTGTAAGCAATATAGTTTATGAGTCCTTCCTAGGCTGTTCAGATCCTTCACAACTGGAGAATTGATCCTGGCTGGGTTTAGATATGGTGATTTGGACTTCTGGAGTTGTCCTGGAAGGCATCAGCCACTTCCTAGCTGGTCATTTTTCCACCCTGGCTCAGGTTTCTGCTTTCCCATCGTGCTGTTTGCCAACTCTGTGCTTATTAATGAGGAGCTGGGGGTATTTAGCTTGAAAAAAGAAGGTTCCTGAGGGACATGATTTTTGTCCTTGGAGATCTGAAACGCTTTGAACAAGCTATAAGGAGTTATGGTGAGACCTGGATACTTTTGGATGGTATTAGGGCTGGTTCTGGAAGAAGAATGTTCCAGGTAGTGGGATTAGCATGCACAGAGTGTGTGGCCAAGGAGACTTGCATTGATGGAGGAGTGGGGGAGATTTAAACATAAAGGCTTCTAAAGCCCTCCCTGCCATGGGGGTCCTTGAGTTTCTGGTGCTTGTCTGGAGGGCAGCTCCTAGTGATGGAGTGGTGGGCAACACCCTTGCCCATGCAGACCCTTGCCTCTGTGTCCTTGTTTGGCTCCCTAGCCCTCTGACCTAAGCCCTGAAGGTCCAGTGGCTCACTGTGCACAGGTTTGAAAAGAGGTGGGTGCTGATGTGGACTGTTGCTGGGTAGCCTGGGCCGTTTATGCTTTCCTGAGCATTTACTGTGTGCGGGCTCTAGGCTAGGCTCCTTAGATGTAGGGTCTCATTTAATCCTCATCACAATCTTATGATGTACCTGCTGTTATTGTCTTTGTTTTATATATGAGGAAGCTAAAGCTCAGACATGTTAAGTATTATAACTTAGTCCATGATTACTGTGTTAGTCCTCTATTGCTATGTAACAAATCACTCCCACACTTAGCAGCTTAAAATAATAAGCATTTATCTGTCTCAGTCTCTGTGGGTGAAGAATCCAAGAGTGGCTTAGCTGGGTGGTCCTGGCTTAGGGTCTCTCAGGAGGTTGTAGTCAAGATGTTGGCTGGGACTGTAGTCATCTGAAGGCTTGACTGGGGGTGGAAAGTCTGCTTCCAAGGTGGCTCATGCACAATGCCTGGCTATTGGCAGGAATCCTCCATTCCTTGCCATGTGGAACTGTTCATAGAGCCACTGAGTGTCCTCATGGCATGGCAGTTGACTTCTCCTAGAATGAGTGACCCAAGAGCACAAGACAGGAGCCAACAATGACTTTCATGGCCTGGCTCAGAATTCACATACTGTCATTTTCACAGGTATTCTATTAGTATCACAGATCAGCCCTCTTCACCAAGGGGGGCACTATACAACAGCTGGACACCAGCAAGTAGGAAGTGGGGGACCCCTTGGAGACTGCTTACCACAGGCCTCAGGTCAGAAGGTCAAATACAGGTAGTCTCTGGAACTTTCACAATTCTTCCTTTGCCAGTGCCCCAGCTATGTGACCTTGGGTAAGTCATGTTACCTCTCTGAGTTTTGGTTTCCCTGTTCATAGAGTGGGCATAGTAAGAGTACACCCCTCATAGGGTTATTTGGAGAAGGAAGTGAGATAATGCATATAGAGTACTTAGCACAGAGGCTGGCACCTAGTAAAACAACATCAACCATTTTTGAATGTGTAGTGCATACCAGGCATTTTGTTGAGTGGTTAAAGACTTTGTATGTGTTACCTCATTTAACCCTCAATTTACCCTAGCAGGTGCAATTATTATTTCATTTATAGATGTAGAAACTTAGGCACAGAGAGGTAATGTAACTGCCTGAGCTGGGTGGTAATGGGAGTGGGTATGTAATGGGAGCAAGGTGTGGACTCTGGCAGTAGGAGTTCAGAGTTTACTGCTGTTATTACTATTGTTGTTGTTGTGGCAGCTGTGACTATGGTTGTCACCCACCAGTGTCCCTTTGTGTCAGTCTCTGGCTTGCCCTAGGATACATGCCTTCCTGCCTCAGCCCCCTGCCATGCTGTTCTCCTATCTTCCTGCCTCTCAGTTCCCCTTCCTCTCCTTCGTATTCTTTTAAAATATTTCTTCTTCTTCTTCTTCTTCTTCTTTTTTTTTTTTTTTTTTGAGATGGAGTTTCACTCTTGTTGCCCAGGCTGGAGTGCAGTGGCATGATCTCGGCTCACTGCAACCTTCTCCTCCCGGGTTCAAACAGTTCTCCTGCCTCAGCTTCTCAAGTAGCTGGGATTACAGGAACCCCCCATCACACCTGGCTAATTTTTGTGTTTTTAGTAGAGACAGGATTTTGCCATGTTGGCCAGGCTGGTCTCGAACTCCTGACCTCAGGTGATCCGCCCGCCTTGGGCCCCCAAAGTGCTGTAATTACAGGCGTGAGCCATGCGTCCAGCCCTGTTCTTTTTAAACATTTCTTATTGTTAACAATTTTGAGTAGATATGTATACACACACACTGGATTTATATAGGCAGAGTGGTAAAATGAACCTTTGTATACCTGTTACCTAGATCCAACAATTGCCATATTTGCTTCATTTACCTCTTTTTTTCTTTTTTTATTTATTCCTGGAAATCTTTGAAAGCAAACGCCTAACATCCTATTATTTCCCTCCTTCAAACTTCAGATGTAGCTCTTTAAAAAGTTATTTTCTACCATAATCATAATAGCATTTTCACACCTAACAAAATTAGCAATAATTATTTAGGATCAAATTGGGGGAATTTCAAATTTCCCCAGTTGTCTCAAAAACAAACAAAACCCACTAACAGCAGTGACAATTCCAGGGCCTGCACATTGCATTTGGTTGGTTGTTATGTTTCTCAAATTCCTTTTGATTCTAGTGTAGTCCATCCTCCCTCTCCTCCCTCAAGCGCTTAACTTACTGAAAGTTGCACTGTGTAATATTCTAAATTGTAAACATTCTGCTTCCTCTTGGTGGCTTAACTTGTTCACTTGTCGCCTATTTTCTTTCAATTAGAAGTTAACCCAAGAGGCTTGATTGGATTTTGGGTCAGTCTTTTTGGAAAGAATGTGTCCTAGGTGGTGCTGGGTACTTGTTATCACGTATCACATCAGGAGACATCCAGTTGTTTTGCTCTTTGTCATGTGAAGATTTATTGATGGGTTCAGGTGGTGACTGTTTTATTCCTTCATTGTAAAGTTCACAATCTACCTTTTACCTAATTATTTTGTCTGTCAATGATCTTTGCCTGAATTGAGTATTTTATTCGGCCTAGCAAAATGGTGACTTTTCTCTCTCTCTTTTTTTTTCTTTTTCAGAGACAGAGTCTTGCTATGTCACCTAGGCTCTAATGCAGTGGTGTGGGCATAGCTCTCTGCAGCCTCAAACTTGTGGGCTTAAGCCATCCTCTGCCTCAGCCTCCTGGGTATCTAGGACTACATGTGTGTGCCACCATGCTTGGCTAATTAAAAAAAAAAATTTGAAGAGACATGATATCACTGTGTTGCCCAGGCTGGTCTTGGACTCCTGGCCTCAAGCAGTTATCCTGCCTCAGCCTCCCCAGTAGCTGAGATTACAGGCATGAGCTGCCACACCTGACTCTTACAGCTGAAATTCTTAAGAAGAATGTTTCCTCATCAGCTAGGGCTACTTGTACATATTTAATTCTTTCCTTTTAATTATCAATTTTCGAGTAAGCAGCTGGTGCCCCACTTACCTTTAATGGTGACTTGTGGGTGTGTAACTGCTTTGTTTTTGTTTTTGGTGAGCAGTCTCTCTCCTCCATCATAATGAACTCGTGGATGTTTATTATAAATCCTGTGTGTTTCAGTCAGTTATAGTCACCATTATTTTTGGTATACCAATTGTCCTGTCTTTGACCAGTAGGATCCCTTTTATGTTGGCTCCTGTGTCTTTTTAACATGATCCCGTTCATTTTTGATCGCTTCCCATACTTTTTGGCCCAACAAGATCCCCAGGGTTATGTTGCATGTTTTCTGTTGCAGACCTGGAATTAGGCATTCCTTCAGGGGGTTTCTTTTAGTGGGGAATATTATTTAGAAACCATAATCTGGGTGAAGACTACTCAGTATTACTGGGTTGCCATTGCTTTTAGGCCTTTGCCATGGACAAAAGTAGTAAATAGTTATTTTTTAAAAGGAAGAAGTCATGAGTTCATAGTTAGGGTGGATGATATTATTTCTCCATAATTCTTCCTTCTCTCCTTACACCTTGTCATACCTTCACTGTGGGTGGTGTATATCTCTCCACCCTATTGACTTTGGGCTTGGCCCTGGACTTGGTTTTGCCCATGGAATGTGGGCAGCATGGCAGTGTACAGATCTGAGCTGAGCTGGTGAGAGGCATGGCAAGCCTCGGCCAGCTGTCTTGGAACTTCCCTTCTCCATGCTGTACCAGTAACTGTTGCTTGTTTATCTTCAGTCCCCAAATGAGGACATTACAGTTGACCTGAACTGACTTGAAGTCTAGATTCCACCCTGAGACAAGCCAAAGCCAACCCGGCAGAGCTGAGCTGAGCTGCATCATCTACAGACCTATGAGCATGAAATAAATGTTGTTGTAAGCATCTGAGATTTGAGGATTGTTCGTTACACTACATTATCTTGTAAAAATATAATACTGATCTTTCCAATTCAAATCTAAGATTATAGAGTTGTTACTTAATTCCCTTGATATTTATATATTTTATTTTACAATGACAATTTTGGTTCCTAGCAACAGTTACTTTTTTATATTATCCCATCATATATATGTAAAATAATTTAAAAATGATCATACCAGTATTACTACTAATCAGTAGACTGCTGGTCAAAGTTTAACATTTTCTTGCAGTTAGTTCTTTTACTTCTTGTCTCCTCTCTTTCCTACTACTTATATACCCAAGTAGGCCTCCCTGTTGGACTTTTCCCTTAAAGGTCTTTGGAAGCACCAGGACAGAAAAGGAGGGTTATGCTAACTTGGTTCTAGAGGGTCTGCATACTGAGATACCCTGTCATAATCCCAGTACCTGGAACACAGTACATAGTAAATATTTGTTGAATGAGTGGAGTGTGAATGGATGCCTGAATAGGGGAAGCGCCACAGGAGAACATTTTCTGGCTGTGTTGAGGCACACTGCCAAGCGGGGGGGGTGTGCCAATCAAAGGAGTGGTATTACCAGGGTGTCTGTTTTGCGGTGTAACCACTTCCCACAAAGCAAGGGTATTTTCTGGTGAGCTCAGCCTTTTTTTTTTTTTTTTTTTTTTTTTTTTTTTTGAGACGGAGTCTTGCTCTGTAGCCCGGGCTGGAGTGCAGTGGCCGGATCTCAGCTCACTGCAAGCTCCGCCTCCCGGGTTCCCGCCATTCTCCTGCCTCAGCCTCCGGAGTAGCTGGGACTACAGGCGCCCGCCACCTCGCCCGGCTAGTTTTTTGTATTTTTAGTAGAGACGGGGTTTCACCGTGTTAGCCAGGATGGTCTCGATCTCCTGACCTCGTGATCCACCCGTCTCGGCCTCCCAAAGTGCTGGGATTACAGGCTTGAGCCACCGCGCCCGGCCAGCTCAGCCTTTTGAAGATTCATGTTTCCAAATGCAGTTGATAACTGAGGGTGGAGCTGTGGCTTTTCATGACTTCTGCTGGTTTCTGCAAGGGGGACCACAAAGAACATCATTTCAGGGCTTAGAGGAAGCCAGACAGACGGTGAATTAAGGATTGGCAGAGAGTAAGGAAAATGGAAGTTATAAATACGGGACCATAACTACCCTGTCCCCTGGTGACTCTAACGAGTGACCAAGTTTATCAAAAATTGGTGTATTAATGCAGATATAGCTTTGTAGCAATAATATCTCACAGCTGTGTTGAACTTACAAGTTGTGGCCTAGAGCCCCATTGCCACTGTGGTGGATTGGGTTGCAGGATGGATTCCTGGGTGGATTCCTGGCTGCAAGGGCTCGGGGCAGGGGCCACATTGTAAAGGAGGTCTGTCTGAAGGTCCTGGTGGCAGCAGCCGTCTAAAAGGGTATGTTTTCAGGGTGGTGTTTTGTCTCTACCAGAACTCCTTGCCAAATCTGTCAGTATGCCCAGTTCCCAGCCTATGGAATTGAAGGCACAGCAGTTCTCAGAGGCTGGTCTGAATGTCAGAACTCTTTTTGTCATTAGTTTTAACATGGAACAGTATCAAGGGGGAACTGCTGTTCTTAGAATGTGCTGAAAATGGGCACAGCCTGTGCTTTATTCAACCCAGGGTTCTGTCACAGCTGAGCTGCTGGGTCTGTTAAAGCCACACAGCTTGAAGAGCATGAACTTTGATCTGATGAAGCTGAGGTTGAGTCCCAGCCTCACCCCTCTAGCTTGGAGACTTAGGACAAGTCATGTATTTTCTTTATGCCTCGATTTTCTCATGTGTAAAGTTGGCGGGGGGCAGAAATCATAGCTTTTACCTTACAATGGGCATGTGAGAACTTAGTACGGTGCCTGTACAAAGCAAGTTCCTAGTTATGCATGGCTCTCATTTCACCAATATATAGTTTGAATAGGCACTGTGGGTTATAGATGGGAGGTTGCTGCTCAGAATATTCAGTGATGCCTGTGCAGGAGCCAGTGCCCCAGAGGAGGTGATACCTGAGTGGCAGGGTGTTTAAGAGCATGGTACCTGGAATCCTTCAGACCTAGGTCCATGTCCTGGTGCCCTGGATAGCTGGGAGACTGAGGTCTAGAACAAGACATCCACCATGGTGCCCTAGGGGCCCTGCAGACATCATGTGGGGAACTCACTCAGTCTTGGGGTTGGGACATTATCACTAGGCCTTGAAGGCTGAAAGAGATCATATCTTATTGGTGATTTGAGGAGTTGGGGGCAGTTGAAAAGGGAATTTCAGGCAAAATGTCTTTGAAAAGACAGGTGATGTGCTTAGCTTTTGGTGCCTGGTGTTCTTGACAGAAGAAAAGGAGAACCTGCTCTTCCCTCAGTTCTGTGCTCTGCCAGGGCATCATTGCCAGGGATATTGGTACACGCCAAAGGCTTACCAGAAGTCAGTGTTTCATTCCCTTGCCGACTGGCAGCTGGGGCATTGGGCAGTGGGTACCAATTTCAGTGAGGTGGAAAGCTTTCCTAAGTGGCCGTGGTTTTTCCAGTCTTCTCACTGCCCCTGCCAACATTGTTCCATCCCCACTGTCACATTTCCCAGTAGTCAGCCGTGCCTTCACTCATTCATCAATCTACTGTGCTAAATGCTGGAGAGGTGATGAAGGGGACCTCAGCACAATCCAACCTGAGTCAGGCAGATGTGTAAATAAATAGTAATCAAGAAATATTCAGGGGTTGGGGGGCTAGCGTATCAAGGAGAGAGTGAGGGTGGGGATGGGTGGAAGGCAAGGAGCGTGTCCCACAGAAGGGGATGTTTGGATAAGGAAGCCAGGAGAATGGGGTGGCCAAGAGCATTGCAAAAGCAGAACGATTCAGTTGCATGTGGGTGTTTGGAGAACAGTGGAAGTCTGTCATGAAGTAAGAAGTGTAGGTCTCTCCTGCAAGATCAGGACCAAAATCCAGAGGATGAGTGGCCAGGAAATACAAGGACCAATGGTGAGGTCAGCAGCAAAGGAGGTGGCAAGGAAGAAAGCGCCTCAAGCCTGGTGGGTGGGGCGGGGGGGCAAGAGATTCAGGGGCCTTGCACTGAAACCTTCACATACAAGGCCTGGCATCTTTGAGGAGCATGGACACGTGTCAAGAGAGCCAGGTTGGGCCAGGCAGTTTGAGTTGGCAGGAGAGGGCAATGAGGCTTGGAAGGGAGGCTTAGATGTGCCTGACTAAGGAGTTTGAGCTTCATCTTGTTAGCACTGGGCATTCACTGAGATATTTAAAAAAACAAAAAATAGAGACAAAGTCTTTCTGTGTTGCCCAGGCTAAAGTACAATGGCATGATCATAGCTCACTGCAGCCTCAAACTCCTGGGCTGAAGCAATCCTCCCGCCTTAGCCTCCCAAGTAGCTGGGACTACAGGTGTATGCCACCATACCCAGCCCTCTGAAGGATTTTAAAAAGGGCGCACCATGAACAGATTTTGTTTTAAGACATTCATTTCAACTGAGACAGAACCAACTGTAGTCAGGGAGACTAGTTAGGAGGATTTTGCCGTGGTCTGCATGAGGTAAGGTGGTCACACTGGAGAGAAGGGCAGGGCCTGATGTTACACTGGTTGTGAGGCTGCTGCGAGGGCCAAGATGAGAGGAAGCAGGCTGTAGGTGTGCCTGAAGAAAAGTGGACTGTCTACTTAGGGAGCAGAAGGAAGAACAGGGAGCAAGGAAGGATGCAGAGAAAGTGGCTCTAGAGGTAGGAGGAGGCCTAGTTAAGTCAAACAGGGTGATCAGCAATGTTTTGCTTGGAGGGAGGGAGGCCAGAAGGGCCAGAGACAGCTGATGGCCTGAAAGAAGGCTGAAGGACTCAGGAGGCCAAGGTAGGAGGACCACTTGAACCTAGGAGTTTGAGGCCAGCCTGGGCGACGTAGCAAGACCCCATCTTATCATCATCATCGTCATCATCATCATCATCATCACTGAAGGACCAAAAGTCAAGAAGAGGGCAAAGCACAGATTTGGTTAGGGGAAGGGGAGGGAAGCCAGGAAATAATGGAGGGAGGAGGATTTCAGAGTTCAGGGTCTTTGAGGTAGGGTGGCTCCGTGCTTGAAGGTGTGATGGCGGTGCCTTTGTGGAGCGCAGAGGAGATTGAGGCATGGGGGCACCCAGAAGTGAGAAGTTTAGTGAAGTGTGTGGAGGTGACAGCAGGAGAATGGGAGGAGGGGAAGACTCAAGCCAGAGCTATAGGCAAGGGAGCATCATAGTGGGAGAGCAGACAGCAGCATGGAGGGGAAGTAGAGGTGTCAGGACCCAGCTTGGGCCTCCCAGAAGACAAGCTGTGGGTCTGGACTGTGGACCTTGGAGGCGAGGAACCAGAACATCCCCAGTATCTACTCCTAGGTTTGAGGCACAGACCAGGTGCTCAGTGTTAGTGGAAGGCAGGCCAGCAGTGGTCTGGGTAGGCCTGCTGGTCCTCTCCCTCTTCCTCATTGTCTGTGGCCCTGGAGGGAACCTGCTAAGTTCCTCTAAAGTGTGTTTTAAGGAAAAGGCAGTTCTGGTTAGAATGAGGAGGTGAGAGCAGCATTAACAGAAATGTTTTGGGACAAAGGAGGTATTCTTCAGATAAAAGATATGTTCCTGTGGGACACTTACTCTAGAGGGATTCAATTTCACCCTTCCCTGTATCAGGCTGGAGCTTGAGACCTTGCTTGAGCTTGACTTGACCAGCCTCTGTTGGGTCCCTTTCTGGTTTACAGAAAGGCTGGCCTGCCGGCATGGAAGGCTCCCTGCAGAAGTCCACAGTTTCCTCCAGGCCACATGACACGTTGCAGTTCAGGAAAACACTGCCTGTGGGTCCAGGAACCTGACCCTCTGGCCTTTTGTCTGGATGCTGTTTGCCTGCTCTGAAGAAGCAGGCATTCCAGAAAGCCGAGGTCAGTGTTGGACGTTGGACAAACCCTGTGTGTCTTTGCTGCTCCTTGGAATCACAGTGTTTGGCCCTCGGAGAGGGAATAACGTGGCCAGCAGGCAGTCGTTTGTAAAGTGGAGATCGGTTTCACTGACATCATTAAAACCCCTCTCTCAGGTCACATGCTGGGCAGTTTTCTCAGACCATTTCTCTCTGGTACACTACCCTAGTCCAATCTACTGCCACCCCTCCTCTGAATGATGACAGCAGCCTTTTCATGTCTCCCCACATTAAGTTCCATCCCCCAGCCTCCTCTTTGGAACCAGAGACATCTTTCTAAAGCCAAAGTCTGACCATGTGCCTGCCCTGTGTAGAGCCCTCTGTGGCTCCCCACTGCTTCTAGGATGCAGATCCCCCTTCATGCAGCCCCACCTTCATGCAGCCTCCCAGGTTCTGTGAAATAGGCCAGCAGCAGACCTCCCGACTCTCCTGCTCCAGTTCACCACTTTGTGTGTACACCACAGCCTCCCTGGTGTTCACTCCTGTCTGAGCACCTCTGCCCAGGTTGTGCCTTCTGCCTGGAATGCTCTGCTCTGCCTCCGGGAGATGACGAGCAGTCAGAGCTCCGAGGTAGTGCTCCTTCTTCTCATGTTCCCTCTCATAGCTGCCTCATACATGTGGCACTTCTTACATATGGCACTTTTCACCATTGTACTGAGATATTACGACTTTTAAAAGTTTGAATTATGAGTTCAAAGTCTGTCTCCCTCCTGGTTTGTGAACTCCAGGAATGCAGAGATCATGCCAGTACTCTTCATCCCTGACTCCTGTGACCTAATGCAGTGCCTGATGTTGTTTATTATTTGTCGAATACATTTAGGATGTAGCAATAGTAATAATACTGAAATCCCTTGAATCCTTTCCACTTATATGCTGTCTGCCTTTCTTTGTTCAAAAAACTGGATTAGGTAGTAGGGGCAGTCTTGGTGTCCACAAGTTGGGGCTGAGACATAGAAAGGATGACTCCCAGCGTACGACTCATTAGAGCTGTTGTTACTTAGCACCCAAAGGCTAAACAGCTGTCTAATTTGTTACTGCTCTGAGTTCACATTTATTATTTGCACATTTTCTAGGAATTGGTCTGTTTTAACAATTTCTTGTCACAATGGAAACAGAGTAGAAAAGGAATTCCCTCAACTCCGTTCATTTCATGGTGGAGATAAGAGTAGGGGCTGGAGTTCCTCTCTGAGCCACAGGAAAAGACCTGCCTGAAGGGTGGGGAGAGGCTACTGGGGCAGGAGTCTGAACTGGCTACACACACAGGCCAGCAGCACATTTGATCCAACTCTTTGCAACTTTGAAACTCATTTTTTTCCTCCTTCTTGAGCATAGATATGACATTAGTGTTGGTTAGAAACCAAATTTCCTTTTAAGTGAATTAATAACACAAAACAGAGCCTTTGGTGAACAGCTGTTTTCATCCTTGGGGACTTGGCGCCTGGTTGGGATTTTTTTGTCTGCAAGGAAAAGAGGGTTTGTTTGAACTCTTGTCATGGGAACAACTGCATGATCCCAGGAAGTTTGGGGTAGTGAGAGGATCATAAGTTTTGGAGGCAGGAAGGTCTGCATTTGAAACTTGGCTCTGCTACTCTGTAGCTGTGTGATCATAGGCAAGTTCCCTTATCTTTCTGTGTCTCTGTTTTCTTCTCTGTAAAGTGGAAATGATTCCCATCTCATAGTGTTATGATAGTTAAGAAGATTGTGTAAGAGGGGGCCTAGAATGAGCCTGGTACATGGCAGAAAGTCACAAATTGTTTCTTAATTTTTGAGAGAAGTCGGGGATGTGATAAGGAGAAAAGCAATAGGCAGTGCTAATAAGTCAAGCTGAGAAGGGCTCTGGGCTCAGCAGTATGTAAAGCTTGCCAAGGGTAGGACCTCATCTGTCATTGCTATATCCCTTATGGCAAGCAGTGAGTAAGCAGTGTCTGGTACATGACAGGATCAATACTTGTCAATACTTGTTTGATGAATGACAAGTGTGTAGAAAAGCATTTCTACTTGTATGGCTTAAAGCTTAAGAGCGTGGGCTCTGGAGTGAGAAGGACCTGGGTTTCTATCTTTGTGACCATGGTCAAGTCACTTAGCCTCTCTGAGTCTCAGTTTCTGTGTCTGTAAAAAGACACGAGGATAGCATGAGATTATTTTCAGCATTATTGAGGGATAATTTACATATGATAAACTGTGCATACTAAAGTCAACAATTTGATATGTATGTATCTGTAAAACCATCGCCATCTCAATATAATGAACATATCCATCACTCCAAAAGTTTTTTCATACCTCTTTGCAATCCCTTCCTCCTCTTCCACTCCTTCTACTGTTCTTGAAATTAGGTAGTGTATGTCCTTAAAGTTTGTTATTCTGTTTCAAAATTGTTCTGACTATTCTAATCCTTGGCATTTCCATATGCACTTTAGGATCAACTTGTTAAGTTTTTCCAAAGAAGTCTGCTGGGATTTTGATGGTCATTGTGTTGAATCTGTAGATCCATTTGGGGAGGATTGACATTTTAATGATACTGCATCACCTGAACCATGAAACACAATGTAACTCCATGTATTAAGGACTCATAACACTAAGGACCCATAGCACAGTGTATCACCTCATGTGTGTAGATCTTCTCTAATTTAGTAATGTTACATAGTTTGCATTGTATAGGCCTTATACATCTTTTGCCAAATATATGTGGGATTTTCTACACAGATGATGATGTCTCTGTGAATAATGACAGTCTTGTTTCTTTCTGAACTGGATGCTATTGTTTCTTTTTCTTGCCTTGTTGCATGGGCTATAGCCTCTAGTACAATGTTGGGCAGAAGTGATGAGAGCAGATATCCTTGGCGTGGTACTGATCTTAGAAGAAAAGTGGTCTTTACTCATTAAGGATGATGTATGTTAGCAGTAGGTTTTTCATAGATGCCTTTTTATCTGGTTGAGGAAATTTCCTTGTATTCCTCATTTACTAAGAGTTTAATCTGGAATGGATATTTGAGTTTTATCAAATGCTTTTCCTGCATCTATTGAGATAATCGTATGGTTTTTCTTTTTTAGTCTGTTACTGTAGAGAATTACATTGATTGATTTTTGAATATTAAACCAACCTTGTATTCCTGTGGTAAACCTCACTTGGTCATGATGAATTAATTATCTTTTTTTATATTGTTGGATTTGATTTGTTAAAATTTTGTTTAGAATTTCTGCATCTGTGTTCATAATGGGGAATGTTGATCCATATTTTTCTTTTCCTGTGAAGGTTTTGTCTGGTTTTGGTATCAGCATAATACTGCCCTCACAAAGTGAGTTGAGAAGTATTCCTTCCTTTTCAGTTTTCTAGAAGAGTTTGTATAGAATTAGTATGAGTCTTTATTAAATATTTGGTAGATATTACCAGTAGAGCCACCTAGATCTGGAGTTTTCTCTGTGGAAAGTTTTTTTTTTCTTTTAAATAGACTTTATTTTTAAGAACAGTTTTATGTTTCTAGCAAAATTGAGCAGAAAGTACAGAAAATTCCCATGTATCTCCTGACCCCATACATGCACAGCCTCCCCCACTATTGGCATCCTCCCCCAGAGTGGCAGATTTGTGAAAATTGATGGCCCTACACTGATACAGCATCATCACCCAAGGTCCATAGTTTTCATTAGAGTTAATTTATGGTGTTGTACATTTTTCAGTTTTCACAAATATATAATCACATGCATCTACCATTATAGTGTCGTACAGAATAGTTTTACTAGTCTAAAAATCCTCCGTGCACCACCTATTCATCTCTTCCTCTCTCTTAACCCTTGGCACCACTGGTCTTTTTACTATCTCCATAGTTTTACCTTTTCCAGAATGTCTTATAGTTAGAATCATATAGTATGTAGCCTTTTCAGTTTGGCTTCTTTCATTTAGTAATAAGCATTTATGTTTTCTTTATGTCTTTTCATGGCTTGATAGCTCATTTCTTTTTAGTGCTGAATAATAATTTATTGTTTGCATATACCACAGTTTATCCATTCACCTACTGAGGAATATCTTGATTGCTTCCAAGTTTTGGCAGTTATGAATAAAGCTTCTATAAAGATTCATGGGCAGATTTCTCTGTGAACACAAGTTTTCAACCCATTTGGGTAAATACCAATGAAAGTGATTGCTAGATCATTGTGGAAAGCTTTTAAACCACAAGTTTAATTTCTCTAACTATTCAGGTTATCTTTTTCTTTTTTAGTGAGTTTTGGTTGTGTTTGTCAATGAGCCTGTGCATTTTATCTAAGTTGTTAAATTTATTCCCATGAAGTTGTTCATAATATTCCCTTATTATTCTTTTAATATCTGTAGGATCTGTCATGATGTCGCCTGCTCTCATTCCTTGTATTGGTAATTTGTATCTCTTTGCTTTTTTTCCCCCGATCAGTCCAGCTAAAATTTACTAATTTTATTGATCTCAAGGAGAGCTTTTGGTTTCATTATTTTTTCTATGGCTATTCTGTTTTCTGATCCATTGATTTCTTTTCATATTCTTTCTTCTGCTTGCTTTGGGTTTAATTTTCTTTTCTTTTATAGTTTCTTAAAGTAAAAGCTGAAGTCAATGATTTGAGCACTTTCTTCATTTCTACTGTAGTTTTCTAATGCTATAAATTTTCTTATAAGTGCTGCTCTAGGTTTGCTCCCACACATTTTGATATTTTGTGCCTTCATTTCCATTAAATTAAAATACTTTCTAATTTTCCTTTTGATTACTTTTTGACCCATGAACTATTAAAGATGTGTTATTAGTTTCCAAATCGCTAGGTATATTCTATTGATTTATTGTCTTGTCTTGTCTCATCTCGTCTCATCTCATCTCTCTTCCCTTTTCCTTTCCCTTTCCCTTCTTTTCCTTTCTCTGAGACAGAGTTTTGCTCTTGTTGCCCAGGCTGGAGTGCAATGGCGTGATCTCAGCTCACTGCAACCTTCGCCTCCCGGGTTCAAGCGATTCTCCTGTGTCAGCCTCCTGAGTAGCTGAGTTACAGGCATGTACCACCACCTCTGGCTAATTTTTTTTTGTATTTTTAGTAGAGACGGGGTTTCGCCATGTTGGTCGAACTCCTTACCTCAGGTGATCCACTGTGCCCAGCCTCTGCTATTGATTTCTGATTCCATTGTAGAGAACATACTTTGTATGACTTAATTTAAATTTATTAAGATTAGTGGCTAAGAATATGGTCAGTCTTGGTAAATGTTTGGTGTGAACTTGAGAAAAAAGTAAGTTCAGGCCAGGCGTGGTGGCTCACACCTATAATCCCAACACTTTGGGAGGCTGAGGTAGGAGGGTTGCTTGAGCCTAACATAGTGAGACTGTGTCTCTACAAAACAAAACAAAACAAAACAAAACTTAACTGGGCATGGTGGTGCATGCCTATAGTCCCAGCTACAAGGAGGCTGAGGTGGGAGGATCCCTTGAACCCAGGAGGTTGAGGCTTCAGTGAGCCATGATTGTGCCACTACACTCAAGCCTGGGTGACAGAGCAAGACTCTCTCTCAAAAAAAAAAAAAAAAGTAACTTCACACTGTTTTTTGTTCTCCTTTCCTTCTTTTTCTGACTTCTTTTTAATTGATTGAGCACACTTCATGGTTCCACCTTAACCTCTTTATTGGCTTACAAAATATAATTTCTTTTAGTGGTTGGTTTAGGGTTTTTAGTGTATATTTTAAACTTACCATAACCTACTTTCAAGTGATAATATACCATTTTATGTATAATTTAAGACATTTACAACAGTGTATGTCTATTTACCTCCCTCCTATTCTTTGCAGTATTGTTGTCATACATTTTTCTTCTAAATATGCAATAATCGGGCCGGGCACAGTGGTTCACACCCGTAATCCCAGCACTTTGGGAGGCCAAGGCGGGTGGATCACGAGGTCAGGAGTTTGAGACTAGCCTGGCCAACATAGTGAAACCCTGTCTCTACTAAAAATACAAAAGTTAGCTGGGCGTAGAGGCATACATGTATAATCCCAGCTACTTGGGAGGTTGAAGCTTGAACCCTGGAGGCGGAGGTTGCAGTGAGCCAAGATCGCGCCATTGCACTCCAGCCTGGGCGACAGGGCGAGACTCCGTCTCAAAAATAATAAATAATAAATAAAATAAATAAAAATAAATATGCAGTAATCTCTATATTGTTATTACATTTGCATTAAATGATAATCTGTTAAAGTCTATTATCTTTTAAAGAAATTTTTAAAAGTGTATATAATCAGGTACACAAATCTTAAGGGTATAACTCAGTGTATTTTTGCAAAGCAAACAACGTAGCCACCATCTGAATCAAGATATAAAACTTACCAGCACCCCGGAAGCCTACCTCATGCCCCCTCCAAGTCATCAGCTATGTACAAATGTAACCACAGTTCTATCACCATAGGTAGTTTTGTCTGTTTTTGAACTTTATGTAAATAGAATCATAAACTGTGTACATTTTGTCTGGCTTCTTTCACTTAACATTATATATGTGAGATTTATCATGTTTTTGTGTGTAGCAGGAGTTTTTCCTTTTTCATTTTTGTGTAGTATTCCATTCATTGTGTGAGTAGATCATATTTTATTTATCTTTTTCAATGGTGATGGATATTTTGGGTTTCTGGTTTGGAGCTATTATGAATAGTGATGCCACAAACATCCTTGAACATGCCTTTTGTTAGACAAGCTCTCATTTTTCTTGGATGCTATATGTGTGAATGAAATTGCTGGCTCATAAGATATGTGTATATTTAGCTTAATAGATACTGCCAAACTGCTTGCTTTCTTTGTTTTTTAAATATTATTTTTTAAAATTTTAAGTTGTGGGATACATATGCAGGACATGCAGGTTTGTTACATAGGTAATGTGTGCCATGGTGGTTTGCTGCACCTATCAGCCCATCACCTAGGTAAAAAGTGATTGTATCATTTCACATTCCTATTGGCATTCTGTGAGAGTTTCAGTTGTCCAGCATCTCTGTCAGCACTTTGTGTTGTCAGAAGACAAAACAGTACCAAATGCAGAGTTCACCTCAGCACATTTATCCTCTTTCTGGCATCTTGAGCCCCCAAATCCTGGCTTCTTTGGTTGCTCTCTATCTTTAAATTGCTGTGTTTTTGTTATTGTAGTTACTGTATCCAATTTTTATAGTTAGTATCAGTTACTTTGCCATAGACAGAGTCAAAGTTTCTTTCTTCCTTTCCTTTCCTTTCCTTTCCTTTCCTTTCCTTTCCTTTCCTTCTTTTTTTGAGATGGAGTTTTGCTCCTTCCTTCCCCCCCTTTCTCCCTGCACCCCTCCCTCCCTTCTTCCTTCCCTCCTTCCTTCCTTCCTTCCTTCCTTCCTTTCCCTCCCTTCCTTTCCCTCCCTCCCTCCCTTCCTTCCTTTCCCTTCCTTCCTTCCTTTCCCCTCCTTCCTTTCTTCCTTCCTTCCTTTCCCTCCCTCCCTCCCTCCCTCCCTTCCTTCCTTCCTTCCTTCCTTCCTTCCTTCCTTCCTTCCTTCCTTCCTTCCTTCCTTTCCCTCCCTTCCTCTCCCTTCCTTTCCCTCCCTCCCTCCTCCTTCCCTCCCTTCCTTCCTTCCTTTCCCTTCCTTCCTTCCTTCCTTCCTTTCCCTCCCTCCCTCCCTCCCTCCCTCCCTCCCTTCCTTCCTTCCTTCCTTCCTTCCTTCCCTTCTTCCTTCCTTCCTTTCCCTCCTTCCCTCCCTTCCTTCCTTCCCTCCTTCTTTTCCTTTTCCTTTTCTTTTTCTTTTCTTTCAGAGTTTTGCTCTTGTTGCCCAGGCTAGAGTGCAATGGTGTGATCTCAGCTCACTGTAGTCTTTGCCTCCCAGGTTCAAGTGATTCTCCTGCCTCAGCCTCCTGAGCACCTGGGATTATAGGCGCCTGCCACACCGGCCAATTTTTGTATTTTTAGTGGAGACAGGGTTTTGCCATATTGGCCAGGCTGGTCTTGAACTCCTGACCTCAGGTGATCCACTCGTCTTGGCTTCCCAAAGTGCTGGCATTACAGGCATGAGCCATCGCACCTAGCCAAGTCTCTTTTTTTATTTTGAAAACTATCTTCTGTGGAAACAAATTATTTTTCTTAAATTATATTAAGGCATTATTCTACTCTAAAGCATTGGGATGGCATGAGGTGCTACTACGTATGTCTGGGTAATTGCAGTTTTCATGTCACTATGTTATGTTTACTGCTATAGTATCTGGAATATGTTCCATTTGAAAGGAATTTATGGAACTGTAACTTACCTTTATGATTATACACATCTTTTTGTGTTTATTTGATCTTAGCTTAAGTTGAAAATGTCAGTGAAAAAAATATATTGTGAAGCTTCCATAATCTAGTTTTACTTTCGTAAGCAGACATTTAGCCTGCAATGATAGGCTTCTTGTCAATGTTGCATGACATCTGCAAAGGGGAAGGAGCATCCACCTCCAGAATATACATAAGGGAGAGGGGACCTTATTTATGAGAAGAAGGCTTGACTTGAAAAGACTGAAAATTTTTGAAAACTCAGATTTACCCTAATACAATAGCCTTGTTTTGGAATACCCTTCAAAATTGCTTATTGCATTGCCAAGCAAAAGAAGTCACTGTGGCAAGAGAGAACTTGGTGATGCTGCATAACTTAAACATGCCTGAGCTAAGTTGTGGCCTGGAGCAGAGGAAGGAGATTAAGCAGTTCCTGTGTCAAGTGATGTGATTTCTAGAGTAGCTCACCTGTCTTCTGGTGTTTTGAAGCAGGTCATGGAAAGAATTGGCAGCAGTGCCATTTCTCTTAAAACTCATTGCAGCCAGGCGCGGTGGCTCATGCCTGTAATCCCAGCACTTTGGGAGGCCGAGGCGGGCGGATCACGAGGTCAGGAGATTGAGACCATCCTGGCTAACACAATGAAACCCTGTCTACTAAAAATACAAAAAGTTAGCCAGGCGTGGTGGTGGGCGCCTGTAGTCGCAGCTACTAGGGAGGCTGAGGCAGGAGAATGGCGTGAACCCGGGAGGCGGAGGTTGCAGTGAGCTGAGATCACGCCACTGCACTCCAGCCTGGGTGGCAGAGCGAGACTCTGTCTCAAAACGAAAAACAAACAAAAAAACCTCATTGCATGAACTGCTAGTGATAGTTTTAGTGCAACACAGCTCCTACTGACATCTGTACCTGCATATTGTCACCATCCAAGAAGAATTGTTATACTGCAAACCCTTTGAGAAATTTCAAAGTTTTCAAAATGGCAGACAGTTCCTTTGCCAACCTAAATTTTGACCGAAAGGAATGTCAGGGCTATCTGTGCACAGATGAAGCATCTGCTCTCTCTGGCAATACTTCTGGTTTTGTAGGTTTCATGAGGCAAGAAGGCCCACCTGTCACTGTGGCTGGGACTTTCTATGTCAGCATGCATTGATGTCAAAGAATGCAATGGTCCTGAAAGCCTGCTTTGACAGCCTGTGATTTCATCAGAGCCAGGCCTTGAGTCACTGCCTTCTCAGGAGGATTTTTTATGAAATGGAGCAGAACAGAAAGCTGCTTCGACTACACAGGAGTTCACTGGCTCTCCAAAGGATAAGGCTTGAAGTACTTGACTGAACTTCAGAATGAAGTTCTACTTTTTTTTTTTTTTCTTTGAAAGGAAAGGAAAACTCACAAAAGAGAGAAGGAGGAATTCATTCATGACTTGGCTTACTTAATCAGATATTTTTGGCCATGTGAGTGAGGTAAACCTTTCAATTCACCATTATAGATGTTGCTGAAGAGTGGGCATTTTTAGCCACTCTGCCTTGTACAAGAGGAGACGTGGGTGGACAAGTCTGCAAACCTTCTCCTGCTGGAAGAAATGTTTGTGCAGCCTGGGAGTGACAGAGTCATGCTGAGTTTTCAGCAGCAGAAATCTGCAGAGACCAGTAGATGTGAATACAGCTTTCGATAAAATCCAACATCTCTTCATGCTAAAAACCCTCAACAAATTAGGCATCAAAGAAACATACCTCAAAGTAATAATAGCCATCTATGACAGATCCACTGTCAACGTCATACTGAATGGGCAAGAGCTGGAAGCATTCCCCTGAAGAACAGGAACAAGACGAGGATGCCCACTGTCACCACACCTACTGTCTGCTTTTGAGGTTAACTTCTGCTCAGCAAAACATGAAAACAGAGAATAGATTCACGGTCCTTCTTTGGGAACAAGCCATTCGTGAAGGAAACCTTGACGTTGTTTTCCTCAGGGACTTGAGGAAAAAAAGAAAAGGATGCAGTGTTGATCCAGCTGTTAAACCCTTGGAGAATGGTGGCATTCTTTGACATCTGACATTCACTAACTCTTGTCAGTAGGCTTTGGGAGTGGTGATTTAGTATACCACTGCCTGCCTTTGGGAGTCTGGGTTTTCAAGCATTCGTTGGTACGTAAATTTTAAAAAGCCAGGTTGACCAAATGTCAAGGAGTGTTTCACAATTCCAGTGTTACATTCAATAATAGTAATCATTAGAACTTTGTTTATTGAATGCTTGTTATGTGACAGGCACTATTCTAATAACTTTCCATGAATTAACCCATTGCATGTTTCCAAGATTAATATAAGGAAGGCAGTTTTATTATCTTCATTTTCAAATGAAGAGACTGAGGCCCAGAGAGGTGAATAAAACTGCCCAAGGTAATAGCGCTGCTTAGTGGTGGAGTTAGATATAAACCTAGGTGGTCTGGCTCCAGAGTCCACATGTCCACACCCCTGGGAACTGCTTCTCTTGTGCCAGGGTACAGCATACTTTATGTTATAATTTTCATTTTAATCTTATTGGCACAATTTGGATTTCTTTTGATTCTTTTTAGGGTGTTGGTATTAACTTTTGTGCATGAAAGGGAGAGAGGGAGAGAGGAGAGAGAAAGAGGAGGGGAGAGAAAATAATCTCTGAAAAGATTTTTAAAATTTAACTTTAAGATAAATTGTGTACAACATTTCTCATGCCTTGGTTATTTACATTTTACTGGGGAGGGAGCTTGTAACTGTTATTAGGAATACCAGAGGCTCCTGAGACCCAAGAGCAGGGACCGCATCTGTGTGTCTTTGTCTCCCATATGCTTGGCATAGTTCTGGGCACATAGTATTTGCTTTGTAATTTTTCATTGAGAATGAAGTTGCTGTACTTGAAGAGTTAAAGCTTCATTTCTGAAAAGCTTACTTTTTCCAAACACTTTACTTCCAGCTAGTTGATACAGGATAACACTCATTTGGTCAACAATTAGTTATTCAACACCTTCTGTGACTGAGTGCTTCTTAGGCACCAGACGCATATAGACGCACATATTAGATTGTCAGGTCCCATTCCTGCACATTGCTTCTAGTCTATGGAAGGAAGACATGACTCGAGGAGCAATTTAATAAAGAACAGTAGAGGCTGTCAGAGGAATTACACGTGCCATACAAGTATATAGAAGGAGCATCCAGCTTTGTCTGGGGTACAGTGGGGGGCTCAGGAAAGCTTGTCTGAATAATAGTATATAAGCCAAGACTTGAGGAATGAGCTGGTAAAGGGGAGAAGGAGTTTTTCAGGCAGAGAGAGCAGCGTGTACCAAGGCCTGAGGCAAGAGAAGGCAAGACAGGGAGGGCAGAGAACTGAAAGAACACATTTCAGCATGGCTGGGTCACGCCACAGTGAGGCCAGTCGCAGATGAGCCAGAGAACCAGCCAGGGGTCAGGGCCGAAGACCCTTGTCTGACAGGTCAGGCAGTGTGGATTGTCCATTGGTAGCAATAAGACATTGGAGCGTTTCCCGCAGGGGAGAGCTTTGATTAGATTTGCATGGCTCACAAGGATTGCTCTGGCTGCTCTGTGGAGAACAGACCTGTGAGGGAGAGCAGTTCAGAGACTGTCCTGTGGTCTAGGTGAAAGACGATGTGGTCTGTGTGAGGATAATGCAGTGGACAAGGGTGACCCATGTAGATGCAGGAATGTCTAGGTGCTGTGCTCTGCAGGCCTTGCTGCTAAGGTGGATGTGGATGTTGTGAGAGAGGGAGGAGTCAAGGATATCTCCCAAGTTTCTGGCCTGGGCAACTGGGAGACTGGTCAAAAAAACCAGATGATGTGGGGATGAGGCGGATATATGCAGAATTTGGTTTTGCACATGTTGAGTTGAAGTGCCTGTGTGACACCTGCATGAGGTGTCCTGTGCCAGCAGCATGACTGTGCGGCTCATACACTTCTTGGTCAAATAGCTGGGCCATTCCATGGAGCTAATCTTCATGCCTTCTGGCAGAACTCTAGGTTCTTAGAAGCAGCTGCCGCTGGCCCTGTCTATAGGAGGACCTCTAGGCTTGTGAAGGGATCTGGTCGGGACTGGCTTGCCACCAGAACCTCAGTAGTGGCTGAAGTGCCTCTGCGGATTGGGACCTCAGCAGGACCAGGGAAACGAAACCCCCGTAGAGGCAGCTGTGGGAAAAGCGGGATGGGGTGAAGTTGAATGTCTTGGATTAGATCCCTGGTTGCCTAGAATCCTCCAGAAAGGAACGGAAGAGTCAGAAAGGAAGCTCAAGCACCTTGTCTTTGGGGAGACTGGTGACATCCCGGTTAGGAGCATGAGTTATGGTACAGATGGAGCTGGGTTTGAGATCCTGCTCTACCACAACCAGATATGTAAATCTGGGCTTAACATCTCAAACTCTTTATTATCTCGTCTGTAAAATGGTGAAAGCAGTAGTACTCACTTCGTCGGATTACTGGGAGAGTCCATGTGTAACGAATTGAGATCCTGGCTAGAACATAATCAATGCTCAGGAAATGGCTACTGCTGCTATTTCTTCTCTTCCTCTTTTCCTTCGGCCTTCATTTGCTGTTATAATCGTCACTCAGATGTCTCTCTGAGGAGTATATTCTTGAATCTTGAATCCCAATTCTATGGCTTTAGAAAGGCTTTTTGCTTTCAAGATCCATGCAAGTTCCTAGAGGCTTATTTTTGTCACATGTACCATTTTTCACTGCACCACAGTGATGTGGAGACACTTTTGCAAGTTCTTCTCAATCTGTCATATAGAACATTAGGGAGCCACACAGACTTCACTGAAAGGAAAATTTGGGAGCTGCACTGTCAGCTTTAATAGGCACTGTAGGCATCGCTGTTTCTAACATACACGTTGGATACCTTATCATTGTGGGCCGTTTAGCTCATCCCACCTCTTCCAGCTTCCCCCGGATGACTCTTTGTTCCCCGCTCATCCTTTATCATGGTTTGTCCCTGGGATCATCCATCTCCCTTTACTGTACAGAGCAGTTCAGATTCTCCAGCGCCTGTGGCCCAACACACATCCTCCAATCCATCAAGGGGACCAGCAGGTCAGAGCACCCTCCACCTAACAGGACCACCTTTCCTTGAAGTTTGTGGGTATAAGTAGCCCGTTTTAGCAGGGAAAGGATCTGATTTCATTGTTAATGGTTACAGATATCTTTATTTATGTTTCTTTGATCTAGGCCCTAGGAGATGAGTCGGTGGGTGAAATCTGCTGAAGGGGTTATGAGCCTGGATTTTGGCCTATCTAGGTTGAATCTTGAGCCTTCCCAGTCACTGTTCTGTGGCCTTGGGCAATTTGCCTCACTTTTTTGAATCTCTGAGCCTAAGAGTCTAGGCTGGTGTTTCTCTTCTTTAAATCTACCACCATCTACTTTATGCCTTAGAAAAAATGTCCCCAGCATACCTGTGAGATGGAATACTGTCTTAGCCTATGCCCTTCCCACTTTCTTGAAGGTTAAGCCCACAGTCCTGGGTTTGTTGATGTTTAACTGCTGACTTCCCTGGAGGGAGGCAGGGAAGCAAAGTTGCACACCAGGAATGTCGACAGAGATAGAATTCCACAGAATTGGAAACTGTGCCCCTGGGTCTATGTTTCTTGGCTCCTGACTCTTCCAAGGAGGTCCCTGGTTTCCTGTTTGTTTCCATTTTCCCCAAGAGAGGAGCTTTCCCTTTCCTTCATTGGGCCACCATGCTGAAGGGCTGTGAGAGTGGAACAGTGGGAGACCAGGTGAGTCTGGCAAGCCAACTTAACCAAACAAGGAATTTGGCCATCCTCACGGGGCAGTGTCATGGAGGCTAGAGGTGGGGAGAGGCTGGAGCCAGAGCCTGGACACCTGGCCAGGCTCTACTTGTTCATCTTTCTCCTCTTTGTCCTTCTTCATCCCTTTCTCCTGCCTCCCCTGACTTCCTCGGACTGTATTAAGGTGGCTGCCCTACAGCTCCTGAGTCCCTTTTTCTCAGGGACTGATTCACTTTTTCTCCCTCCATCTAGCTTCCAAATTCATACACAAGGAATTTATTAATTGCCTGGAGGGTTCAGATTCATGTCATTCAAAATAACTGCCTGGATTCCACCCCTGGCTGGGGTTAAGGGCAAGGTACCATTCCCAGAGATGTGGGAATGGTTGAGAGCCAAGCACTCTCAAGATGCCAGGAATGGGCGCCATTGTCCATCAATGTCCACTTGTCCTAATATATCATTTGCCTCTTGGGGCCCTTCTGGCTCTGAGAGTCCTGTCTGCTTTCATCAGTGCCTTTCGTGTTCATATTGTGCTGGCTTCTGAGCAGAGGCCAAGAACAGGGCAGCAGGGCTGGTGGGCTGGCAGCCCATGGAGGAGTCAGGGAATGAGTGATGGCTCCTGCTAATTGATGGCCTCAAGATCATCCATGTTAGTGCAGCCTTTAGTTGTACATGACTTGGGTCAGATGTGGGGACACTTGGCCATTAGGAAGTAAGCTTTACATAGCTCTTCGGGGTTAAGAAAGATTCCCCTTATGAGAGAGCTCATTCTGCATTTTTGTAACTCTTCCTTTGGTCTCTGATGTGCTGACTTTTTGTGGGATAAAGTCTGCCTCTGGAGAGTCCCATATGTCTGTGCCCCATCTGGGTCTTTTGGGTTCTGTGGAGGCTCCCCGAGACCTCCTCTGGGCTGGAAGGAGTCCTAGAGCTACTTCATCTCTGTGGCCAGGCCAGGGGCTGTATCTTGGCTGGGCAATGAGGGGGTTTGCCCTGGTGGCTGGAGATGCATAGGGTGTTCTTAGACCAAGAGCCCACCACTCCCCAGCCTGCCTTATTTATTTATTTATTTATTATTATTATTAGTATTATTTTTTGAGATGTAGTTTTGCTCTTGTTGTCCAGGCTGGAGTGCAGTGGCGTGACCTTGCCTCACTGGAACCACTGCCTCCTGGGTTCAAGAGATTCTCCTGCCTCTGCCTCCCAAGTAGCTGGGATTACAGGTGCCCGCCACCATGCCTGGCTAATTTTTTGTATTTTTAGTGGAGATGGAGTTTTACCATGTTGGCCAGGCCAGTCTCAAACTCCTGACCTCAGGTGATCTGTCCGCCTCAGACTCACATAGTGCTGGGATTACAGGCGTGAGCCACTGTGCCTGGCCAAGAGCCCATTTTTTATGGAAGTGCACTTCCTTGGGACTCTTAGAATTCAGTAGGGTATATTAGACAAATTATATGTCTAACTAGAAAAAGTGCATTTTAAAAGCTTTATTTATATCTGGCTGATATTTTAATAGCCATCTTGGTAACTTCTAACTAGGTTTGTACCTATATTTGACTGAGACAGGTTGACTCTCCCTCTCACCCTAAGAAGTTTAAAAAATAAATACTTTTATAGGATCATAGGATTTTACATGCCAAGATTTAGGCTGAAAATCCGAGCATAAAAATTGATTTGTATGTAAGAGGAAGATTAATAGGCAGTTCCTCCTCCCATTCCCTGTCCCCCGTCTTGCAGAGTGGTCCTGGCAGCCCCTGCCTGCCTGTAAATACTTGGGTTTGCCTCATTGGCAGGTCAGCATGGGGCAGGAAGAAGCCAGATTATTTTATGATCCATAAATGCAAGCACCAGACATGCTCCAAGATTCATTAGTGTTTACTTGTCATTACAAATCGCCTGTGTTGTTTGCCTTCCGACTAGACGGGCAGACAGTCAGGGCCCAATTGCAGGGTGTGGAGGGCCCTGAAACCCCGACTCTCTTGGGAAATGAGAGTTTAAAGCAAAGTTCTAATTTATGGCTGGAGATGTTTCTTTCTTCTGAGTGTAGGTATTGAGGGTGTGAATCTTTAGATTCAGACTGGCTTTTTCTTCAGTGGAAAATATGAAGTTCTTAGATAAAACGTCATAAAATAAGTAGTCATCTCTTGTTTCTTTTGTTTATTTTCCCCTTTTGAATTACAGATAAACTTTTTAAGCAGGGAAAGCCCCTCAAAATGTTATGCCCAGATACTTCCCTGGGCAGCAGATTTTGTACCGTCTCCCCCTGAGCCTGCCCACTTTACAGAGAACAGCCCTGTGTCTCGGCCACCTTTCCCTCCTCTTGGACCTGGAGCACCCAGGGCTTGGGCTATGGCCAGCCCCTGACTGTAGCCCCCTTGGTCCATTTCAGACCCGGGTGACACCACGAGGTGATTGTGAGACCGTGGAAGCCCCTAAGCCGCTGCCGTTCCAATGTGGAGGTGGTCAGGACAGGCTGAGCTGTCTCAGCTGCACATGTGCTGAAGCCGAGACTAAGGCAGCCCTTGGAGGCTGAGTGGCATCTGGGGGAAGGCTGGTGTGCAAGGGGCCAGATGTCTGAGGTTTCTGAGTGGAATTGTAGATCTGAATGTAATTAGAGGATAATTCTTCCAAATGATCTTGATGTGGTGCTGGCTTAGGCATTCCTGGGGTCTGCTTGGGATGGTGATTTCATGCCTATCAATCACTCAGTTGTTCAGCACCTACTGGCCAGGCACATACCATGTGTGAGACCCCCTGCCTGGTATTTCAGGGAACTCGAAGATGAATGAGGAATCCCTGGTCTAATGGGAAAGATAAGAGATTTACCTAAATAATTGCAAGGGGCTCATTAAAGAAGACAAAGTGCTCTCTGGGAGGGGAGCCAATTCTTCCAGCTAGGACAACACACAAAGCATCCTGGTGGAGCTCCCATTGTGGTCTGGAGAATTGGTATAATTTGGACACAAGATAGGGAGAAATGGCATTTCTGGTACCAGGAACAGCTTGAACACAGGTAAGGCAGTTGGGAAGAAAGTGGCCATGTAGGCTGGGCGCGGTGGCTCAAGCCTGTAATCCCAGCACTTTGGGAGGCCGAAGCGGGTGGATCACGAGGTCAGGAGATCGAGACCATCCTGGCTAACATGGTGAAACCCCGTCTCTACTAAAAAATACAAAAAACTAGCCAGGCGTGGTGGCGGGCGCCTGTAGTCCCAGCTACTCGGAGGCTGAGGCAGGAGAATGGCGTAAACCCGGGAGGCGGAGCTTACAGTGAGCCGAGATCGCGCCACTGCACTCCAGCCTGGGTGACACAGCGAGACTCCGTCTCAAAAAAAAAAAAAAAAAAAGAAAGTGGCCATGTACAGGGACCAGTGAGCAGATTAGTTTGATCTAAAGCAAAGGTGAAGGGCTTTGTGGGAAGTAAGACTGGAGAATAGAGTGGTCTGTGTTCACTATGGCCTTGGTTCTGTGGGCACTGGCAGAACAAGTGTTCTTTGGGAGCTGTGCTTCCTTCAAGAAGCTAAACAGGTGGAAACCAAAGTCCTACAGGTGCCATAGTCACAGCATGCCCCAATCCAAGCTTGATTCTTTCCCCAGAATCCCGCTGTGGTACCCAGCCCTGGAATGACATGCCTGCCCACCCAGTCAGGCCAGAAGCATGGTGTCTGTCATTGACGCCCCCTCTCTCTCCCACAGTCTCTGCTCCCAGTCAGTGCCTACTCCCTATCTCCCCTTCTTCCTCCTGTCTGTCCCCAGTGCTACCCCTCAACTTTGGCACTTAATTTCCAGTGGGCATCTCTACACCCATGTCTGCCCCATCCCACTCTGTTGCCCACTCTGTGGTTTTAAATCTCTGTCCACATCACTGAGCCTCATCAACATCTCCAGTGGTTTCCCCAGGTAGGAATGACTTATCCTTTCCTCCCAGCCCTCCTCTGGCCTCCTGACTCACTCTCTGATTCACCTCCTCTGGCCTCCCCACAGGTCCTTGAACCTACCTCCAGGCCTGTGTGTTTTCTGCTCTCTGCCTGGCATGCTAGTCCCCCCACTTCAGCTAAGCCAGCCCTTCTTATACTCCCTGACTGCACTCTGAACTTGTCCTTATGCATTTAGCAACATGTTCATAATTGATGTCTGTCTTCTCCACTGGAAGCCAAGCATCGCCTTGTCACTGCTGTGTCCTCCCAAGCTTTGCACAGTGCTGGTCGCAGAGGAGGCACTCCACGAAGACTGACGGGCATTACTGATTAAAGGATGCTGGTGACAGAGCTGGGGAGCTAAGGCAAACAACAGTCTGGGCCTGAGGTTGGGAACACTGCCATGGTCTTGCTTCCAGCCTTAAAAAAGGGGTTTCACACCACTGAAGGCTAGTGGCTCAAATGTCCAAAAGGTTTCCTCATACTTTTAAGTATCCCTGTATAGATCAAACATTGGAAAGTTGTTTTTCCTTTGAGCCTTTTAGAAGAGGGAACTTTCCTGAAAGAGCCATTCCTCTTGGTCTGTGTGCACACTAGCCATCTGTAGCCAACATCAGACAGTACAAATGCCAGAACAGCCCAGCACCCCATAAGATGTTCCACTGCATAGCCATTGCTGGAATTTATCAAATTCTGGCGTTATTTCCAGGAATCCTTCTCTGTCTGGAGACTTCAAGCTGCTTGTGATCAAAAAGCGAGTTACTGGGATTGGGGAGAAGACTCTTGGCTGTGAAATGTTGAATGAAATTATTATCTTGATGAATGGAGACTTACCCTGTGGTCCCTCTTGCAGTCTGCCTTGCTCCATACTGAATCTGGCCCAACACTGCAGGAAGCCCTGGGGGTTGGGGTTGTGACCCTAGAGCTGAGACAGCCTTCAGTCCCTGTGCATCCTCTAGGCACATCATTTTTTACAGCCCCCATCCCCCGCCTCATCAGCCTTTTCTAAGTGATGTCTGTCCACTCTCTGGTCTCCTGTGTGGTTACCTTACATCATACCTGGGACCTTTGCTTATTAAGAGGTCAGGCTCTGGAGTCTGCCATTTACTACCTAGATAAACTTGCATAGTTATTTAATCTCTGTGAGCCACAGTCTTGTCATCCATCAAATGAAATACTAAAATCTACTTTATGTTCTGGTTTTGAGACTTAAATAAAGTAGATTTAAGCCCAATAATATAGTACCTAGAATGTAGGAAAGATGCAGTAACTTATAGTTCTCTTCCTTTCCTGTCTTTTTATTCCTTTTATAACCCCTGTGGTGCCATTCACTTTGTAGATAGTCAATATTATTAAAAGTGTTGGTAGAAAATCATGGTAACAGTGCCTGCCCAGGCTGACAGCACTGTGGTTAAGAGCCTGGACTTTGGAGTGCAGACCTGGATATGAATTCCACTTTGTCACTTATTTGTTACAATGACTTTAGGCAAGTTAATTATCCTCTCTGAATCTCAATCTTAGTTATGCGTAACCTGGGGGCAATAATAGCCCTTCCTTAGGGTCTCATTGTTAAAAAATTAAGGGGCATAATGTGAGAAAAGTATTTTGCCTAGTGCCTGACACACAGTAAGCAAACTGTTAGCTGATGTTATTATTGTTTAGTAGTAGTATTCTCAGCCTGGGAACAGGACTGGGAACAGATCTTGAAGGACCCTGTTCGCCTCTCAAAGTGAGGAGGAGCTGGGGGACCTGGCGGTTGGTTATCTCAGTGTGGTCCTGATGCATTCTCGTCCTGCCTGGTGAGATGTGGGGCTACACGGTTTGGGTCTCAGCCTCCCCCAGATGGGTCCCAGATGTAAGATGGCCTAGGTTGTCTCTTTGGTATCTGACCGTCTGGTCGTGTCTGCTCCTGACCTGCAAACCGTCAGAGACAGCTTTTTCTTGGGAACATGGAAAACATGTGGGACACTTCATGTATGCCACCCATTTGTTCCCCTCTTATCCCAAGTTCTTCTCCTGCCCTGGACATCACATCCCTCCCTCCCTGCCCTGCTCCATGTGCAGGCACTTCTCACACCACGTTTCCACCTCCAAAAGATGCACCTGACTCACCTGGGATTCAACCCTTCTGCCCCCGAATGCCTTTCTCTTTCTTCTCCTCCTTTTTTCTTTTCTTTCTTTCATCCTTTCCTTTCTTCCCTTTCTTCTCTTCTCCTTTTTCCTTCTCTCTTCTTGCTGTCTCTTTTTCTGGAACCTGAGTTTTCCATTTGCATTTTTTTTCTGTTCATTTGCTCCCATCTGTTCCCAGCCTCCCTCCTTCCCTGCCACCCCACTGTTTCCTGTCTCCTGCCACACCAGATTGTCTTGTCCAATTTATCCCTGTACAACAGTGCAGTGCCTAGAAGCCCCCACCCCTTCTTGACTGTCTCTCTGGGACTCAGCCTCTCCATTTGTCCTCGAAACACTGAGAGAAAGGAAAGTGCTGCAGTTGCTTAGTCTCCAGGGGCAGGTCTTACTTAATAATGTTTTTATGTAATGCCAGATATATGGCTCCTGCTTCTCTGAGGCTCACAGAATGGGAGATCTGGGAGGATCTCAAAGACTATCCAGTGCTGCTATATTTTACAGAGAGAAACCTGAACTCCTGCAGTGGGACAGGCTGACTTTAAGTCACAGAGGGGGTTTAGGACACATCTCAGATCAGAGCCCAGAACTCCTGATTTAGGAAGTCCTCATAAAAATATAAAATTGCCAACGTGAGCTGCCTGTGTCTTGTAGTCTTTTTTTGTATTTATTTCATTCTACCTGTAACCCGAGGCCTCTAACAGTTGCAGCTGTATCTACTTAACCCATTAATGACAAGCCCTACCTCCTTTTGCAGGAGTGAGGCATGGAGGTGGGGACAGACTTCAGACAGTGGAGATACAAACAACCTAGGTCAGTCATATGCAGTCTCATCATCTGTTCAGTGTTCCTACTTGTCCTGGGCTGACCTTGCCCTCTGGTTCTTAGCTGCCTGCCTTGACTCCAACCTCACTCCAGCCCTTATTGATGGGGCTTCATGGTTTGTCTTTGGTTCTCCTACCTTGATCCCTCCTTTTCAAGAAGTATACCTTATATTTCAGTGTCATGTCTTTTTACATCAGTTAGAGCTGTGTTGTCTTAATATGGTAGCTGCATGTGGCTGTTGAGCATTTGAAATGTCATTACTTCAAATTGAGATGTTCTGTAAATATTAAGTAAAGACCAGATTTCAAAGACTTACTACAAAAAAGGAAAGTATCGCCTTAATAATTTGTTACATTTTCTATTGATTACATTTTGAAAAGATAATATCTTGGATATACAGTCATGTGTCACTTAAAGATGGGATGCATCCTGAGAGATGCATCAGTAGACGATTTTGCCCTTGGGTGAGCACCATGTCATGTACTTACACAGACCTAGATGGCATAGCCTACTATACATTGAGGTGAGAAGGCATAGCCTCTTGCTCCTGGGCTACAAACCTGTACAGAATGAGTACACTGAGTAATGTAGGCAAGTGTAATACAGTAGTAAGTATCTGTGTAGCTAAACATAGTTAAACATAGAAAAAGTGCAATAAATATATAATGTAAAAGATAAAAATGGTATACCTATATAGGACATTTACCATGGATAGAGCTTCCAAGACTAGAAGTTGTTCTGGGAGGGTCAGTGGTGAGTGAATGTACAGGCCTAGGACGTTACTGTAATACACAACTGTAGACTTTATAAATGCTGTATATGTAGGCTATACAAAATCTGTAAAAAATTTTCTTCAATAATAAAGTAACCTTAGCGTACTGTAACTTTTTTACTTTACAAACTTAAAAAAAAATCTTTTTTACTCTTTTGTAATAACACTTAGCTTAAAACACACATTGTTCAGCTGTACAAAAATATTTTCTTTTTTAATATCCTTATTCTGTAAGATATTTTTGTATTTTTAAAATTATTTTTTCTACTTTTTCATCTTTTTTATTAAGAACTAAGACACAGACACACACATTATTAGCCTAGGTCTACTCAGGGTCAGAATCGTAAATTTCACTGTCTTCCACCTCCACATCTTGTCCCACTGGAAGGTTTTCAGGGATGGTAATACACATGGAGCTGTCATCTCCTATAATAATGCCTTCCTCTGGCTGAGCATGGTGGCTCACACCTGTAATCCCAGCACTTTGGGAGGCCAAGTGGATCACCTGAGGTCAGGAGTTTGAGACCAGCCTGACCAACATGGTGAAACCCCGTCTCTACTAAAAAATACGAAAACTTAGCTGGGCATGTTGGTGCGCCTGTAATCCCAGCTATTCGGGAGGCTGAGGCAGGATAATTACTTGAACCTGGGAGGCGGAGGTTGCAGTGACCCGAGATTGCACCATTGCACTCCAGCCTGAGTGAAAACAAGACTCCGTCTCAAAAAAAAAAATAAAAACAAAAACAAAAACCCGAACCAACCAAGCAAACAAAATAATGCCTTCTTCTGGAAGGACCTGCCTGAGGCTATTTTATAGTTAACTTTTAAAAAAAAAGCAGAAGAAGTACGTTCTAAAATTAACAGTGGGCTGGGCGCAGTGGCTCACGCCTGTAATCCCAACGCTTTGGGAGGCCAAGGCAGGTGGATCACTTGAGGTCAGGAGATACCAGCCTGGCGAACACGGTGAAACCCCATCTGTACTGAAAATGCAGAAATCAGCTGAGCGTGGTGGCACGTGCCTGGAGTCCCAGCTACTCAGAGGCTGAGGCACAAGAATCGCTTGAAGCTGGGAGGTGGAGGTTGCAGTGAGCTGAGTTCGTGCTGCTGCACTCCAGCCTGGGTGACAGTGAGACTCCTTCTCAAAAAATAATAATAATAACAATGAAAAGTATAGCAAATACATAAACCAGTAACAGTCATTTATTATCAAGTATTATGTACTGTATATAATTGTATGTGCTGTACCTTTGTATGACTGGTAGCACAGTAGATTTGTTTACACCAGCATCACCACAAACACTTGAGTACTGAGTTGTGTTACAACCTTTCTGTGACTACAACATCACTAGGTGATAGGAATTTTTAGCTCCATTATAATCTTATGGGACCACTGTTGTATATGTGGTCTGTTGTTGACCAAGACGTCATTCTGCAGTACATGACTATATTGAGTTAAATAAAATAAATTGTCAAAATTAATTTTACTCATTTCTTTTTCCTTTTTTAAAACATGGCATTTGAGAATTTAAAAATGTGTGGATTACATTGTATTTCTGTTGGACATCGCTGGGTTATAGCCTCAGAGGCCTTTCTCAACCAGGATTTCATGAGAGAGTTAACCTAGTGCCTGAAGGTCCATTGTATGTAAGGAATGTACCATCTCAGGAGAGTTAAACAGTCACTCAAATCATTTTCTGTGCTCTGTGGTTCAGATAAGAAACCTAGATGAGAAAGGCTGTAGCCTTTTAGAAAGGCTGTTGTTACTCTTTTTTCCGTTGTTGCATGCATTTACTGTTCATTTTTTATTTTATTTTATTTTATTTTATTTTATTTTATTTTATTTATTTTATTTTATTTTTGAGATGGAGTCTCGCTGTGTCACCCAGGCTGGAGTGCAGTGGCGCAATCTTGGCTCACTGCAAGCTCCGCCTCCCGGGTTCATGCCATTCTTTCTCAGCCTCCCGAGTAGCTGTGACTACAGGTGCCTGCCACCATGCCCGGCTAATTTTTTGTATTTTTAGTAGAGACAGGGTTTCACCATGTTAGCCAGGATGGTCTCAATCTCCTGACCTCGTGATCCACCCACCTCGGCCTCCCAAAATGCTGGGATTACAGGTGTGAACCACCACATCCGGCTGCTGTTCATTAGTTTTTATTGCTTACTAATATTCCGTTGTATAAATGTACTACAACTTGTCTGTCCATTCTGCTGCTTGACCTTTGTGTTTCCAGGTTGAGGCTGTTATTTCTTTTCAACTTTGATTTTAAGTTGAAGGGTGCATGTGCAGGGCATGCAGGTTTGTTACACAGGTAAATGTGTGTTAAGGGGGTTTGGTTGTTTATAATTTCAATTCAAATTCCTGTAGTGTTTCTCTCAGTCGTATAATGAGGGCTGTTGGTTTGAGACAGATACTACTAAGCTTCTAAATTGTTTTTCTCTTTTTTAAAATCTCAAATGAATGTTACATTTTGCCAGTTACCATTTCAGTATCTATTGGGAGGATCATATCACTTTTTTATCTTGGAATTATCAATATGCTTGTTTGATTATTAACATTAGCTGATTCCTATATTTCTTAGCCAAACTTGTTAAGTTTGGGGATTTTTTTCCATCACTTTTTGTGCCCTGGTATAAATTATTTGCTGTAAGTATTATGTATTCTTCAAAAGCCAGAGAGAACTCACTGGTAAAGCCATGTGGTCCTGGAATCGTTGGTTTAACTTTTTTCATTTCTTGCAGGGTTTTTAGCATATTCATCAAATATAGAAAAGTTTCAGTTAGTCAGAAATAGAAGGCAGTGCGAAGATTAGGTTAGAGCCTGCACCTTCCTGTGAAGCAGGTACTTCCAGAAATTTCATTTTGTGTTCCCAGCAATGGTCGGGATGACCCTGCAGCATATGAGGATCAACATTAAGAAAGATTGAGCTGTGCTGAGAAACATGAATTGCAATGGGAAAAGTGAGCAACAAGTTAGAGATTGCAGAAAACCAAAGCAATAAATTAAGGGACAAAGTACAATTTTCTTCTGAAACTCAGAGCAGAAACAAAGGAAGATGAATGTGATGAATTGTTTCTAGGAGATGTCATGTGTGTATAAAAGGAAGGGTGGGCAGATGTGAGAAAATGTTTGTAATGTATTAAGGACAAAAGCAGATTATAAAACTATAGCTACAGTATGAGCTCAGTTGAGAGCGAGTATGTGTGCATGTGTGTGCCCCTGCACCTGTGAGTGTGGGCATAGCCACCGTCCTGGCCATGGATGTGCTCTATGGCTGAGGGTCCAGGCTCCAGAGGCCACAGGCCTGGGTTTAGTCCTGGCTCTCATATTGAAAACATATGAGGATTTGAGCAAATTGTTGAACTTCTCCAGCTTCGCCTCTGTTTCTTCATCTGTAAAATGGGGCAATAATAGTATCTATCTCATAGGGGTGTTGTAACCTATAGTTCCAGCTGCTTGGGAGGTTCAGGCAGGAGGATTGCTTGAGCCCAGGAGTTTAAGACTAGCCTAAGCAATATAATAAGACCCTGCCAACCAGGCTTGGTGGTTCATGGTTGTAATCCCGGCACTTTGCGAGGCTGAGGCAAGTGGATCACTTGAGGTCGAGAGTTCGAGACCAGCCTAGCCAACATGGTGAAACCCCATGTCTACTAAAAATACAAAAATTAGCTGGGCATGGTGGTGAGCACCTGTAATCCCAGTTACTCAGGAGGCTGAGGCAGGAGAATTGCTTGAACCCCAGAGGCGGAGGTTGTAGTGAGCCGAGATTGCACCATTGCACTCCAGCCTGGGCAACAGAGGGAGACTCTGTCTCAAAAAAAAAAAAAAAGACATTCAGATTTTTTTAAAAAGTTCCTCGTTGGACTTTCTGTATTGTGCAGGTTTTCTATAATGAACATGCATTAGGTCCCTAGTAAAAAAAAAAAAAGCAAAGTTTTTTGTTTGTTTGGTTTTTTGTTTTTTTTAAAGAGAACATCTGAATGATGTATTTG
The DNA here is from genome assembly GCF_047675955.1 of Chlorocebus sabaeus. NCBI lineage: Eukaryota > Metazoa > Chordata > Mammalia > Primates > Cercopithecidae > Chlorocebus > Chlorocebus sabaeus. The sequence goes on from NC_132915.1 coordinate 102,419,858, forward strand.
GGAAAAAAGCATTTCCGAAGAATATGGAGAAAGGGAATTGAACATAGTTCCCGGTGTAAGTAAGAGTGGAATGAACATGTGGCCCTGAGGGCCTAGCCCTGGTTTGTTAATATTGTGAGCAGAGCTGCTGGCGGCTGCTCTCAGTCGCTAATTGGGCTCTTTCTCTGTCACGTGGATGGGAGACTGCTCGCAGGGTTGCAGTTGGCTGCTGCCCTGCATTGACAGCTGGTTCTAATTGTACAAAGCTACGTAGTACTAGGGCTGGAGAGGGAAGGTTTTGGGAAATTTGCATCATCTTCCTGACCCTAAGTCTACATGTTTTCCAAGCAGATGGTAGCTTGAGGATTTGATGAAACAGTAGTGACTGTAAATGAGTTGTTATTCTATAGAAACTAGTATGACCTGAAAGCTGAGAAAGATAAATTACTTCTGCTCATTCAGTGAGTACATACATGTGTATACCGACTTCATTGGAGGCACCATTTTTTCCACAGTGATCCTTTCGCCCTCTTGTGGTTTGTCTAGCCAGGGGTTCTGGGGCCTTAGGAGGCCCTCATGTTCATTTTCCATGGCCCATCCTGCCTCCTCTCTTTCTCCATACGCACAGCCCTTAGCAGGTATTTATTTCAAATTACCAAAGTGAGTTGCTCTCACATAAGAAAATGCAAATATCCCATGCAGTTACCAAACTTGATTCTAGTATAGAAGGTGCTTAAAGGTTTTGGGCCCTCTCTGCCATGCTCTCCCTCATGGCATCAGGGCAATACAGCCTACCAAACACTCCATATGAGGGTTTGGGGAGCCACGTCTGCCCAGTCCCTACGTTTTCCCATCCCGCGCAGAAAAAATAAAAAAAAAATTCCACTCTTCGCCTTCCCTTAAGGCTGGGACCTGGCCTCCCACCCCTGTCCTGTCTCACTGTTTCTCCTCCCACTCCTCCCCAGGCTCCTTCTGCTCCAGCCATGGGCTACCTTGCTGTTCTCAGATATCCCATGGTGTTCCTGACTCAGGGTTTTGACTCATGCACTTCATTTCCTTCTGCCTGGGACCCTCCTCCCCTAGATACCTGCAGAGCCTGCTCCCTCACCTCATTCCTGTCTCTACTCCATGCCAGCTTATCAGACAGACCTGCTGAAGCTTCCCCTCCAAATATTCCTACCTTCATCCTCATTCATACTTTTTCACAGGATTTATCATCTGACCTATTACAATTTCTATAAAATCTCTCTCCGTCTGTAGAAGGTAAGCACCATGAAAGTAAGAGCATGTTTGTTTGTTCACTGCTGCGTTTCCTAAAACATACTTTAATTTTGATGAATAAATGAATGTAGATGTGCTTTATAAACTGCCAATCACTGTTGTCTCTTCCTTTTTCTCTTCCTTTCTCCTTTATCCTTTCATATCAACCCTTTCCCTTCTTCAAACACCATCATCATCATCACCATCATCGTCCAAGAAAGAACTAAAGATACCTCAGTCCTCTGGCAGTTCCCAGAAGGCTTGGACCTAGGCGGTGTCTATTAGGACTGCAACCTTGGGAAATAAAGCAAGAAAGTCCAGTTGTCCTTTGTGGCCTTGAATTGTGGTAATTTGTGTTCCTGTCTTTCCCCGCTCTGAGCAGACATGGAGCTCAAGATGTGGTCTGACTCACCGTGGAACCTTTCCAGCACAGTCCTGGCACTTAAATGGCTCTCTCTCCTTCCTTTCCCACTTGCCCTTAATCCCTTTATTCCTCCCCCTCCCTTCTTTTCTTCAATTTTTCTTCCTCTTTCCTCACTTCCTTGCTCTTTTTGTCTCTCTCTCCTTCCTGTTTTTCTTTCATGTTTCACTGCAGCTGGTCTTGTTCCAGGGAGGGCTTGCGACAGTGCCTGGCAGTGAGCTCCCCACCAGCCATGAGCTTTTCTGACTCCCTCAGTGCGAACACTCCCTCCCTCTGCTACCAGGGGACCTGTGTGCACTTGATTCTAGCCTTAACAGCTCTCCTATAGGACAGGTGTGTTTCCCTAAGGTCCAGCTGGTCATGATTTTCACATGATTACTCCATCAAAAAGTACAGAAACAGGGCTGGGCACAGTGGCTCACATCTGTAATCCCAGCACTTTGGGAGGCTGAGGTGGGCGGATCATCTGACGTCAGGATTTGGAGACTAGCCTGGCCAACATGGCAAAACCCCGTCTCTAATAAAAATACAAAAATTAGCCAGGCATGGTAGTGAGCGCCTATAATCCCAGCTACTCGGGAAGCTGAGGCAGAAGAATTGCTTGAACCTGGGAGGCGGAGGTTGCAGTAAGCTGAGATCACGCCACTGCCCTCCAGCCTGGGTGACAGAGCGAGACTGTCTCAAAAAAAAAAAAAAAAAGAAAAGTACAGAAGCACCTAGTGGTCATGGGAAAACTGCTTGTTATTTATAAATGTTGACACTGATAGGTTATAAGCAGGTTATGATTTTATAAAAATTTGGCATATTTTAGAGTATTTACTCAACTTCAAAATTTAATTTTTATGATGTTTACAATGTGTAATGTCATCTACTAAAAATTATTTTTTTCAAAGTAATCTTGTACATGATAATCGAATAGTACAGAAAAGCTGATGAAGAAGAACCTTTACCTCAGTCCCCTCCCCAAAGGTAAACTCTAAACTGTTTTTTCTACTGATTACTTTTGGAATTTTATTTGGCACACCAAAGCCTGAATTTCTTGTTTCACCAGCTTTGTATGGTATCTTGTGACCGCTCACTTCCTATGCTTTCCCTCCAGTTCTCTACTGCCCACCTTCTGTTGATTATACTTTCACATTGCCTGATTAATGAGCTTCACCAAACTCATCACACTTTTCCTTAGGTGAACTCTTAAAGCTGAAAACCATCAAACAACACTTATTATTACGGCTACATAACTGTTACACATAGTCAAGCCATGTACTATGCCAGGATTGTGTTTCATGCCCTAGTAACCCTGGGCCATTCAAAAGAGAATATGCCTCACAAGACCTGTAGATTTTTCTTTTCTTTTAATCCATTGATTGCTTGATACTGGGTATGTATTATATTTTGATTTCTGTTACATTTTTAATTGCTTTTATATTTCCCCAGAGGCTTCCCTTCAGGAGCCCTTTGTCCTGCTCCAATTTGAACTAGTTGTTCTCTAGTCTTTTGCACAGCTGTTATTATAGGACTTCCTTTGCAATTGTCTATGGTTGGACTCTCCTTTTTTTTTTCTTAGTCATATTTATTGAGGTATAATTAATCCAGTAAAAATCACCCATTTTAGTGAACAGTTTGGTGATTTTGAAGAATGAGTGTTCTCATGTGGAGACCTTGTCTATCAACCCCCAAAGTTCTCTGTGCCCCTTTGTAGCCCGTTTGCCTCCTGTTCCCAGTCCTTGGCAACCAAGGATCTAATTTCTGTCTCTGTCGTGTTTACCTTTTCCAGACTGTCATGTGAGTCAAATCATAATACTCTCTTGTGTGATTTCTTTCACTTAGTATAAAACTGTTGACACTCATGTACACTGATGTTTATGTCACTCTCATTCCTGTTTTTATTGCTGAGTAGTATTGGATTATATGGCTGTACCATGATTTGTTCATCCCCTCACCAGCTGGTGGAAATCCAGGTTGTTTCTAGTCTTGGGAAATAGAGAATGAAGTTGCCATAAACATGCACATACAAGTTTTTTGTGGACATATATTGGTATTGGGTAAATACCTACCCAGTGGGATTGCTGGGCCTACCAGTAGGATTGCTAGGGCAGTTGATAAGTGTGTGCCTAACTTGATGGGAAACTGCCCACCTGCTTTCCTAAATGGCTGTTCTGATCCTCCCCAGCACCTGGTATTGTCACTCGTGTGTGCTTTTTGCGATGATTGAACTGGATGTGGTGTCCATTGTCGTTTAGTTTGCATTTCCCTACTGACTAATGACATAGAGCACCTTCCCCTGTGTTTGCTTGCCATCCATGCATCCACCTGGTAAAGTGTCTTTTGTTTAATTTTTTTTTTTTTTGGGGGGGGGACAGTCTTCGTTCTGTCCTCCAGGCTGGAGTGTAGTGGTATGATCATGGCTCACTGCAGCCTCGAACTCCTGGGCTCAAGCAATCCTCCTGCCTCAGCCTCCTGAGTAGCTGAGACTACAGGCAAGCACCACCATGCCTGGCTAAGTGTTTTTTTTTTTTTTTTTTCTAATTTTCTGTAGAGACAGGGTTGCACTACATTGCCCAGGCTGGTTTTAAACTCTTAGGCTCAAGCAATCCTCCTGCCTCTACCTCCCAAAGTGCTGGGATTACTTTTTAATCCCATGTGGTTTACTTTTTAAAAAACATGGGTGTATTCTCTAGAGAGACAGAACTAATAGGATATATATACAAAGGGGAGTTTATTAAGTATTAACTCACATGATCACAGGGTCCCACAATAGGCTGTCTGCAGGCTGAGGAGCAAGGAGAGCCAGTCCGAGTTCCCAAACTGAAGAACTTGGAGTTTGATGTTTGAGGGCAGGAAGCATCCAGCATGGGAGAAAGATGTAGGCTGGGAGGGTGGGCCAGTCTAGTCTTTTCACATTTTTTCTGCCTGCTTTATATTTTAGCCGCGTTGGCAGCTGATTAGATGGTGCCCACCCAGTTTAAGGGTGGGTCTGCCTTTGCCAGCCCACTGACTCAAATGTGAATCTCCTTTGGCAACACCCTCACAGACACACCCAGGATCAATACTTTGCATCCTTCAATCCAATCAAGTTGACACTCAGTATTAACCATCACAATTGGGTTGTTTGACTTCTTATTGTTGAGTTATAACAGTTCTTTATATTTTATATACAAGTCTTTTTTCTATCAGATATTTGTTTTACAAAATGTTTTTTCAGTCTGTTGTATTTCATTTTCTTAACAGTGTCTAATTACATTAGAGGGTTTTTTCTAAGTTTTTGTCTCTGTTTCTTCAAAGTCATTGTCATTTATTACCTTGGTTTTCCTTCCGTTCTGTTGGCTTAACTCATATGACTGGTGGCTTGTAGGTTGTGATTTTTTCCCCTGGCTTTTCTCCTGAGGGGAGTCTGCCTGGGAGAGCCAAGTGGCCCGGGCAAGAAACAGCAGGTTGCCCGCACTGCAGGATGACAGGGTGGGGACTGGCGCACAGGGTGCAGTTTTCTGTCAGCAAAAGGAGGCGACCTTTATTCTGGGGGTTCCAGCATGGAAGCCTTTAATTCTCCCATCCTGCTTTTTGCCTGTAGGTGGATGCTAGCAGGCAGCAGGTGGGGGTGCTGGCTGAGACAGTGTCCAGTACACTGACCTTTCATTTGTCCCCCGTTTATTGTTCCTTAATGACTCTGAGCCAGGAGCCTCTCTGAGGTCCCCCAAGGCAGCCTGACTTCACCACCTCTGTAGCCCCTTCCTGGCATAGTCTAGCTTGAGACTTTCTGTTTTCATTTAATCAAAATCCATGCTGATCTCCAGTAATGTGTTGAAATCTTTCATTTGATGAGGGTAGTAGTGCCATCTACTCTGTTCTCATTCCTAGTTTAGGTTTATCTTTTACTTCTGTGCTTTGTCAGAGGGGTTTTGGGAGTGATGTTAGGCAAATGTGTATGTCAGGTGTCATCTGAACATGCCACCGATTTTGAACTTAATATGGCACCAATTTTAGGTGGTTTTGGGTTTGTCACAGACACAGATGATGGAATCAGCCTCTCGCTTTTGAAACCTGTTTTTAATAATGGACTAACTTTATTGTTCTCTCACATATTTGATTCATGGTCTCATTAAGGGTTATAGAAAAAGATGATATTTGATTGTGTTTACAGTGAAATATATACAAATACAAGCATTATATTTTGTTAATAACTATTAGGATCTGCTGGAACTGCAGATTTTACCGAGGGGAGAACTAGTGGTAGTGGATGTGACCCCCCACCCACCAGTGGATGGGTCTTCCCTGAAACAGACCAGATGAGTATTCTCCCCAGTTAGCATATCCATAAACTATGGCGCATTTGCTGCCTAAAAGAACCAAGAAGCTTCTTTGCTTCCTTTAGCTTGCTTTGTAGTCTCAGATTGTTCTGAGTTCTCACTTTTCTGACACCATGTAGAGTGTGAGCTCTGGAATCAGACTGAGGTTCGAATCCCAGTTCCAGCACTTACTAGCTGTGTGACCTTAGACATGTGGCAACCTCTCTGAGTGTCATAGTCTCATCCATCAAGTGGTACCTATCTCATCGTCTTGTTTGTGGATTCAGTAAGTTACGGCATGTGAGTCTCCTAGCCCAGAGTCTAGCAGGCCATTTTAACAGTCAGTAAACACTGATTCTATATATCCCTAAGTCTCCATCCCTGGAGGAGCTCCCTGTGTGTCTGTGGACATTTTGACTCTGGATCCTACTATCCCTTTTGTCTTTTAAGCCCTGCCTGTGTTGCCAGAGGCACTGTGCCCTATTCTGGCCATGGCAGCCTGATTCCTGGGCTGGCCCTGACTCAGGTGTGGTGCTCTCAGAAGCCTGCCCAGGTTCTGCTTTGGTCTATTCCTTCATGTCACCCAGTTCTCCTCTAGGCTGGGAACCTGCTGGAGCCCCGGCTGTGGCCTGCAGCTCTGTTCTGGCTATGGTGAGAATGGGCTCCCATCACTTCTACCATCCACTACCTGCGTGGTCTGGATAAATTAATTTACCTGCTTGTTACATATTTTTTCATTTAGAAATTGGAGGTCGGAGCAGTCGTATCTACTGTGAGGGTTCTGTGAGGATAAAATGAGATGGTCTCTGTGGAGTGTGTAGCACACATCCTGGCACAATGTAGGTGCTCAGTAAATCTTGCTGGTGCTTCCGTCTGGCTAGGCCTTGGCTCTCATCCTGGCACCATTGGAGTCCTAGTGTCCAGGGACTGCTGTCCTGTGTGCCTCCTCCATCTGATTCCAGGGGCTCTCCTGGCCTGGATTTTCAACCCCTGCACCCACTGCTCAGTGCTGCCTTTCCCTGTGAGCATTATTTAATTTAATAAGCACATTACAATGTGTCATTTTTTTCTAAGCACTTTGCAAATATTGGCCCATTTAATTCCTATAACTGCCTTACAAAGGAGGTGCTATTATTAATGCCATTTTTCAGATGCAGAAAGTCAGGCACTGAGAGTTTAAGTGACTTGTCCAGGGTCACACAGCCAGGGAATCAGCCTTGGTCCATGTAAGTCCTTAACTACTATATGCTGTGGCCTCTTTTTTGTGACCCTTGTGCCCTCAGAGCTCACTCCTGAGACCAGAGCCAGCCCTTCTGCCAGATCCCAGGTGGGGAGCTTTCATGGAATTCGGTTACTCCTGCTTGGGCCTCTAGACCCCCGACTTTCACACGAGGAAGGTGTGGACATCCTGCACCTTTGCTGCTGCCACAGCAGTCAGTATATGTGGTCTCCCGGGGTGAACTATAGATAGAGAAGAATGTAGACTCCTTGTGGGTGATAAGGCATGGAGGTCCCTGAAGGACACGCTAGCCACTCTCTATTATTTGCCCATCTCCTTAGCCCATTCGTAACTCTGTCACAAGAGTCTAGGCCCTGAATACCTTACTCCCCAGTCAGACCCACTCTGGTCAGGTCCCCAAAACTGGCACTGTCTCCCTGACTGTCTTACTGGGTCACCTATCTCCTAGGGTCACCCACCTCCTAGGGTCACCCATCTCCTAGGGTCACCCGTCTCCCAGGGTCACCCATCTCCCAGGGTCACCCGTCTCCCAGGGTCACCTGTCTCCTAGGGTCACCTGTGTCCTAGGGTCACCCGTCTCCTAGGGTCACCCGTCTCCTAGGGTCACCCATCTCCTAGGGTGTTTTAGAACTCCTTTGGCTAGGTGTGTAATTGTCCCACCGGTTCTTCTGAAGATGATATATAAAAGCAAATCTGGGAGGTCTTTTCTGTTTTTTTTTTTTTCCCACCTTCCTGTGAGAGGGTGGGATGGGAAGAATGGGAGAAAAATGGAGGGAGGAGGAAGAAGAAAGCCATTGAACACAGTGGTGATGTGCTGTTGGCTGGTGTCAGGCTGGCAGTGGTCCTGAGTCTGTTGTAGTGACTCGCCCTTGAGGCAATGCATTTTCCATGTGGACACGTTTGATGAATGTGATTTGGAGATGACTACAGTGAGAGTTAGGCACACGTGGAAGGGCCATGTGCTGACGCCAGCTTCCTATGGCCTGATGGCCTAGATGCTGTGGGGGTCTTCAGAGAGGACTTGTCACCACTCCCCAGGTCTCCTCTCCCAAGGCCTTACCTGGTGGACTCCAGACACGGTCAAGGTTGGGCCTTTCTCAGCCCACCTCAAGGCATCTGACTCCCAGACCCTTAAGCACAAAACCAGCAGCTAGTGGAGTGAGCCTCATGGTGGTGTGGCCCAGAGCAGCTTTGCAGGGGCAGCTGAAACCAGTGTTGATTCTTGCTTTCACCTAGGAGTGCTTACAGGTGGGGGTATTAAGACTAAGTTGTTTTTGCACAGTTGGGGATTATTTCCACAGTTTATCACAAAGATAAACATTCTTCTTTGATTGTCAGAGTGAATGTCTAAATGAATTTTTTGTTGTTACGTGTTTTTTATTTAAGGCAGCTGGTCAGATACCCTTTTGGTTCTGGGCCCACTGATTTTCAGTTGTCTGTGGGATGCCAAAGAAGGTATGGCCAGGAGGTACCTGGCTATCCTGGATGGGAGCTCAGGAGAGAAACTTGGGCTGGACACAGACATGTAGTTGTAACCACAACAGTCAGTATGTGTGATCTTCTAGGGAGATATATAGAAGAATGTAGAAGATGACCTTGGACAAGTTGAGGTGGAGATTGTGTCAGAAAAGAAAAGAGCAGCCAGAAAATAAGACTAAGAATGAGGGGCCCGAAAGGGAGGGAAACAACAGGAGAATGCAGTGAGCAGAGGCAAGACAGAGGACAACAAATACGGCCGGGGCCAAGAGCGGCTGGTGAAGGGGCACTGATTTCCTAGTTGGGAAGTTGTCTTAGGGGAAGGAACAGTTACAGGGGAGCAGGAGCAGGGAAGGCAGGTGGAGAGGGGAATGAGTTTAAGTCGTTCTCTTGCGAGGGAGAAAAGTAGCAGGAGCTGGAGGGGACGGGGTCTGGGAGAGGAGTTTTTTATTGTTATTAATATTAATTGGAGAAGCTGAATGCGTGTTAAAATGCCAGCAGGAAGGAGAAATTGGAGAGGAAGAGGTGGAAGGTACGGGGATGACAGAGAGCATCAGAGTAAGGGCTCTGAGAAGGCAGAGGGATGGGATAGGGCAGCAAGAGAGCGAAAGAAGCCCCTCTTTCATTAAAGCCAGAAGGAGGGAGAGGATGCAAGGATGTTTAAGTTTGGTGGCAGGAAGTTTTCCTCTCATAGTGTCTGTTTTTCCCTGATGAGCCTGAGGAACACCGTGGTGACAGGAGGAAGGTCTCAGCAGCACCTGGCAAAGGACTGCACAAGCCCTTAGTCCCCTCACGTTCAGTCAGCTCAGCCACGAAGTCAGGGCCAGGGACCGCCTGGACAAGATGTGGGCCTCAGCGCCCATAGGAAGGGCTGTGCGACAATCCCTGGGCAGCTCAGTGGCTCACTACAGACACAGAGCTACCAGGGCTGTACTGGGCTCATCCCAAACCCTGGTCTCCCTTCTAGAATCAGCCTTGTCTCCTCTGGTCAATTTTAACTAAATTACACTCAAATAAGTTCCACAGTGTGGACCTTTTTTAGGCATTAGTGACTGGAAGAGTTTTGTTCTATTACTTCACATTTTCCTAAACCCACTTAACACAGATGGAATCTCTTGTAATCCTGTAAGGCCAAACACAGAAGAGGAACTGCGCCAAAGTGGTAAGGCCCAGTACTTGTTTTAGCACAGATAGAATGGTCTTATTTCTTTTGACGCTGATAAATCTTCTGCGCTGAATTTGGGGGATCTTCACACTGAGGAGTGCTCATGCTTCATTCATTCAACAGAGGCTGCTTGAGCATCTGCTGTCAGCCAGGCCCTGTGCCCCGCATGTCACCTCCCTTGTCAGGCTCTGCCTTCTTCAGTCTCCATCCCAATTCTGTGGGGTTAGCTACAGCATCTTCCTATTTAGTACTGAAGGACCTGATGCCAAGAGAGGTGATTTGTCTGGAGTTTCCCAGGAAATAAGTGACAAGATTTGGGATTCAGAGTGAGATATTTGGCTCAAAATTCTTTACTCCTTCCATTTTATCAAAGTACTTCTCAAACATAATGTTTTACTCTGCTGATGTGTTAATTTTAAATGTTACATGCATTCCAGTGCAAAAGGTTCCTTAGGAAATTGTCCAAACCCAGTAACTCCACATAGAGTTTTTGAATTAGGGTCTTAGAAATGTTCAAACCAAGTAAATTTAGGGAAGGTGTATTAAGTACCAACTTTGATTCTTGCCTGCATAATATCAGCAAAATGAAAGAAAAATAATAATAGATTTTGTTAATTAAAGACAGTAAAGAGAGTATGGTGTGGGAAAAAGAAGATATTTGACATTCAAGCTGAGTCTGAATACCGCCTTGTTGCTTAACAGCAGGGAGGTTGCTTAACCTCCCTGGGAAGAGGAAGGCAGGTGACCTTTATCAAGTACCTGTCACGTGCTAGGTGCTTTGCATGTCTTAATCTCATTTAATTGTTATAATGAGCTTCACAGATAAGCACAGTATCATACCCGCTTTAAGATGAGAAACTAGAAGTTCTGAGAAGATAAGCATCGTGCAGCTGGTGTATGGCCAGCCAGGATCTGACCCTGGGATCCACTCTTCTCCCTTTCCGGGTGTTGTCTGAAGTTATTACAGTGTGGAAATAAGACCACGGAGTCTGAATTAAATTCACGCATGCACATGCTTGCCTGCAAACACACACACACAACTTCTGCTATTTATTCAAAAATTTAGGAAAAATACAAAGGGAGCAGTTATCAGCTAGAAATTGGGCAACAACCATGCCTCAGTCCTGAAACATCAGTTTTATGAGTAGGGTTTTATATTTGATTATAAAACCTATACATTTCCAGGACTGGCTTTGTGATCCACTGGGGAGAAAGGCCTTTGTCTTCACAAACAAACTTTAAAAGGGCAATAATAACATATATTTGCAAAGTGATTCAAGTATGTGTTTTAAAGAGAGGGAGATAGTACATGTAACTAAGGTAGGTCAGACATACATTTGAAACCGAACATAGGCCGGGTGCAGTGGCTCATGCCCGTAATCCCAGCCCTTTTGGAGGCTGAAGCAAGAGGATCGCTTAAGGCCAGGAATTTGAGACCAGCCTGGGCAACACAGTGAGACCCCCATCTCTACAAAAATAAAAATTAGAAAAAGAAACCAAGTGCGAATATATGTCGTCAGAACTAGGAGAATCATAGTAAACAGCTGGAACTTCTACAACTTAAAGAGATTCATCTCTGCTTTTGAAAAGAAGTAGAGTTACAATATTCATCCAAGAGAAAGAAACCTCTTTATTAAAATGGGTGTGGTGAGAATTACATGAGATGACATAGGTGAGGTGCCCTGTCCAGCGCCTGCTGTGTGGGGAATTCTTGCTAAATGGTAGCACCAGTGAATTCTGTTGTCATTGCTATTAACTTGAGTCTAAGTTGTGAGGGTGTGAAGGACATGGCAGGCTCCAGGTTATTTGTGTTCTCTTGTGTGGGTGACCTTGACAGAAGTGAGGCACCAGGAGGAGGCGTCTCGGCCCCTGGCTGGTTCCTCTGTGTTCCCATGTCCAGGGCATTCATCTTGTTACTAGGAGCTGCTGTTACCTTTAGCTAGGCTCCCACCAAGCCCGTTTCTATGGCTGATTGTCAGGTCCTAAGGTGTGTTTGACAGGCGTGGACCTTCAGAAGTGGCTGCTGGCAGCCAGTTTTGTCCTGGGCTGTTCCTACTGTTCCCCTCCCTGCTTTCCTAGGAGACCCCGATCTATACCTATTGCAGCTGCTGGGCAGCTGCCTCTCACTAAAGATCTTACAAAAACTCAAGGTAAATGGCAAAAAACCAATGCTATTAGTAATACTGAGGCCTGGTAGGAATTAAAAGGCGGTCTTGTAACTTATAGGTGGAGAACTTCAGAATCTGCAGCCTATGCTACCTTTCCTCCAATCTCTGTCAGGGCTCCACAAGGCACACACTGAGAATGCTGGGCATTTGGATGATGGCTTCTCCTTGGTCTTTTTTTGTAGCACCTAGTAACCCCATTAGATTGCTCCTATTGTGTCCAGCTTTCATCCCTTGGCTAAGAGCCAGACTTACTGATAAATAAAATCTAGATAATTCAATTCTTCAAATTATAATGCTAAACCTAGCAGAAAAAAAGAGACAAGGCCCCCGAACAAGATATTAAAGAGGACCTTTCCTTCTGCATGCTTTTGGTTATATGAGGGATTGGAGGGGCCAACTACAGGACAGAATCTGAGGTCATACCAGAAGCTTCTTTGATTGCAGTGGGCTTGGACTGGGACTCTCCTCGCACCAGGAATGTATGATGTCATGTGGCCAGTGAAATCTGGGATATTTTAATGAAGCCCTGGCATCACAACTATGCGGGGTTGAGTTCTGCTGGTTAAAACATTTCTGTGCCCCCTCAGACAATTTGCATTGTAAGAAGGACTTCTGGTCTTAGAGAAGCTGGCAGAGTGGCAATGGATTTCTTTTGGCACAGAAATCCTAGGAAACATGGCCAGAGTTGTGGAGAAAAGTATTCCACTTATCTTCACTTCTGGTAGTCCCAGGCTGCACCGTCACCTACAAACCCAGCCCTCCTCTCCCTCCTGGTGAAGATGGGAACAGCCAAGGTGTCAGCTCCTTCCCACCTTCATGCATGCTCATGTTCCCATTTGATGCCCCTGGTGTTTTTGCATCCCAACTAGAATCACTGTTGAAATTCATTCTGTGCTTCCTAGGAACTAGCCAGCTGTGGATGGAGTAAGAAGGAGAAACACAGTCTTGCCCCTAACGTTGTGGCCTTTACCCGGAGGTTTAACCAGGTAAGCAACACCCCTTGCATGTGCCTATCCAGAGAGTAATCTGCTGCTGTCCCCTGTAGGCTGCGAACCCCCCCAAGGCTGTCTCCCAGGCACCTGGCCCCAGATCCACCTTCTCTTCCTGAGTCCCCTACCTTTATCCAGTTTTGTGCCATTGTAGTCTGTTTGCACAGAGCAGGTGGAACTGAACATACCTTTCCTATGCTTAAATCACTTCAGTGACTTCCAGTTTCAGTTAAGCTAAGGTTCAAGTACCTTAATATGCTTTGCAGGGTTTGGCATGGTGGATCTCGCGTCTGTCCACCCCTTCAGCCTCATCTCTTTTCCATCCTCCTGGCCTTTCTTTTCTTACCTGATATATCTTATCTCTGTCCTGTCAGGCCCCCTGTGTGCAGTCTTCACAGCCCAGAATCCTTCCTCCCTGTTCAGCTTCCAATCAGATCTCAGCCTGAATGTCATTTCTTTGGAGAGTCTTCCCTGAATCCCCAGACTGTATGAGGTCACACATTCCCACGTTGTACCCTATACTCCGTGTGGTCCTTTATTAGTTTGTCCTCATGTTGTATCACTCTGTAGTCTCCACCTTCCTTGCCGGCCTGGGAGCCCCATGAGCATGTCTATCTTGTTCATTACCCACCACCTTGCCCAACGTCAGGTCTATCATAGACCCTCATTAACTATGTATGGAACGAATATATGAGGTGCTCAGGAAATACTTTTAAATTGAGTTTTCTTGAATTCCTGATGGCCTGATCCCTGGCCCTGCGCTACTTTAAACTGACTTGGTCCGACCAGAACCTGTGCTCCAGGTATGAAGATCTGGAATGATGATTGGAGACTTGGATCAACTCAGGGAGGTAGGGTGTCTTATTTCTCAGCCAGACCTGCATGATCCTCAGGAGAAGGCACACAAACCAAAGCCCCAAATTGTACTGTTGACAGATTTCCTTCATTCTTATTTTTCTGGTTTCAAATGAGGCCAGTGGCCTAGAGGTTGCTAATATGTATGACTGGCCCTCTGGGTGATGGGGCCTGGATTCCCTTTGGGCCCTCTCTCCAGCTGGGCCTTCTCTCTCGGAAATGCTTGATCTTGTGCATCACTGTTGCTCAACCCTCTCCAGGCTTCTCCACCCTTGACCTTCCACCCCAAGGCCAGCGGGATCCTCAGAGAGGCACCAGCTTGTAGTTTGAAGATTGAGGCTGGAATTAGCATTATTATTATTTGATGAGATATAGTAGGAACCAAGAAAGACCTCGGTGCATCTGGAGTAGGAGCTGCACACTGTTTGTTTTGAAAAGAGAATTTCCAAAGTCTTATGCTTCTTTTTTCTTTGTTTTGAAAAGTCGTCTCTTTTCAACTGAGCTTAGTCTTAAAAAAAAAAAAAAAAAAAAAGGGTGAGAATTTTGTCAGGGGATTCATAGTTTCCTTAAAACTATTTGACTGGGAGCCAACTCAGTCCCTACCTCTGACCAGCCACAGAGCTCCCAGAGGAGGGGCAGCTGGGGGCTCTGATGTAATCTGCTTTGCACGCGGATGCCAGGTCAACTTGGCAAAGGCGGTGTAGCTTGTTCTGTGAACAATTGTGTTGTGTCCAGCTCAGACCAAGTGATGAAATGAGCCAGAAGCAAAGTCACATTTTTTTTCAAACAATGCTCTGGGAAATGGTCTTCCTGCTGGCCCATCAGCCAGTCAGAGAGCCAGCAGCTCCTGGACATAGCCCTGGTAGCTCTGGTTTGAAAATTAGCCAGAGGCCAGGCCTGGTCAGCTACTGGGGCTGCCTTCTTTGAGATGAACTTGTTGGCGTCCCTTCCTTGCAGAGCTTTTATGTGTAAGAACAAGACTCATTAGACTCCAAATAAAAGAAAGCAGGTCACTTACCTGTCTGAGCCCCAGCTTTCTTTTCTGTAACTGAGAATAATAGTAGTGCTCTCCTTGCACAGTTGTTATGAAGAATAAATGGAACACGAAGAGCTTTAGCACAATGTCTGGCACGTAGTAAGCATCCAAATGTTTTGGGAGAAGAAAAGAGAAATATTAAGATCAGCTGATTGGGAGGAGGTTGCCAGGGGATTTGAGGCTTCTTGTGACCAAACAGAAACCCAGTGGCTAGTGCTTGCCTGCTTCTCTATGGGATCTGAGTCCCTTGGGATTTGCTCGTAGAATGGTGGAGATGGAAGAGTTTGGTCAAGTTCACTAAAGATCTTTTATGAACCAGGCCTATGTCACAGCCCCAAGGAATATACCGTGTAGCACAGAAGTTCTCAATCTTTTTTGGGTCTTGGGTTCTTTTGAGAATCTGACAGTATCACATATGAATGTTCCCCCAGAAAACTGCACAGATATACAAATTTGCATTTAATTTTAGGGTGTTCACTGCCTTCCTGAAGTTTATGTGTGGACATTTATGGGTCTGTGGACAATAGGCTGAGAATCTGTGTCTCAGGGAATCCAGCAGGCCTGGGTGTGAGTCTTATCGCGACAACTCAGTAGCCGTATGATCGTGGGTTGGCTTTTGGCCTCTCTCAGCCTCATAGGCCTCATTTATAAAACAGGAAGAATCATTTCAAGTGGTTTTTGAAGACTAAACAAGAATCATGAATATAAATGGGTTACCCCAGTACTTGACACTTAGTAAACATTCCACGTAAGGTTAAACAAAGGGGCAGAGTAGTGGGAGCTATGAGCTGAAAGGAAGGTTAAGACCAGACCAGCAGGCTTGGGCCTAAGTGCAAGGTTGGGCTTGTATCACAAAGATGCTGAAATTTTTGGAAAAGGTGAAGAGGGAATTGGGAGAAACGTGGTTCTAGTCTAGGCTGTGCTGCTAACTTGCTTTAAGGCCCCTCCTGTCTTTGGGTCTCAGGACCTTTTTATATTCACGGAGATTGGACAGGGCCAAATGTTCCCAACTTTTCTCATGGACACATTTTATAGTTCCTAATGACTGAAACCCCAGCTCAAACTCAGGTAAGCACAAAAGAGAGCTTCATGGCTTATATATAATAACTAAATCTAGGGAGATACTGACTTCAAATATTGCTGAATCTAGGCAGTGGGGACAGTACTATCTGAACTCGGTCTTGCTCTCTCCACCGCCAGGTTCTGCTTTCCTCTGAGCTGGTTCCACCTCAGGTAGCCTCCCCCTGTGGTTGCAGGATGGCTAGCAACAATTCCAGGCTTATATCATATTCCAAAGGCAACCTCAGGAGAAAAGACCTGCTGCTTTTTCAGTAGCTCTATCTGATGCCCTGGAATTGAGACTCAGTGGCTCAGATTGCCCTGGCTTGTGACCCATCTTGTTTGTTATGATCTAATCACTCTGACCAGGAAGACATGAAGCTCTGATTGGCCAGGTCTTGGAAACAGGCCTTCCTATGGAGGAGAGGTGGTAGGCCTAGACCACATGGACTGAGAATGGAGAAGGAAGGGGTATTTCCTCAAGGAAAATCAGGGAGTTCTGGAAGGAAGAAGCTAAGAATGAGGGCCAGAAAGGAAGACAGATAGTTATCATAGACCTTCTTTTCTCTTGTACTCTTCCAGTCTGCTCTGAGCTTTCTCCCCAATCCATTCTGTTGATACCTTGTCACTCTCAAGTCCTGTCTGCCCTCTGAACTGCCATGCTCACGAGCCTAGTCACTGAATGTTTCTGCTTCCTCTTGGCTTTAATCAAAACTATTTTTAAAACATGTATTGAGCACTTATGCTGAACTTACTGAGTCAGATACTATGCTAAGCATTTTACCTGTGCTATCATACATGCTATTTTACAGTTATTTCATGGATAAAGAAACAGAGGCTCTGCAAAGTGAAACAGCTTGCTCAAATTTACATAGCTGGTGAATTCATCTGCTTAAAGGGCCTTCTGGTTTTTTTCTGAACACTTTTCTAATAGAACCTTCTGCTTTTCCAAACCTAATTTATCACAGGACTGGGAGACAATGTTACCTTTCTCCTGTCTTCCGAATACTATCTCTAAACAGTTATTATTTCCTCATTGTGTAATGCTCCCTTTTATGTGACTCTCATTACTCTAGTTATATTCATTTGTTTATTCAGTAGTCATTGACTGGATATGTACTAGGCTCTGTGCTGGTTCAGGGGTTCAACAATAAACAAGTTGTCGCCCTTGCCATTGTCAGCTCATAGTCGAGTGTAGGAGGCAAACATGATGGAGGCGATTCCAGTCCAGGGGATTCCGTGCTAGGATGGGGAAACCAGAGGAGAGGCATGTGCAGGAGCAAGGGAGGCCAGAGTGGGGTCTGTTCCTTCAATCTGTGTAAGGGATTGGAGATGTAAACTGGCTGGGCACAAGAAAATATTAGAAGACAAAATGACAGCTCTTGGTGATTGATTGGATATGGAGGGAAATGACAGAGAAGAGTAAAAGAGGGTCCTCTTTGGGTATTTGGGCAGTCCCATCCTTGAGACAATGAACACAAAGGAGGAGCAGTTTTGAGAGTTAGAGATGAGTTAGGTTTGGACATGTGGAATGAAGCATGCAGGAGGTCATTGGATATTTGAGTCTGGAAGTCGGGGAAAGGTCCAACCTGGAGATGCAAATGTTGGAGTCATCTGCATTTGAAGGCCCAGGGTCAGTGAAATCATCCAAGGAGAAACAGAGGCCCAAGTGAGTACCTGAGGATTGCTGACATTTAAGGGATGGGCGGAGGAGAGGAGGCCACACAGAAGGCAGAGAGAGAGCATCCTGGGAGCAGAACACTTGGTGATATGGAAAGGGCAGTATCTGGAAATCAGTGTTTCAGAAATGAGGGAATGCTACAGAATGAGTCATCCAAGACAGGGCTAAAAAAGAGTCCTTTGAATTTAGCAGCAAGGGCAGTTTTGCAGGGATGTAGCAGGTTGAGTGGTAGATGTGAGGCAACGAAGAGAGCAGGTGTAAGTGTTTCTTACAACACTGGCTCCAAGGGGAGTTGAGAAGGGAGTGGCTGGAGACTGGAGTCAAAGAAGTCCTGGGAGGTGGTTGCATGTTTTTTTTGTTATTTGAAGTGAGCAGAACCTTAGGGATGTGAAGGAGCCAGTGGACCTGGAAAAGTTAAAGATGAGGAAAGAGAGTCTCAGAAAAGGTGGAAGAAGCCAAGACCTGGGTGCCTTTTCAGTGTAAGAGCTGAGTCAGCAGAAGGGAAAGGGGCAGATATAGACCCATTTGTTGGTGCAGTGCAAGGAGAGTGATGGCTTTTCTTCATCAGTGAAATGGGAGGGAAAGGGGGAAGGAGTGGGGTGAGAAGATTGATGAGTTTGGGGAAAACTTGAAAAAAGCTGCTTCACAGGAAAGGAGAGAGAGTTGGCGCTGGAAATACAGCAAGACTCTTGGGCAGTGATGGTGGCCCAGATGAAATAGACATTGTAGTTTTCTAAGTGGCCCCAGTGCATGTGGGTAGTAGATGGTTTTCTCTAGTTGCACTTCTCAGCCTAGGAGCAGGTACACGGAAGAGCAGATGGTTAGACCCATCCCCTTAGGGGTTGGCAAAGCAGATTTTTTGGAAGGATCAAGATCAAGGGAAGTTAAGCTAGTGGCAAAGAAAAGGCTGAAGTAGCGTGGTGGCTCACACCTGGAATCCCAGCACTTTGGGAGGCCAAGGCAGGTGGTGGATCGTCTGAGGTCAGAAGTTCAAGACCAACCTGGCCTACATGGCGAAACCCCATCTCTACTAAAAATACAAAAATTAGCTGGGCATGGTGGTACACACCTGCAGTCCAAGCTACTTGGGAGGCTGAGGCAGGAGAATCACTTGCAGAGGTTGCAGTGAGCCGAGATCGCACCACTGCACTCCAGCCTGGCCGACACAGTGACACTCTGTCTCAAAAGAAAAAAGGCTGAAGTGACAAATGATAGGGGATTGGTAAGAGGAAAAGGATTCCAAGGAAAAGGGCTGCCAGGGAATCCAGGACATGGTGAGAGGAAAGGTGTGACGCAGTGGGGGTCAAGGAGAGAGTAAGGACTAGAATATTTAAAGATTGTGGCCCCAGATGGAACCGAAGTTTTCTGGCATAGAGCAGATCTGGGAAATCAAGAAGAAGGAGGTGACTCAGGTGGCAGGGAGGTCTAGTTGCTAAAGTTGAAGTGCTCAAGGGATCCAAGGCCAGGGTCATTTGCAGTGATGTTGAAGTTGCCCAAGGAAGAAGGGGGCAGGATTGGTATGGAGAGGAAGATAGCAATCCAGATCCTGATCTGTTTACCATCTCTACCATGGAATCATAAACATGTAGCCTTTTCACATGGACAGTTTTCACTTAGCAATATGTAGTTAGCATGGATGAATTTACTTTATGTGTCTTGACAGCTCTTTTGTATGTGCATATTCCGTTGTATGCATGGTTTGTTCATCCTTTCACCTACTGAAGGACATCTCGGTTATTTAGTTACTTCCAGTTTTGACAACTATGAATAAAGCTGCTACAAACATTTGTGTGTGTGTGTGTGTGTACTAAAGTTTTCTTTCTTTCTTTTTTTTTTCCTGAGGCAGTCTTGCTCTGTCGCCCAGGCTGGAGTGCAGTGGCACGATCTCGGATCACTGCAACCTCCGCCTCCCAGATTTAAGCGATTCTCCTACCTCAGCTTCTGAAATAGCTAGGATTACAGGTGCATGCCACCACACCCAGCTAATTTTTGTATTTTTAGTAGAGATGGGGTTTCATCATGTTCACCAGGTTGGTGTCGAACTCCTGACCTCGTGATCTGCCCACCTCAGCCTCCCAAAGTACTGGGATTCCAGGCGTGAGCCACTGCACCTGGCCAGGTTTTCAAATCAGCTGGGTATATACCTAGGAGCACAAGCTAGATTGTGTCTGTCCCATTTTGTATTCTCACCAGCAATGAATGAGTGTGTGGCTTCAATCCTTGCCAGCAATTGGTATTGTCAGCTATTTTGTGTTTTAGGCATTCTAGTATGTGTGTAGTAATCTTGCTTTTCTCAGCCTTATCCAGGTCACTCTTGGACAGTTAAGTCTGGTTCTGGGTGCCTCACATGAGGGGTGAGGGTGGGAATTATCACACAGGAGTGGCGTAAGTATTACAGCGACTAGAAGAGTAGGGGAAAGAAAACATGTTATACAGGGATAAGTGGAGGATCTGTGAGTGAGAAGACACAGGGAGAACGTCATCAAGGTTTTCAAGCAATTGAGGAGTTCTTAATGGGGAAGTGGGATTACACATAATCTATGGGGCCTGATCAATAAGTTCAGGGCCCAAGGGATGGAAATGGGGAGGCAGTTGGCCTCCTAATATAAGGAAGTTTCTTAACCATGAAGGCTCAGGCAGAGGCGAGACAAGGGCTTTACTACTGTAGAACACCATCCAGCTGTCAGGGCAGGGAGTAGGTGGGACCTCTGAGATTCTTTCAAACTCTTGGTTTCTAAGAAAACTGTGAATGGGCTTATGAGAAATTTGTGGCAAAAGCAGATTTTTCTTAAGAAATAATAGTATTCTTAAACTTGGATTTTTCTTGTTGTTTTTCTTTGTTTTATCCTTTGATTAGTTTTATTCATGGTTGGTTAACTGAATAAAGTTGTGTCCATAGCTATTCTGTTTTTTTATAATTCCACTGTGGCATTTCCCAGATATCATAGTCCTCAGTAGCTAAATGCCAGTGCTACCTATACCACTATAACAATAATTGTGTTAATAATAGCTTATGTGTATTAAAGGTTTATTAGCACCATGACCCACTGGGGATATACTCCAGGCATGTTTGGCTCCTTCAGCAATTGGAAATCAATTAATGTAGCCCACTGTAAAATAGGCTAGGGTAGAAAAATCATATTATTATATCATTTGACCTGAAAAAGCATCTGACAAAGTCCAGTACTCATTCATAATTTAAAAAAAACACAAAAAACAAAAAACAACTCAGCCAATTAGGAATAGAACAGAACTTCTTCAACTTGATAAAGAACATCTGCAAAAGTCCTTCAGCCAACATCATGCATAATGGTAAGACACTGAATACTTTCCCCCTAAGATTGGGAACAAGGCAAGGATGTGCTCTCTTACCCATTCTGTGCAATGTCTTACTGCAAGTCCTGGCTAGTGCAGTAAGACAAGAAAATAAATAAATAAAATGTATACAGATTGGAAAGGAAGAAGTAAAACGACCTTTATACATAGGTGACATGATTATCTAGGTAGAAAATTCCAAAGAAATCTCCAAAAATACTCCTTGAACTAAGAAGTGAGTAAGCAGAGTTGCAAGACACAGGCCAGTATGCAAAAGTCAGTTGATTTCATCTAAACCAGCAATGAGGAACTGCAATTTGAAGTTAACAAACAATACCATTTACAGTATCACCAAAACAGCAACAACAACAACAACAAAAAAACACCATAAAAACAGGTATACCTCTAACAAAATATGTACAGGTTCTGTTAATGTGGAAACCTCAAAAACTGGTAAAAGAAATCAAACTAGAGCTAAATAAATAGAGAAATATTCCATCTTCATGGATTGGAAGACTCAATAGTGTTAAGATGTCATTTCTTCCCAACTTGATCAATAGATTCAGTGCAATCCCAATCAAAGTCCTAGAAAGCTGTTTTACAAATATCAGCACAATACTGAAAAAGAACAAAATTGGAGGACTCACTCTACCTGATTTCAGCACTTACTGTAAAGCTACAGTTATCAAGACAGCATGGTATTGGCGACAGAATTGACCCCGTACATAGGTCGATGGAGCCAATAAATAGACCTACAGAAATATGGTCAGCTGATCTTGGAGAAAGGACAAGTGGTGCTGGAAGAATTTAAATATTTGTGTGTATATGTAAAAAAAAAAAATGAACCTAGACACAGACCTTAGACCTTTCCTAAAAATTAATTGAAAATGGATCATAGGCCTAAATGTAAAAGACAAAACTGTAAAACTTTTAGGAGAAAACATAGAAGAAAACCTGCATGACCTTGGATTTATTAATGAGTTATCAGATAAAACACCAAAAGCACAGTTCATGAAAGAAAAAACAAGTTGGGACTTTATGAAAATTAAATTTTTTCACTCTGCAAAACACATGGTAAAGAGAATTAAAAGACTTAACACAGATTGAGAGAAAATATTTGCAAAACACATATCTGATAAAGGTCTTGTATCCAAAATATACTCTTGAAACTCAACAATAAGAAAACAGCCCAATTAAAAAATGATCAAAAGATCCAAAGAAACCTCACCAAAGAAGATATGCAGATGGCAAATAAACATATGACAAGATGCTCAACATTATTTATCATTAGGGAAATACAAAACACTACATACCTATTAGAATGTCTAAATAAAACAAGCAAAAAACCCTGATAACATCAGTTGCCTTCAAAGATCTGAAGCAACACAAACTCTTACTCATAGCTGGTGGGAATGCAAAATGAGACACTCAGTCCAGCAACTGTACTCCTAAGTATTTACCTAGCTGATCTGAAAACTTATATCCACACACAAAAAACAGCACACAAATGTTTATAGCACCTTTATTCATAGTTGCTGAAAATCAGAAGTAACCAAGATATCATCCTTCAGTAGGTAAGGTAAATGGATAATGAACCATGGTAAATCCATACAATGGAATAGTATTCATCCAAAAAAGAGAGAATGAGCTATCAAGTCATATAAAGACATGGATGAACTTTTTTATTTTTTTTCTTTTTTTGAGACAGAGTTTAGCTCTTGTTCCCCAGGCTGGAGTGCAGTGGCGTGATCTCAGCTCACCACATCCTCCACCTCCTGGGTTCAAGCGATTCTCCTGCCCCAGCCTCCTGAGTAGCTGGGATTATAGGCATACGCCACCATACCTGGCTAATTTTGTATTTTTAATACAGATGGGGTTTCTCCATGTTGGTCAGGCTGGTCTGGAACTCCTGACCTCAGGTGATCCACCTGCCGCAGCCTCCCAAAGTGTGGGATTACAGGCGTGAGCCACCATGCCCAGCCCGAATATTAAAAAAAAAAAAAAATTCAGCTTTTATTTTAGATTTGGGGTACATGTGCAGCTTTGTTACATGAGTGTATTGCATGATGCTGAGGTTTTGGGGTATGAATGATTTTGTCACCCAGGTAGTGAGCGTAGTACCCAATAGGTAGTTTCTGAGCCTTTGCCCCCTCTCTCTCCTTCCTCTCATAGTCCCCAGTGTCTGTTGTTCTCATCTTTATGTTGTGGATGAATCTTAAGTGCATATTGCTAAGTAAAAAAAGCCAGTCTTGAAAGGTTACATATGGAGGATTCCTTTTCTCTTTTCTTCCTCCTCCTGAATCATTATTGTTGGTTTATTACAGAGCAAAGAAGATGTTCTTGCTAGCAAAAAATCAATCAAGTTATCAACATGATTATACTTTTACATTTATATTTCCTTTTTTGACATTCTGGAAAAGGTAGAGCTATAGAGATGATGATAAACAAATCAGTGTTTGTCTGGGCTTTGGAAAGGGGAGAGGGCTAAATAGGTGAAGCCTGGGTTTTTTGTTTGTTTGTTTGTGTTTTAAGGCAGTGAAACTATATGATATTATCATGATGGATACATGACATGGTGCATTTGTGAACTTTATAGCACCAAGAGGAAACTTTTTTTTTTTTTTTTTTTTGGCAGAGTCCCGCTCTGTCACCCAGTCTGGAGTACAGTGGTGCGATCTCGGCTCACTGCAAGCTCCGCCTCCCGGGTTCATGCCATTCTCCTGCCTCAGCCTCCCGAGTAGCTGGAACTACAGGCACCCCCAACCACGCCTGGCTAATTTTTTTTGTACTTTTAGTAGATAATGGGGTTTTACCGTGTTAGCCAGGGTGGTCTCGATCTCCTGACCTCGTGAACCACCCACCTCGGCCTCCCAAAAGTGCTGGGATTACAGGTGTGAGCCTAGCCCAGCCCCCTGAAACCTTAATATATACAAAGTTTTAAAATTCAACTTGAGGAATCTTATAATGTAACAACATGTTACATGTTGTTACAGATAATGTTATAAAATGATACAGCAGAATGTAACAAAAGAATCTATTATAAATGTGTGAACAACCTCACTGAGGGGGGGAGAGAAAACATTGCTGACCTAAGTAAATCGGTAATAGAATGGAGCCTATAAGACTAAAGACAAAGGAACTACGTATAAGCATCATACTCTATTTGATAAAGTTGTTTCCCTAGGGGGATGGGTAACAATTCTGAAACCATTATCCTTGTGTACTGGAATCAAACAATATAAGAAATGGATGAATATAAGAGAGTATAAGGAAATGAGTGGCAGATGGTGGGAACCAGTCTCACTATTGGAGTGGGAAATTACAGATAAGCTAGGTGTGAGGAGGCTAGAACGATCCATGTGGTAATGGGTTACAGTTGGAGACATCAATATGAGCTCATGTGTAACTTAATGCAAATGTAGATGGTTACATATAGAAATCTTTATAAATATGTGTATGGGCATGGGTTAGTACACACACACACACACACACACACACACACACATTTCTTGGCTCCGCCAGCTGAGAGGACCCAGAAATGATGATACCCCAGTAGCAACAAGCATACTTCATACCTGTTTTGTGCTAATCTTGGTTTCTAATACTGTTAACTTGGTAAAAGGAACCAATGTTCCTTGGAGAAATGACTAATTTTAAGACTAAGGCAAGAAATATAGAATATGAGCCTGTTGCATATTGTATTGCCAGAAGATAAGGAAGTGCTCAAACTAACAAACAAAAACAATACAGGGGTTATGTCAAAGGGATGCAGGAGCCAACTGAAAGAACTCTCGAAGGCCAAAGCTGGAACAACTTGAGCAGCATGTAATAACAATATTGAGTTGTAACCCAAAGTGTAAAATAAATATTCACAAGTCTATACTGATAGAAATAAATGCGGGAGAATCGGCAAATCTCTCATGCAGAAGAATTTCAAATAATCTATGTAAATTAGACCTCAAGAAGGTAGAATGTAACTTCCCACTCATTAAATATTGGCTGAGCTTAGTGACTTCCTTTCAAAGTTTGAGGTGGTAGTGTAAATTGCGTAACTAATTCGCTATCAATGGGCTTTTAAAAATTGTAGATAGTGCTTCAATGAAAGCTTGTATGTATGTGTTTCTACATTTCTGTATTTTTATAAGGTAAATATTCTAGGGAGACTATACCTTAAACATCTTGAAAGATATGTTCAAGTTGTTCTTCAAAATGTTACTGATTTCCATTCCTCCAAACAGTGTATAAGAGTACCAATGTCTACATGCTCTTGGTACAATATATGACTCACAACATGTATTTTTATTTGATACACAAAGAGTTTTTGTTAATCAATAATAAGAAAAAACCTGCTTGGGTGACATAGTGAGACCCCATCCATACAAACAACAACAACAACAACAAAAAAACCAGGTGTGGTGATGTGTACCTGTAGTCTCTGCTACTTGACAGGCTGAGGTGGGAGGATACTTGAGCCCAGGAGTTTGAGGTTGGAAGGAAAGATGTCCCAGTAGAAAGATAGTTCTCCATAAGGACCTGCATAGGCAATTCAGAAGGCAAATAGTACAAATGACCTATAAATATTTGGAACAAAAAATGTTAACTGAGAAAAAGCAAAACAAACAAAAAACACCTGAATAGTCATGAAAGAAATGTGAAATTGAAACTGTGAAATACCATTTTTTTCCACTGAAGTAGTTAAAAAAAAATGATAGTAACTGGTATTGGCCTGTATATGGCAACATGGATCTGCTTCAACTTGTTGAGGAGTAAACAAATAGACCTTTTGGAGGCCATGTTTTTTTACATATACTTTTGAAAACAGGTACACACACTTTTATTCACTCCACTTTACAGGAATTTATCTGAGGACCTTAATAAAAAGTATACAAACATATGTATAAAATGTTCATCTCAGCATTATTACAACAAAATTAGAAATAACCTATTCAACAGTAGAGGGTTATTTAAGAAAATGATGATACTTCTCTATGATGAAATACTTGGAAGCTGCTAAAAATTGTAGAGAAATATTCACTTATAAAAATTCTTGTGATATATAATTAATATACAGCAGTTTAGTTTTAAAAGACAAACATGTTCTATATAGAGAAAAAGAAGATGGTCGGGCACAGTGGCTCATGCCTGTAATCCCAGTACTTTGGGAGGCCGAGGCAGGCAGATCACCTGAGGTCAGGAGTTCAAGATCAGCCTGGCCAATATGGTGAAACCCCATCTCTACTAAAAATACAAAAATTAGCCAGGTGTGGTGGTGCATGCCTGTAATCCCAGCCACTAAGGAGGCTGAGGCAGGAGAATCCCTTGAATCCAGGTGGCAGAGGTTGCAGTGAGTGGAGATCGTGCCACTGCATCCAGCCTTGGTGACAGAGTGAGACGCCCTCTCAAAAGAAAGAAAAAAAAAAAAGAAAGACCAGAAGGACGCATACCACAGTGTTTATGATGTTGATGTATATGTGAGACTGAAATTCTTTCTTTTTGTACTTATCTCTGTTTTCCTTGTTTTCTGCATCAAACTTCTGAAGTTAAAAGCTTAAGTTTTCTTAAGTCGTTAGAAAAGAGAATAAAATAAAAAGTGTTTAAAACTATGCTGATGCTACCTTTGTAATGTCTTCCTTATCTCCCTCTTCTTTCCATCTCCTTTGGCATGGCCCTGGCTCAGACCTCCTCATATCTCACTGAGACCATTGCATCAGTTTTCTAATGGGTGAATCCTTCCAAAGGATCTCATCTATCACCCTGCTCAGAAGCCTCTGAAAGTCTCTGTGTAGAATAGTGTTTTAGCTCCTTCCTCTCACCTTGTTGCACCAGTCCTACCCTCCCCACCACACACCCAGTCTGGTCTTTTTCTCCCTCCCCACCCTCACTCATCCTCATTCATGACCCCCACCCACAGTACTCCTGCAACACCAGTCCTTTCAGCCTACCCAGCCATCCCTGGTCATGGAACATATAGCCACACTTCAGTCTTCTCTTGTTTAAAGTCTACCCATCTTTTAAGGCCTGTCTTCTTCGAGAAGCCTTCCTCTATCATTATTAGCTCTGTCATACTTTGGTTTACTGTTTGAACTTCTTCCATGGCAATGATTACCAGCTGCCTTCTAATATAGTGATTCCTTAAGGATTCTGCCTCCTCCTTTGGTCACCTCAATTTCAGGAAGGTCTGGACTCCCAGTGCCTGGAACCCGCACACAGAAGGGGCTTCATGGAACTCTGCTGAATCGAGTTGTTGACTCAGAGTTGCCTCTGCACAATGTGTGCTGCAGCTCCAGAGTCAGTGCTTCCGTGTTCCATAATATGCCTTAAACATATGATTCTCTGACATGCAGGAATCTGTTAAATTATACATGTAAACTATCACGCTTGAGTGTGATAATGTGGCATAAAAATGTAAGGTTTATGGGCACTCCATTTTGTATTTAGAAAAACTTTTTTCTGTACCTGGCTAGTAAATATTGAGTCTGAACTTAATTGTGGGCAATTCCTTGGAAAAAATGATTCTATGGAAACCCAGTCATGTCCTGGAGGCAACCACAGATAATTACACTGAGAAAACATTTCTGTAATACTCCTGCTTAACATAAAAAGCACATTGTTGAATCTTGGTTTCTCTTTCTTTGCTTTCTGTTTGAAAAGTGATGGTATTTCAATAACGATAATACATTTTATTGCAGCAGTAAGCTTGTTTTATTAGCTCTAGAATATCCTTAACTATATTTTTCCCTGTAAAGATTAGGGGTTTTAGATGCCTTGCCTTCCTTTTAATTCTCCCTGTGCCCTGTGCTTTGCCTGGCTCTCCACCTTTCTTTGTAGTGCTGTCATTGCACTCTTGGGCATCTGTGTTTCACATAGAACTGTTATTACAGAAGTGAAACATAAACAGGAAGAGCTAGCCACTTCCCAGCATTTCTTGGCATGAGTCTCTTCCGTTGCATTGAGGTGCCATGTGAGTCAGCTCCACTCTGTAGATGACTTTCCTGATCCACCATCAGACACAGGGGTTCAGGCTATTGCAGTATGTGAGAGGTCAAGCATGAATGGGTTTCTGAACCAAAGCTACCAGCATACCCTTTTTGGTGCATGCTGTCTCCAGGAAAACATGCCCTGTAACCTGCATTGCTTTATGGAACTTGGAAAGAGATACTTCCACTTCCATATCATTTACGTTGTGGGATGGGCCTCTCCTGAAAAATTAAATTTGTTAAAACTGTGCAAATATTGATGAATCCTCCTCATCGTAGGGCTGGCTGGGGTTATGGACCTCACAAGTGGTCCTGCCAATGTATATGTCCCTTTGGCTATGTGTCCGTCTGTCCCTCCATCCACCCATCATCCATGATCTCCCCACAACTGGGATCCTTCTGAGCAGGAATTCAGTCTGATTCATCTCAGGATTCCCAGCAGCTCTTCGCGAGACTTGTGTCATGGAGGCCCAACTCTCCCCGGATGATGAGGAAAGTGCTGCTTTCTCTTGGCCACTGCAGTGTGCACTGGAGACAGGATGCTGCAAACACGGCCCATTTGCAGGGTTGGGTGCTGTAGAGGAACTCTTTAACTCATGTGACCCCAGGCTATCCTCTCCCAGTTTCCTGACCTCTTGGAAATCCCGTAACAGCGGTGGGCATGGGTGACATGGCTGGTCCAGCAATTAACAACTTTTCTGGTGTGTGTGTGTGTGTGTGTGTATTTGACTCTACAGGTCAGTTTTTGGGTTGTACGAGAAATTCTAACAGCACAGACTTTAAAAATAAGGGCAGAAATCCTCAGCCATTTTGTGAAAATAGCCAAGGTAAGCTTTTTATTATTATTTTTCCTTCCTTTCCCTTTTCTCTCCCATACCTCCTCCCCAAAAATATGTTTCCTCAGTACTTTGGGAGCTGCTTTGCTGTGGGCCTGCTGGGCAGAGTTCAAACAGGGTGCTGTGGCTTGACTTCCCCAGGCAGAGCCAACTGTTAGACCTGCCTGGGTGCTCACCAGCCCCCTAGCACCTTGTGTGCAAATTGGCAGCATGCCCCCATACCCTATAATGTTGGCAGCCAGCCCTTCTCCTTACCTGGGCTTTCACAGTCTCTCCACAAGGCAGGACTCAGAGGCTGTCCCTGGAATCCATTCATTCTCCTACTTTAGATTTAGCCAGTTCTGGGGGTTAATAGATTTTAGTTAGCGTCAATGCTCAATGTTTGTGATATCATCACATCCTGCACAATATTGTCAGCAGTCAGCAGACCCCACCCACCTCCCACTGAGCTTCAGGTCTGGGCCAGATGACCCTGCAGCCCCCCATCCCCACCTCCTGCCCCCTGGCCTGATAGGTTCTGTCCTTGTTGGGCATCACCTTTTCCCTCCTCTTCCCTTATCTCTAGGAATGCTGTGCCATCCCGTGGGCCTTCCTGGACCACTCATGCCCAGCAGCTCCTCCCCATACACTGATTTCAACCACTCAGGCTTGCCTGACTCTCGGCTGCAGCATTGTGCTGGGTGTTTCACTGCTTGCTTCATGTATGCATGTGTTGTCTTCCCACCCAGGTCCTAGGAAAGCTGCCCTTTACAGAGGCCCCTTATGAGCCAGGCACCATGCTATGGTCAGCTGCTTTACTGACCTGGTCATATTCAGTGCTCATATGATTATAATTCCATTTGCAGAGGAAGGAGAGCTTAGAGAGGTGAAGTGTCCATGCTCAGGGCCGCCCCCATGGCCAGTCAGTGGCAGGGCAGGAATCGGAGTCATGCCTCTGTGCCTTCAGGGAAGCTGCTCTGCTGGCCTCATGGGCAGGTTAAGTGCATCATCTATTTATGTTAAGAGCAATGGCCACATTTACTTCCTTTTTTTTTTTTTTTTTTTTTTTTTTAGACGGAGTCTTGCTCTGTTGCCCAGGCTGGAGTGCAGTGGCGTGATCTCGGCCTTCCGGGTTCACACCATTCTCCTGCCTTAGCCTCCCGAGTATTTGGGACTACAGGCGTCCGCCACCACACCCGGCTAATTTTTTGTATTTTTAGTGGAGATGGAGTTTCACCATGTTAGCCAGGATGGTCTCGATCTCCTGACCTGGTGATCCGCCTGCCTTGGCCTCCCAAAGCGCTGGGATTACAGGCGTGAACCACCGCGCCTGGCCCACATTTACTTCCTGTGCATTCTCCTGAAGTACTTGGAACTGGTGCTGGGCTTAAGATATTTGTTGTTGTCAATCAGTTCTGTGCTGGGCCACAAGAGAAAGTAGGATGTGGTTCCAGTCCTCCTGGGCTGTCAGTTTGGAAATGTGTTTATGGGGCCCACCCATGGAATCCAAAATGATCCCTCCTTAATCTCTGCCATTTTCTGTGTGGCAGACTGTCATGCTGGCTCTGTGCCCTGGGTCTTTCGCTGTGCAAGCCCCTTCCTTTCTCTGGGCCTTGGTTTTCCCATCTATAAAATGAAAGGTGTGGGTTAGATAATTTCCATAGCCCTTTCAGCTCTAAAAAGAAGTTCTGTGACAGGCGTAGCAATGCAGATACATGGAATGAAATTCAGTTCACTTAGATAATCTATTCTTATACACAGGAAACAATTAGAGAATGTTACGAGATGTATGAAATGAAATAGCTCATGTGGTGAGAGAGAAATTTCCAAGCAGGAATAGAGCTGTGAGGACTAAGTATAAGGGCTTTTCCTTTCTTTATGCATTTCACTAGGCCCTACAATGTGCTGGGCACTGTACTAGGTATGAGAGACATGGTGGTAGATAAAACTTTGTCCCTGCTCTCAAGAAACAGCCCAGGGTGAGAGAGAGGCAAGTACAAAGCAAGTACAATCCAGTGTGCTACAGATATGCATGGACTTCTTTGGGGACACGGTCAGGAAAGACATATTAGAGGAATGGGCACCTGAGCTTGGAAATACTTAAGTGACAGGGGTGGGAAAAAACAAGGCTGAGACTCACATTGTACTGAGCTCCTGCCCTGGGACCAGCCGCTGGTCTAGGCAGTTGATATGCACTGTCTCATGTGGCAGAAGTGCCGTGATTGCCTTCCGCACTTTAAGCATGAGGACACCAAGGCTCAGAAGGATTAGGTAACTTGCTGAAGGACACACAAGTCGTGGGAGCTGGGATTGGAACCAGGTCTTCTGGTTCCATAGAGCCTGCCTAATAACCCAAACTTCACTGACTCCCAAGAATGAGAAACGGCACCCCTGTCCTGTTAGCAAGTTTCCGGTAGCATAAAACCAGGAACAGAGCAGTTGCATTTTTCTGCACTTACACTCGGCTGTGTCTCATTCTGTTTCCCTCCATGGTAAGAAACTTGTCTGACACTGAATTGAATCCAAATGTTCTCACTAATTTGGGGTCTGGTTCAAAGGAACATGGTCAAGTAGTGGGGAAGCCCGAGCACTGCCTTCCCAGCTGAGAGGGATTATGCAGATTATTGGTACCATCTTTCCTCGGCCTCTGTCTCCTTCTGGTGTTAAGATAATCATAGAAGACCCACATTGATGCTGCTGGCACAGTCGGGGTTTTAGTTTACAAAAGCCTGCTGGGACAGTATTCAGATTTGTCTAAAAAAAGACGTAATGCACATTATCAAACCTTACCCCGTGCCACGTTTCTGTCCAGACTAGTCAGCTTATGAAATTTTGCACATGTTTTAGATGCAGACTCACCTTTTGACAATTTGAGAGAAAAAAAAGCATATGGTTTCTATGAACTCCTTAGAATTATGTTTTCTACATGAGATATTTTTAAGTGTAATTGAATTTCATAAATATGACATTTGGTAACACTTGAGCATGTTTTTGTTCTGTTGTTTATAGCAGCAAAATAATCTATTCCATATCTTTTTTTCAGAAACTTCTAGAACTCAACAACCTTCATTCTCTCATGTCTGTGGTGTCAGCATTACAAAGTGCTCCCATCTTCAGACTGACAAAAACCTGGGCCGTAAGTTAATCTCCCTAAGTCTATCTGATTTCGGCTATCATTTCATTGGTGAAGTTCTTTATTCCACAAGCCCCAGCCTTTCTCTTACTGTCTATACTTTGTCAATGACAGAGTTACGATGAGTTGATGATGGTTCTGTAGGCATCCTCACTCCGTCACTGACCCCATCCCCATTTTGGCACCAGGGAATGATGAAGGTGCTGACGTGGCTGGGGTCAGAATCCCCCAGAGTGGATCATCTTGGACACCACCATGTCATGTGTGATGACCGGGTCAGCAGCGTGACTTCTGCCCTCCACTTGGCTGGAATTTTCCTCTGGCAGGCTCCGAACTGCCCTTGGGAAGGTCTCTGGGCTGATGGTTCGCAGCTGCCCTGGGTCACTAGCCATACCGCTAAGTTTCCCTGGAGAAACCTGTGACCCCCGTGTAGGAAAAAACGGGTTTTTTTCCTAAGGCCCTGGATAATTTCAGCTCAGAGGTGGAGTCTGATAGTTACATAATTGAGTCTGTAGGAAAGTTTTTCTGCTGTAAAAATACTTTAAAAATATCTCAGACCTCTTTATCCTCCTTCTCTTGGCATAGTGCCTGACATGGGGGAAGTAATTGCTATTTCCATAGCTCATTAGCATTCACCTCCTGGCCTGCCTGATCTGGGGTCTCTCACAGCCACACAGCGCAAGCCTTTCAAGACCTGTTTATATCCCACGGAACTGACAGAAACTGTATGGAATTGTCAGATGTGCTTCTGCAACTCATTTCTGAACTTCTTTCTGCCAGTTCGTGGGGCTGGGCTCTGTTTCCTACTTGGCTGGTTCAAGGGCCTTTAAAATACTCAGGGATTATGTTGTAGGTGATCGAAAATGAGCCTTGTTTCTTTAAATTGCCGTTTTCCATAGATCTAGTCCTCGCAAAGTAGAGAAGTTTTAGCCCAGTGTCAGAAAACTGGGTTTGCATTCAGATGCCATTCAGAGCATGACTTCTGTGCGACTCATTTTCTCATATCTACTCGGGGAGGTTGGCGTAGATTCTTGGTTTTCCATCAGTGCTTCGTGGAGTCCCAGGGGTTCCTTAGAGTTGCCTTGGGCGCCACCGGGGGCTGAGATCGTGGAGAGATGCTGCCAAGCAGGCGATTCGGGCACTATTTCCACCAGAGCAGCTCTGTTTGTATCAGTTTTATGTACTGGACTTTTGGGTGAATTTCGACTGAGCAATGGCTTTGGAGGTCGAAAGCAAGTTTGGAAGCCACCGATCTTAGCAGTTGCTGCCAGCCCTGTGATTCCAAGTCATTCGGACCAGTAAGGCTTTTTTTTTCAAAAGTTGCTTGGAGATTTCTTTTTAAAATGAATTTTCCATCACTTAGATGCTGTTATTGTTTCTTGGATTGCTGGGAGCTATGTGAGGACCCAGAGGGATGATTTTTGAGTCTTCTCATGATGCCTAGACTTTACTGTCAGCAATATTGTAACTCTCAACGATCCCTATAAGCTATACAGTTGGTGGAGGCAGAGATAGTTAGCACAGAGGGCTAGGGTGTCTAAGGGTCTGGCACAGAGATATGGTCCACTCAGTGATAGGGCCAGGCCCATGGATGAAGCGATGGTGTCCTCCAGGGGATGCTGTGTACTGCCAGGACAGTGGGCAGCAGCAGGTCACAGAAGTACCCAGGACCACTCTGTTAGGCTTGACAGGCCGTGCTCAAGGTGGCTGGGTCTTCACTCCTGTTGATGGTTCTTTGCTGTAATGAAAATAAACCTCCAGGCCAGGTGCAGTGACTCACTCCTATAATCCTAGTACTTTGGGAAGCTGGGGGTGGGAGGATCGCTTAAGGCCAGGAGTTTAAGACCAGCCTAGACAACATAGCAAGACCTCATCTTTGCAAACATTCACAACATTAGCCGGGCATGGTAGCGTGCACCTGTGTCACAGCTACGCAGGAGACTGGGTCAGGAAGATCCCTTGAGCCCAGGAACTCAAGAGTAAGACCCCATCTCTAAAAAAGAGAGAGAGATTGAGAGAGAGAGAGAGAGAGAGAGAGAGGAAACTTCCTTGGGGAGCCTGGAATGGAATTTGCACCCAGGACCCATTCAAAGGCATGGGCATATTCACCTAGCTCCCTTCCAGGCCATCTGGGTCATATTCTTCCTCACACATATGCCAAGATAAAAACATGTGGCAGGCACTGCCCTAAATGCTCACTCTTTCTCTCTCTCTCCTTCCTTCTTTCCTTCCTTCCGTCCGTCCGTCCGTCCATCCGTCGTCTCACTCTGTCACCCAGCTGGAGTGCAGTGGCCTGAACACAGCTTACTGCAGCCTCAGCCTCTTGGGCTCAAGCAGTCCTTCCACCTCAGCCTCCTGAGTAATTGGGACTACAGGCCACACCACGTCCAACTAATTTTTAAGTTTTTTGTAGAGATGATAACTTGCTATGTCGCCCAGGCTGGTCTCAAACTTCTGGGCTCAAGCAGTCCTCCTGCCTCAGCCTCCCAAACTGTTAGGATTACAGGTGTCAGCCATTATACCTGGCCCCTAAACATTTTACGTATATTAACCATTTCGTTCTGACAGCTGCCCGTTGAGATAGGTACTGTTACTGTTGTCATTTATAGTTGAGGAAACAGACACAGAATGGTAGAATGGTTTATGCAGGGTCCCACAGCTAAGTGGCAGGGCTGGGATCACGCCTAAGCAGCCTGGCTCCAGAATCCATGCTCTTAACCACCATACCCTACTGAACAAAAAAGACAATTCCAGCCTTCCCCCATGTCACCCAAAATAAGAGAGGGGTCTTATTTTTTTAATTTTTGTTTTTGTTTTCCCTTTTGTACCATAAGTATTGCATTAGGAACTTGGAAAATAAGATTGTAGACTACCGGTACCTCCCGGGCATTTGGGTCTGTCTTGGCTGTGGCTGCTGTTGGCCTGGCACCTGCTTGCTGGCGTGCAGCAGAAAGAGCAGTCAGAGGAGGGCCCGTCAGGGAGGGGACAGGGAGGGGACATGCAGCCGGTGAGCCAGAGAGCTGCAGCAGGGCTTTGAAGGCTGCCTTGCAAACGCCTTCTGGCCACGCATTCCTTGGATTGTTTATACCATGGCTTCTGTTGCTCCTCTCCTTCCCTTGGTTGGCTCCTGTCTTTGCACCTCAGTGGGCATTTAGCTGGTGGGGAAGAGGAAGATGCCAGGGAGCTAAGATTACATGTCACCAAAGAGCAGGAGACTCAGGGCAACAACATGTCCCTGTTCCTATTCTGAGAAACCTCCCTATTGTGTCCTAAGGGCTGAGCCAGGGCTGTTTCCCTGGTTACAGAGAGCCACTTACCAGGGCAAAAGGTGGGTAGATGCAGCATCCTAGGAAATAAGAATGGCAACTGCTACAATATTGTGTCAGGGAGATAGGAGGTGAAACACACTGTGTGGATTACAACATGAGGTCTCCAAGGTCACTTGTGGGGTAGCTGCTTGTTCTTGGTGAACCCACTATTCAGCCTTTGTTTCAGATCAGACTCTTCCCTCTCACTCACATGTCTTGTTAATCCAAGGACTACGGTTGGCATAGAGCATTTAGGAAACAGAGGGGGCCAAACTCATCATCTTTTTATTTCATCCAAATCACCCCCATCCCCAGTGGAATGGCAGACTCCACTGTCTGTATTCTTGATGCACCTGTCTGATAACAGCACGCGGGGTGGAGCATGCACCGACTCTGCAGTTTTGTTTATAGGTCTGCCACCCCCTTTTGACTGCATGCCTCATTGATGATGTTGATTTTTCTCTGTATCCTTGGTGCCCAGCCACTATACATTTGTTGTTTGAATTGTATGTGTTGTCCTGAGTTGCATTGCATCTTTCTTTTGCTATTAATTTCTGGTATGAGATTGCCATAGAAATGTTGCCCAAAGAGAGCTGTTTCCTCTCTGCCCACTTGTCCTTTGAGTTGGAACTAGTGAGGCCTCATGTGCCACAGAGTAGAGAGGTGCAGGTGGCACTGGAGGAACCAACCATAACATCCCCAAAGGTCAGTGCTGTGATAGTTTTTGTTTTGCAGAGGAGGAAAACTGAGGTTTGAAGAGGTAGAATGACTTGTTCAAGATCCAGAGCTAGTGAGCGACAGAACCAGCATGACACAGCCTTGTCCTGCTGGAATCCACAGTCCGTCTTCTTGGCGGGTGTGTTGGATGGCTTGCTAATGGTAAGAACCTGTGAGAGAATCAGGCTGGGCACAGGGCAGGGACAAATAGACACACTGCTTTGGAAATGGGGCTAGAGAAATGCAGCTAGCACACAGGGCCCGGGGACAGGGCAGGCCAGCTCTCTGTGCCGTCCCTGTGGGTTGCACTGAAAGCCTGAATATCTGGGAAACCTGGTGGAAGGGAGTTACAGGTGTGGCAGGATACCTGTTACTTGGCCACATCATGGATGACCTCCAGAGAATTGATCATTAAGCTAGGGCAGGGCGTCCTGTTGGCCTCTCCATGGGTGGCTGCTAAGTGCTAGCTGCTGGGTGAGCTAGACAGGACAGACTGACACTGAACGTAGGCCTGTACACAGTAGGCCCTTAATAAATGCTGTCTGCATACACAAACAGGAAGGCTACCATAGCTGGCCTGGAAAAATGCAGATGGGGAATGATTTACCCCAGCACTGTGACGACTTTGGAATATTGGCTCCCTTAAAGCCATGAAACCTGAGCAGGAAGTTGTAGCAGCCAATTCTGATTTCCTGAGTACACATCACCGTGTGGCTCTTATTCATTCTGCAAATCAAACATTTCTCAGATGTCAGGTTCTGAAGCCGTAGTCAAGGCCCCTGTCCTCATGGGCTTTCATGTTACTCAGGGAGAATAAACGTGCCCAGTCTGGCTGGCAGAAGAAGTGATCAATAAATGTTTATTGAATATATGAAGTGATCAGCAGGGAGCTGTCAAATTGGAAGAAAAGCGATGCAGAATACATGACAGAGAATGACCGAGTGTCTGCTTTAGTGTGGCATTAGGGAGGGCCTCACTTCCCCAATGTCATGCTGAAGTACAGGCATAACGTACATTCAGCCATGTACTTTCAGTCAAGGCCTGAATGACAAAAAGGAACCAGTCATGCCAAGATGAGGGGATGAGCATCCCAGGCAGAGGAGATGGCTGGTGCAGAGCCGTGCACAGGAATCAGCTTGATGTGAACAAGGAACTCAGAGGTCAGTGTGACCAGAGGTCAGCGTGCCAGGAGGAGATGGATGTACGAGGCAGTGGCTGGGCAGCGGGGCCAATCATGTTGGGCTGAAAGCCTAGGAGAGGAGTTAGGTTCTGTTCCAAGTGCAGTGAAGGATTTCAAACAGGAGACGGACACAATCTGGCTTCCAGTTGCTCTTTGGTTTTTGTGTTTTTAATTACTGTTGCTACTGTGGAAAACAAATTGGGTGGGGGATGGGGACCAAGAGTGGAAACTGGGGGCCTACTCAGGAGGTTAGGGCAGAATTCAGGAGCAAGGGGATGTTGGCAGGATCAGGGTGTGGCTGGGGATATTAGAACAGCAGGCTGATACCGGATATGCTGGGGAGAGCTGACAGGTTGTGTGCTGGATGAGATGTCGAGATGAGGAGAAGAGAATGAGGGGTGAGTCCTAGGTTTTGGGCTTGAGCAACTGAGAAGCTGATGAAACCTTTTCTTTGATTAGAGTGATCTCAAGAGGAGACTGACTGCTTTGTGAGTGATCTAAGGGTATGGAATTCCTAGAGTATGGATGAGTCACTCATTACAGTAATTACAGTCAGGTGCTAGACATGCCAAGTGTGCGCATGTGCATAAACACACACACACCACATGTGTGCACACATACGTACATGCTCTTCTTGCTCTGTGCATGTTCCCGGAGTGATTCGCTCTTTCCCACTGAATTGATCCAAAGAGTTTGACTCATTTGCCGCAGCATTGTGAAAACCGAAGTTCTTGCAAGGCAGGACATCATAGCCGATGGGTCAGGAGGCCTGGTCTGGAGGGTGGTGACCTGGGAGGGGAACGATCTTGGGAATGGGGCTCTCAATCCTAGATAGCTGGGGACACAGTCATTGAGCTGTGCAATTCAGAGAATCGCTCCTTGTACTAAGAGAACTAAGGCCACTTGGCAAATATCACAGGACAGCAGATGTGTGACATTCACATACTTTGGAATTCAAAGTCCTTCATCCAGGAGGTGCCCTTTGCCCCCCTTTGTCTGACGCAGTGCCTCAGTGGTAGCCACCCTCTGATGTTGTTGAGAAGGTGGTGATAGGCCTGAGCTGCTTTTTGGAGGCATTTCTGAGCATTTGGTCAGGTGGGAGGTGAGTCAGGTGAGGCGATAAGGAGATGGATGCAGAGGAAACCAACATTTGCAGCCTTCACTCACACATCCTCATCATTCCTTGTAGCCTGACTTGGAACTGCTTCTCAGAAGTTCTCAGTCAGATCTGCTGACATTTGCACCCTCATCTTCCTTGACGTTGCTACAACATTGGACACTGTTCATAACTCCCATCTTGAAAAATCTCTTTTCCCTTGGCTTAGTTTTCTTCCTCTTGACTCCTTTTGTTTCTATGGATGCGGATCTTCTGCAAGGCGGTGACCTCTCCACCTTCCCTGATTCATTTGCTATCCCTTGGTGGTCTCATCCGCTTGGGGAGCTTCAAGTGTCACCTGCTGTACCCCAGTGATGGCTGGCTTTTCACTTGCAGCCCTGGTCTCTCTCCTGTACCCTAGAACCCTGTTCCAGCTGTCTGCTGCATAGAGCCCTCTGCTTGCATGTTCCTTTGACAGCTCGCACTTGGCATGTCTGAAATCAAACTTTGGTTTCCAGGAAGATGATGGTGAGTGCCAGAAGACTCTCTTAACAGACTGTGTTTTAGGCTCTTAGGCAATATGGTAGACTGAGAAATAAGCCTCTCCCTCCCTGTCTCCTGCTTCAAACACACAAACACAAATTCTGGATAAAATACAGCCAAATTAAAAAACCAACAAGCAAAGCTAAATTAGAAGCCAAGAAAGGGAAGTCACCATGTGTTAAAAATAAAGTGCTCTCAGAGTCAAAACAGTGAGCAGAGTTCAGAGAAACTGCTGTGTATAAGCCTTTGCAGCTGGGAGCTAGGGTTGTAATGCCTGCACAGAGAGGAGAGTCCGGCTGCACACCCATAGGGGGCTGGAATTCAGCTACCCATAGAAATCAGAGAGACACGTCAGGTATGGCTGCATCAAAAAGTCCCTCTCCAGCCTAGGACAGCCCCAAGGGAGCATGAGTGGAAAAACTCATCTATGAGAAATTGTCACCCAGCCTATACCTTACGCAGCGAAAGGATCTGAGTACATATTACATATGATTGGCATTGATGATCTGCATTGGTGTGGGGACCTCAGACCAAGAAATGAGGGGCATGGAGATTGAGAGCATGGCCTCTTAAATCAGACACCTGAGTTGAGCCCTGGGCCTACCTCTTACAGTGAGGATTAAATGAGTAAATACCTGGAAAAAATGTTTAGAACTATGCCTGGCTCATATTGAGGGTTTGGTATTACCTGTTGTTGTTGTTGTTATTATTTTTGACTCTTCTTGACTATTCTCGAATGGATTGGCAGAGGCTTCCATCCTTGTATGACAGGCCCTTTTACTTATGGCCTGAACTGTCATCCTCTTTCAGCTGGTCTCATTGCTTCAGGACTTGCACTCTCTGGGCCACCCTCACACCGCTACTGGAGCGATCTCTCCAAAACATAGTTTCAAGGTTTTCACATCCCTGGTTAAAGATAGTTTTTAGTGTTCTCCCTCAACCCCTCATCCACCTTGCTAGGATGGGGGCTCTGTGCCATCACTCCTCCAGAGCAGCATTGTGCTCAGATACAACACTTCCGATGCCAGTTTTTCTTTTCGATCTGCCATTTGAGCATTTATTTCACCTTCAGTTTTATGATAATGAATATTTTGTCAGCCAGTTTTTAACCATCATGTGGACTTCCAACCCTGTGTTTCACTGATGCCTCTGAGTGAAGGAGAGACTGAGCTAGAATGAGAGAGAATTGGTCTGTCCTCATGAGTGTTTCTGAGAGAAACTTGCATCTGGGGATGTGGCACATGATGTAAGCTGGTGGGTGCTGAGTGTCTTGCAGAGTGCTGAGGACATAATAGAGGCATTTCGACATTGACAGCAAACACCAAAAGATTCCATACCTACTTCCTGACCCTAAAAAACAAACCACAAACCTTTCAGCTGTGGCCAGCGGTACATCTGCTACCACCAGCAACACAGCAACTCAGAGCCCCAAGTCATGTGTGCAAGAGATGTGAGAGCTGGCCTGAGGAATTTTCTGTTAAAACATGGCCATAGTCAACTCATTCTTTTCCATTCACTGTTCATGCTTAGCAGTTTGTGATTGTTCCCCTGTTTGCAAGTTGAGCTGAAGTATCTGGAAAAGTAGAATAAGCAGTCAAGATGGTGTTCACATGTCTATGGCATCCAAATGCCCAAGTCAAAACCACACGTTGTCAAAAGGAGAGTTTCCATCTCTCCCCTGTCTCTTCTAGTCTTA
Source organism: Chlorocebus sabaeus (assembly GCF_047675955.1). Taxonomy (NCBI): domain Eukaryota; kingdom Metazoa; phylum Chordata; class Mammalia; order Primates; family Cercopithecidae; genus Chlorocebus; species Chlorocebus sabaeus. The sequence continues at coordinate 102,460,250 of NC_132915.1, forward strand.
TGCAAAGCAACACTTACCTCCACTTTAGCCAAACTGCTATTTCTTTAAACAACCGTTGTGTGTCCCCCTCCAGGCCCGCGCTGATGCCTTTTGTGGCCTTGGGGCCTCTCCAGCCCCATATGTGCTTGTTGAAATCCCTCTAGACCTGTTTTCAGGACTATCTCTTCCTGCAGTTCCTTCTTTGGGTAATAGGGTTTGTTTTTCCTCTAGAGAACCCTCTCCTATGTAGTGTTTCTGATCCTTCCTTGCTGAGCCAGGTTGAACAAATGAGATGTGTATTTGGTACCTGACTCTCTGCCCACTGCCAGACCAGATCTGGACCCTGAATGGGCCCTCGGCAAACATATGTTAGGGGATCAAACTCAACATCCCGGCTCTCTATTCTTGGGTCTTTGTGGGAATATCTGCTGGGTTGCCATGGGTGGAATAAAAAAATTAACAAAAATTATTAGAAATAAATGAGAAAATTGTCCTACAGGATTGTGTATGTGTGTGTATATGCTTGTGATTGGATACATGTGTATATGTGTGCATGTAACTGTTTAAGGATGATTTTTTAAAAAGATAAAATCATGACTCATACAAATATAAGATGAATACTTGTAAAAGATTTTATTTAACTCATTGATTAAGGAGAGAACCAGTAAGATATTACAACCATATCAAAAGAGAAGCTAGAGTACTGCACTTTTATAATCAGGTAAGGAAGGCTAAAATCACTTTAAAAATTGGTATGAAATTAGTCACTATTCCTAAGGTGATAATCAGTAGCATTCTATGAGGCATTATTTGCCTTTCTGTAGACAGGAATAATTTATATTACTACATTTTCTACAAATTAACTTCTGTCTATACAGGGTTTAAAATAGCTTTAGTCAAAGATAAACATGGACAGCTAGCCAGGATACCACTAAATTTCAGTTACAATTTTTCCTCATGTTACATACAGTAGTCTCTATTGCATCTAATATTTTATATTAGGTATGTGACATTGTAGTTTTTTATTTTTCAGAAATGGGCATGTTGTATCTAAAGAAGTAAAAAATTATTTTAAAAATTCCAGTTCATTTCCTTACTGATTCCATACTTAGTCTGCTGAATCCATTGGTCCATAGATTATCCACAACACTAAAAATTCTTTCCATATCAACAGTAGACACTGGAATTGAAATGGAATTTTAAGCCAATTTTAACGTATTTGGAGCAGCAGGCTCTTTGCTAAAAAATATTTCCATGTATCAAGAAATATTCTCTCGAGGCAAGGGAGCAAGACACCGAAGTCCTCATGAAGAAAATTTGGAGAAATTTTTTTCTCCTCCATGGAGACAACTTCCAGATTTGAACTGCTTTACTAGAAAGGGGAACGGTGGTTTGTGATCAGTCAAATACAAGTGCCACATACAAGGTACTCAAAGCATGACGGGAAATTTCCAGAAGCCGTCCACTTCTTCAGGTATTTCTCCAAGATTTGTGATCTTCCTGGCTTTTGACCTCATGGTTTGTGAGTCCCATTTATCCTTTGCACCATGAAAATGATTCAAAATTAATAAGCAGGGACTTTGTTTTTACCTTGTAAATTAATTCATTTTGTATATGTGGTTATAGCCCCTTCCTCAGTCCTATGTTGTACATTTTTGCTTTTTAATAGAAATTTTACCTATTTTATTGATATTTTATAAAAAATAGCTCTTAGGTTTAGTAAGCATTTCTATAGGTTTGATGTTTAGCTTTTTTTAGTTCGATGTTTTGTTTTTTAACATGCCAATTTCTACTTTTACCCATTGATTTCTTTCTCCCATTTTCCCACTATTTTCTTAGCTCGTTGAGTTGAATATTTAGTTCATTTATATTAGTTCTTGTTTAATAACAAATGAATTTAAAGCCACAAAGTTTCCTCCTAACGTGCTTTTGGCCTCATCACACAGTTTAACATACAGTATTCTAATTATGTGTGGCTTGTAAATAGTCTGTTATCTTGGCTTTTATTTGGTCTTTTGCCCAAGAATTATTTGAATATTCAAAATTTTCCAGGCTGGGCGCGGTGGCTCAAGCCTGTAATCCTAGCACTTTGGGAGGCCGAGACGGGTGGATCCCGAGGTCAGGGGATCGAGACCATCCTGGCTAACACGGTGAAACCCCGTCTCTACTAAAAAATGCAAAAAACTAGCCAGGCGAGGTGGTGGGCGCCTGTAGTCCTAGCTACTCGGGAGGCTGAGGCCAGAGAATGGCGTGAACCCGGGAGGCGGAGCTTGCAGTGAGCTGAGATCCGGCCACTGTGCTCCAGCCTGGGCCAGGACAGAGCGAGACTCCATCTCAAAAAAAAAAAAAGAAAAGAAAAAAAAAAAATTTTTCCAAGTAATTGGATTTTTCAGTTGTTGTTATTTTTCTCATGATTCTTTTATGTAGCAAATATTTTGGCAGCATTTCCTCTGTGTCAGGAATCATACCAGATGCAGGGATCAGTAGAGTGGATGTAGCCAGCATGGTCACCCTCCTCATGGAGTCCGTAATTTGTGGAGGGAGACACAAATGTAATCATACAGTCAAGCACAATCATGATCAATATTATGGAAGAAAATCTCAGGGTGCCCCAAGACTTCTAAACTTTACTAGAAGTGAAGTTATACTTAGTGTATAAAGTTAAAGTTAGTTATACTTAATTTTCCTTAACCTTACTTCCTTATCTCTTTTCTTGAACGAGAATGGTTTTAGTATCTGTTTGACTCCGGGTAAGCGACAATTTACTTTCTCGTATGTAGTTCTGATGGTTTCTTCCTGAGGCTTCCCATAAACTCTAAAATCTAAGGGACCCTCAAATTCAGATGAGGTTTGCAGTTTATGGTTCTTGTAATGAAAGCTTAAAACGTGTGAGTAAATGCTGTTATTTTCTGAGCAAACAAACCCTATATTTAAAAAATTAAACCTAAAAAAGTTATTATTACATGCACATGAATTTTAAAAATCACTAAGTACTGATTTAGTGAAACAACTAACACTCATCACTCATCTCTCCACACCCCAGTTATTCCCCAGAGGCAACTACTTTCAGTTTAAGTGGCTTCTTCTAGTAGTTTCTGCCGTATATTTACCAATGTGCTTTTGCTACAGTTTCTTGACCCATGTGCTTTAGACAGCATCTGGTGACTTCTTTGTATGGTAGGTGTTTGTTTAGTTTTCCTGAACCACCTTCCCTTGTTCCTCAAACACATTCATCATTATAGCGAAATCACTTTTGTTAAATGAATATTTGGTGTTTTAATGATTAGGAATGAGTAAGCATGCCTCACTATATAGTCAAGTAGTAAACTATATGCCCTTCCTTGAATATTTTGTCATTTCCCTGGATTGATTTATTTTGTTTATTTATTTATTTTTTTTGGTTTTGTTTTTGTTTTGTTTGTTTGTTTTTGTTTTGGGTCTTTCTGTTGCCCAGGCTCGAGTGTAATAGCTCATAGCTCACTGCAACCTTGAACTCCTGGGCTCAAGCAATCCTCCTGCCACAGCCTCCCAAATAGCTGGGACTACAAGTGTGCACCACCATGCCCAGCTAATTTTTTTTTTTTTTTTTTTTGAGATGGAGTCTCACTCCGTTGCCTAGACTAGAGTGCAGTGGTGCAACCTCGGCTCACTGCAACCTCCGCCTCCCGGATTCAAGTGATTCTCCCGCCTCAGCCTCCAGAGTAGCCAGGATTACAAGTGCCTGCCACCACACCCGGCTAATCTTTGTATTTTTAGTAGAGACAGGGTTTCAACATGTTGGTCAGGCTGGTCTCAAACTCCTGACTTCATGATCCGCCCGCCTCAGCCTCCCAAATTGCCGGGATTACAGGTGTGGACCACCACGCCCGGCTTTAAAATTTTTTTGTAGAGATGGTATCTTGCTATGTTGCCCAGGCTGGTATCAAACTCCTGACCTCCCAAAGTAGTGAAATTACAGGTGTGAGTTACCATGCCCTACCCATTTTTCTGGAGTTTCTAATTGCCTTAAAAAACTTTTTCTTATCCTATCTACCAGATATCTAAGTAATCCTAAAATTATTTTATGTTTATTTTTTATTACATATAATAAATATGTCTATCCCCTCCCCTCCATGTGCCATCATGTCAGGTTTTTAATCAAGCCACTTTTTCTCTGGAGACATCTCTTCTAGGACGGATCCAATGTGGACCAGTTGTTCTTAAGGCCTACTGTTCATTGGTCATCCCATATCTCCCTTTCCTACTCCTGAATTGGATCCACAATTTCCTGTTTCCCATGTCTAATTCCTGGCTTATTCCTGCATTTTTCTAGAGGAAATTCTCAGTTTTCAAATACATCATAGGAAATACATGTTTAGAGTTTTTTGATGTCTTTTAGTGACCTATGCACTATTCTTGAGAAAGCTGATACTGTCTGAGTCTCTTTTGTAGGCACAGAAGGGAGCAGATGAATAAAATTAACTAGATTTAGCCTTTCTGAATGTCTGTGTGAGTATGTGGGGCAAGTTGGGGATGAGGCCTAGAAGATAGGCTGATCACCTCTGAGGTGCTGTCCATACAGGCACTTGACAGGCTGGGCATGGCAAGGGACATGGGCAGTCCCCCAGCTGAGACTGGAGAACCAGTTGCCTGAGCCCTGGGAGCCAGCTTGGCCCAGCCACAGTGTGTGTGAGGAGGACATCCAGATTTGTTTAATGGCTGCCATTGCCAAAGAAGTAAGGGGTTCTGTGTTGCATTAATAAAGAATGACCTCCTGAGTAAGGGAAGTGAGTGGTCTGCTTAACAATGGAGCAGTTCTTTGGCCGGTCATATGGCTCATGCCTGTAATCCCAACACTTTGGGAGGCCAAGGCGGGTGGATCAGCTGAGGTCAGGAGTTTGAGACTAGCCTGGCCAACATGGTGAAACCCGGTCGCTACTAAAAATACAAAAATTGGCCAGGCACGGTGGCTGACGCCTGTAATCCCAGCACTTTGGGAGGCCGAGACGGGTGGATCACGAGGTCACGAGATCGAGACCATCCTGGCTAACACGGTGAAACCCCGTCTCTACTAAAAAATACAAAAAAACTAGTCGGGCGAGGTGGCGGCCACCTGTAGTCCCAGCTACTCGGGAGGCTGAGGCAGGAGAATGGCGTAAACCCGGGAGGTGGAGCTTGCAGTGAGCTGAGATCCGGTCACTGCACTCCAGCCTGGGCGACAGAACCAGACTCCGTCTCAAAAAAAAAAATACAAAAATTAGCTGGGCATGGTGGCACATGCCTGTAATCCTAGCTACTTGGGAGGCTGAGGCAGAATAATCGCTTGACCCCAGGAGTCAGGGGTTACAGTGAGCTGAGATTGTACCACTCCACTCCAGCCTGGGAGACAGAGTGAGACTCTGTCTCCACAGAAACAAAACCAAACCACAATGGAGCTGTTTTCCAGTAGTTATCTGGTTCTAGTCTGATTGTTCATTGACAAATCTCTCATCTTTAAGTGTTCATTTCAAATGCTGCCTCTCTATATAGCTTTCCTTGATACTTCCTTTTCCCATAATTCATTTGTAATAATAATTATTATTATTTTAGAGACAGGATCTTGCTCTGTCACCCAGGCTGGAGTACAGTGATGCAATCAAGACTCACTACAGAAAGGCTCACTCCAGCCTCAACCTCCTGGACTTAAGCAATCTTCCTGCCTCAGTCTCCCAAGTAGCTCATTTATTATTTGTCTGGGTTATCAGTCTCTGTTTACTTACCACATTGCTGTACTATATCTCTCTCCTCTGTTGAATCAAGTTCCCCGAAGATATTTGGAAAAGTTAATAGTTGTGATTATGAACTGGAAATGGAGGTAAAAGTCCTTGCTCCATTTTTACCACTGGGCTTTGTGAAGATTAGATGAATTATATATTACAGTGTTTTACAAACAGCAAGTAGAAGATGGTGTTTTTCCCTGTCCATTTTAGCAAACTAGTTAGGCAGCCATTGTCCTGAGCATCTGTGTAGCATCCCCACACTGATACATCCTGAGTTCCCCAGTGGGAAAAGAAAAGTTCACTTTTATCCTTCAGCTTCTTCAGCATCAGAACCTTCCTTTCAGCATATTCTTCTGCCTCTCCTTACCGAAGTCCGTAAGCTACCACTGCTCCTGTGCAAGTGGGCTGTCTCATGGCTGCATCCTCTGTGGCCCCAGAGGCTGAAGATGAAGGAACCAGGCAGGGCCTTCCCAAAGCAGCCTAGGCTCCCTAATGCACCAGACATGGCCTGAGTTTGGGAATTGCAGACCCAGGTCTCAGGAACTGCACGGCTTCCCCAGGTGCTAGGCAGTTATTGTCCCACTCCTGCATTGCATGACGGGGCTTTTGAACACTGGCCTACATCAGTCTGATGAACATGGTGGGTCTCTTGTTCTCGGTCCTTGCACAGACCACCGAGGTCTGAATGCCTTGGCCAAAGGGACTCCAACCCTGGGGCTTCTGTTTATTCATCCTCTTGGGCTTAGCCACTGACCTCCAATCCCGGAAGCACTGGGCCCTGGCAGCTAGACTCAGGGATGCTGCCAGCATCAGCCTCATACTTTGCTTCAGCCACACCTCCCCCAGCTCCTCCTTTTAAAACTGGCCTTTCTGCCTAGACTTCTTTCCTTAAAGCCGTGTTCAGTCAGCCATGTTGCCATTTTCTGGCACTGGGCCTTGACTTGGGACTTTCAGGTTGACCACAGCCTGAGTCCTTAGCATAAAGTCTTGAAAGCCAGGAGTTCTGGTTTCTGTTCCTTTCTTTTGAGAAGGCTTCAAATGCACATTGAGCCACTGTTTCCCTGGTGGCCAGCTTTACATACCAGAGATCTCAGTCACAAAGGGTTTTGCTTCCCCAACCTCTGACTCTGGATACCTGTTCATTCTGTATTTGCTTAACTAAGTTGCCCCTTCGATAACTGCATAGAGAAAAGAAGGTTGTCGTCTTTTGATTAAAATTACCACATCCAGTGTAAATATGACACAGTTGGCTGTGGGGGATCTGGAGGATGTAGCCTGGATTCGAGCGATGGCTTGGCTTTGTGTACATGGGCATGTGAATTGTGTGGAACTTACTAGGACTTTCAGCCATGGAGATGGTGAGGAGAGCAAATAGCTGTGAATGCAGGGAAAGAGACCTGGTATAGCTGTGAAATAAGTCTTCAGGTGACCCTGAGCAGTTTGCTTTTCTACCTTAGCACCTGGCTGTTGTAGGCTCTCTGCACCCACAAGTTGCTGTTATCTGGGGGATTCTGACATCATGTAGAACAGTGGGCCAGGTAGCTTTGGGGGGTAGCTTCCAAGTGTGAGATTCTGTGAGGATGACAAGATTGAAGCTTTCCTTCTCTGTGATGCAGGGAAGGCAAACCCTAAAATTGGTGCTTAGCCCTGGAGGGTTCTTGGCTTTGCCCAGGAGAGAATTCAAGGGCGAGCTCGTGGTATTAGACAACAGCTTTTATTGAAGTGGCAGTGTACAGCAGCAGCAGCAGCAGAGATATTGCTCCTTGCGGTATGGGGCTTACCCCATAGGCAGTGTGCCCAGAGTAGCAGCTCAGAGGCAGGTCATATTTATATGTGTTTTTAATTACATGCAAATCAAGGTGCAGATTATGCAGAAATTTCTAGAAAAACTTTCAGGCCATTGCCATGGAAAGGGGTGATAACATCCAGGTGTTGCTATGGCAGTGGTAAACTGACATGGCACACTGGTGGGCGTATCTCATAGAAAACTGCTTCTGCCTCATCCCTGTTTAGCTAGTCCTCAATTTGGTCCAGTGTCCAAGCCCCATTTCTGGAGTCGAGTCCTGCCTTCTACCTCATACGCATGAAACAGCCTTTTAAAATCCTTAGTTCTGTCCAGGATTTGACACACCATAGATGTGCCACTTAGGATTTTCCCTTTTAGCATTCATCCACAGTTATCCACTCTTTAGCTTCTTCTGGTTTATTTATTTTGCTATATTTTCTTCTCATTCTAGCTTTTGAATCGAAAAGACAAGACTACCTTTGAGAAATTGGACTACCTGATGTCGAAAGAAGATAATTACAAGCGGACACGGGAATATATCCGAAGCCTGAAGATGGTTCCAAGTATTCCCTATCTAGGTAGGAGTTTGTATTGGCTTATTATTTTTTAAGAAGCCTACTCTGTGCCAAATAAGATGTTTTTACAGTTTCTACTTGAGAAATTTCCAGGAAGCGACATGGCCCATAGATAAAGAGGCAATTGGTTGGCTCCTTGGGTTGGAGCAGGCTGTTGATACTTCCCAAGGATGGAAACCTGGATTAGGGTGATATCCAAAGGATGTTCTGCTTTTTATATAGAAGACCTGTGGGCCCCAAGGTTCCCCAGGCTGCCGCCCAGATGGGTCTCAGTGACAGTGATAAGACTCTTACTGGTTCATCCACATCCTCCTGAACTGGGGCACGTCAAGCACAAACCCTCTGTTCTGGTTCTCTGGGCATTATTAGTATATTTCATATTTGTACAAATACAATTATAGTAATGCTTATTAATTTTTCTGGTTAGAAAATAATGCATGTTAATTGTAAGGAATTAGAGAAAAAAGTTAATAGCTTTTGTTATCTCACCTAAAGATGTTTGCTTCATATCTTATTCATTTGGGCATATCTAAAATATGTATGTTTACTCTATCCTAAAAATGTTATTTTTATCTTTAAAATGTTATCTACTTTTCGGTACTATGACTCAGTCCCATCAGATGGATTTGTCAGACTCGAATCTGCTCTCCAATATTGACCATTTAAGACAGCAGCCCTCAACCTTTTTGGCACCAGGGACCAGTTTCCTGGAAGACAGTTTTTCCATGGGTGGAGAGTGGGCTGAGGAGAGTGGTTTCAGGATGATGCTGTTCCACCTCAGATAATTACTCTGATAAGAAGCACACAACCTGGATCCCTCACATGTGCAGTTCACAGTGGAGTTTGCGCTCCTATGAGAATCTAATGCTGCCACTGATCTGACGGGGGTGGAGCTCAGGCAGTAATGCTTGCTAGCCCATCGCTCACCTCTTGCTGTGTGGCCCAGTTCCTAACGGGGAGTTGGGAACCCCTGATTTAAGGTGTTTCTACATTTTTGCTATTAAAATGTCTCAGTGAATATCCTTATTGCAAAAGCTTTCTACATGTAGTTATGATTATTACCTTGTGATAAATTCCTAGAAGTGTGCACAGCTTCAAAACGTGTGCAAAAACTTATGCCTTTTCATGTATATTTCCAAAATGCACTCCAGAGAAGTTGTGTCAATTTGTACTTTCATCAGAAGGGGATGAAATTGCCTGTTTCTCCCATGTTACAAATACTATGCTTTTTCATAGTTTTTTTTTTTTCCTTTTTCTTTCTTTCTTTTTTGTCTTTGCCAATTTGATAGGTGAAAAATACTTCTTGTAGTTTGGATGTCAGGGTTATGCCAATTTTATAAAAAAATCTTTTGATCTTTTATGATCTAAAATAATTCTAATAACAAGGGAAACCAAGATTATATAGAAGTGACTCCTGATATTTCAGGGGATCTAGTGCAATTTTTTGAAGTTACGTTTTTGACAGTTTTAAAATTACTTTCATGAACATTGTTTACTTAGATTTTCTAATTCTTTTAATTAAAAATTAATTAAAATATTTAATTCTTTTAAAGCCAACTTGGAAAATTTGTTTTTTAGTAGAAAATTGTCCATTTGATCCAAATTTTCAATATTATTAGCATAGAGTTTTTTTCTTAATTTTTTGATGATACAGTATTATCTTATAAATTTGAATCTCTATATATATACACTAAATACTAAAGCAAGTGTAACTAAAAATATATAACAAAATATACTAAAATATAACTAAAAAAACTAAAATAAATATATATATTTATATATATAAATATGTATAAATAAGGTTATATTTGCTTTAGTATTTCTAATAGTTCAGTATTTCTAATACTTTGTATTTTTTGTTTTCTTTCTTTTTTAAAATTTTAAAATTTACCTCCTTGTCTATTGGTCTTTCCAAAGATGAAATTTTGGATTTGTTTTCAGTTATACTGTCTTTCTGCTTTTTAGTTTACTATATTTTATCAAAGATGTGCATTTTCTTTCCACATTTTAACACTTCTGAAATTGGGATACATCTTGCAATTGATAACAAAGCATTGTGACATTGTGTAATTGGCAGCAGTTTTTCTTAGTGATACATAGAAAAAGACACACCTGATAAAAGGTGACATCTTAAACATAATGAAATATGAACTTTCCATGTGTGTCTCTTATAATTCATCTCTCCTGTTTTCCTTGAGTTTAAGTTGTTTTGCCATTTCTGTTAACTACTAGAGTTGAATTATTGGTTTATTTGTGTATATGTTATTTTTTTCGCTTTAACATAGAAAACAGTTAAGGCTATAAATTTTCCTCTAATTGCTGCTTTTGTTGCATCCTACACGTTTTGGTGTGTAATGGTGTCAGTGATATTCTTTAAATACTCTCTATGGTTTTAATTTTTTTTATGCAAATGTTATTTAAGATAGTGGTTTTTTTTGTTTTCAAGGGCTTAGGCTTTTGTTTTTCGTTTTAAAACAGTTTATTGAAATATAATTGATACATAATCCATTTAAAGTGTACAATTCACTGGTTTTTAGTAATATTCACAGTTGTGCAAAACATCACCACCATCATTTTTAAAGCATTTTTATCACTCCATAAAGAAACCCCAGGCCCATGAGCAGTCATTCCCATTTCCCTCTAGCCAACCCTCCTCTCCCACCTTCAGCCTTAGGCAACTATTAATCTACTTTATGTCTCCACACATTTTCCTGTTCTAGAAATTTCATATAAATCGAATCACACAATATGCTGTCTTTATGACTGAGTTCTTTCTCATAGCATCATGTTTTCTTTTTTGTTTGTTTGTTTGGTTTTTTTGTTTGTTTGTTTTTTTGAGCAGCAGCAAGATTTAGTGTGAAGAGCAAAAGAACAAGGCTTCCACAGCGTGGAAGCGGACCCAAGCAGGTTGCCCCATTCCTTCTTACTGCCAAATTATATTCCGCTGTACAGATGTACCACGTTTTATTTATCCATTTGTTTTTTTAGACAGGGTCTGGCTCTTTTGCCCAGGCTGGAGTGCAGTAGCATGATCTTGGCTCACTACAGCCTGGAACTCCCGGGTTCAAGCGATCCTCCCGCCTCAGCCCCCCAAGTAGCTGGTACTACAGGTGCATACCACCACGTCCAGCTAATTTTTTTGTATTTTTTGTAGAGACGGGGTTTCGCCATGTTGCCTAGGCTGGTCTCAAATCCCTGAGCTCAAGCAGTCTGCCCACTTTGGCCTCCCGATATCCATTTATTTGATAAACATTTGAATTGTGTCCATTCTTTGACTATTACGAATAATGCTTGTATGAATGGCTTAGGTTTTTAAAAACATAGTCCTCTCTGATTTTTGAGATTTGTTTTGTGGCTTAATATAACATCGGTTTTTATACATGTTTCATGGTGCATGCTGGAAAGGAAGGTGCAGTGTCTCAAATTAATCTTATAATTGCGTTGTAATGTTCAAATTATGAGTTTTTGACAACTTGATCTATCCAGGAAGAAGTATATGTTACAGTCCCCTTATATTTCTAGTAGTTTCTGCCTTACATGTTTAGTATATAGAAGTTTGTAATAGTTATAGATTCATTGTGAAGTACTCCATACAAAGTTATCTTGGTTCCATTTGTTACTTGCTTTTACTTCTATTGTCTAATATTAATTGTGTGACATCTTATATTTCTTTTTTTTTTTTTTTTTTTTTTTGCTAGGTGAAGACTTTATTTGTATTGATAGATAATATTTTACATATTTAAGGGGCATATGTGGTGTTTTGTTACGTCATAGAATGTATAATAGTCAAGTCAGGGTATTAGGCGGTATCCAGCATCTTGGGTATTCATCATTTCTGTGTGTTGGGAATGTTTCACGTCCTCTCTTTTAGCTACTTCAAAATACACAATGCATTGTTAACCATAATCACCCTACTCTGCTATTGCACATTGGAACTTACACCTTCTCTCTAACTGTGTGTTTGTACCCATTAACCAACCTCTCTTTATTCCTCCTTCCCACCCACACACCCTTCCCACCCTCTGGTATCTATCATTTTGCTCTCTGCCTCCATAAGATCAGCTTTTTTAGCTAGCACATATGAGTGAGAACATGTGATCCTTGTCTTTCTGTGCCTCGCTTATTTCACTTCACATCGTGACCTCCAGCTGCATCCATGTTGCTGCAAATGACAGGATTTAATTCTTTTTATGGCCAAATAGTACACCATTGTGTGTGTGTGTGTGTGTGTGTGTGTGTGTGTGTGTGTTTATTACATTTTCTTTATCCATTTATCTGCTGATAAACACTTAGGTTGATTCCGTATCTTGGGTGAGGCGAATACTGCTGCAGTAAACATGCAGGTGCAGGTATCCCTTTGACATACTGATTTCTTTTGCTTTGGATAAATACCCAGAGGTGGGATTGCTGAATTGTATGATATCTCTATTTTCAGTTTTTCAAGCAATCTCTATACTGTTTTCTCCAGTGGCTGTACTAACGTACATTCCCATCAACAGTGTGTAGTTCCCTTTTCTCCACATCCTCGCCGGCATGTTATTTTTTGTCTTTTTAATAATAACCATTGTGGCTGGCCCAAGATGATATCTCAATGTGGATTCATTTGCATTTATTTTATAACCTTTGACTATAGTTTAGATTTTAATATTTTATTTTATTTTATTTTTTATTTTTTTGAGACTCAGTTTTACCCTTGTTGCCCAGGCTGGAGTGCAGTGGCGCCGTCTCGGCTCACTGCAACCCCCGCCTCCCGGGTTCAAGCAGTTCTGCCTCAGCCTTCCGAGTAGCTGGGATTACAGGTGCCTACCACCACGCCCCGCTAAGTTTTGTATTTTTGGTAGAGATGGGGTTTCACCACGTTGGCCAGGCTGGTCTCAAACTCCTGACCTCAGGTGATCCGCCTGCCCCAGCCTCCCAAAGTGCTGGGATTACAGGCGTATGCCATGGTAACTGGCCAATATTTTAATATTTTAAGTTGCCTTGATTTAGTCATGATTCTTGCAAACAGCATTTAGTTGGACCCTACATGAGAAACCTTGCCTTTTAGTAGAGGAATATACCACTTTCATATTTGTTTCACCTTATACCATATGATTGAATTCTATTTCTTTCTTTTTCCCATGATTTTGCATCTTTCCTTGTTTTCTTCTTTGGCTTACCATAAACTGCAGTGTCTTTCTACTTGGTTACTGGCAAATCCCCATCTCAGGTCTACAGATGGAGGGCATCTTGCTGTGCACAGCTCCCAAGTCCATCCCCACCACACCTGAGGCTCATCAATTGAGAGACAGCGTTGATAGTATTACCGTGAGGGTAGCCTAGTGCAGCCCATGGGTTCCACTAGAAGAGGTGTTCCAGGGTCATTAAGGATGGCCTCTTTTCTCGAATAAGGATGATCATGAGAGCTGCTGTACATTGTTGGCTTTCTCTGTGCCTAGCACTTTGCTAGGCATTTGAATGCATCATTTCATTGAATGCTCACAGTAGCCCAGTGAATAAGCAGGCAGTGAGAGGTTGCCTAAGGTCACATAACTGGAAAGTAACAGAGCCAGGACTGGGCCCAGATGGCCTGGCTATAAGCCCTAAGCTCTTGACACTGCCCTCTCCTGACTCCCCACCCTATTCAGGTCATTACTTTCCTACACACCCTTGTGGTTACCACCTGTGTCCTCTGGTTATTTATGACTTGTGGGTGGCCCCCATCAGGCATTGTGTGATGGAGATAAATTATCGCTACTGTTTCTTGTGACATTCTCTATTGTGGGACCACAAATCAGTGCAGTCTTGGGCTTCCAAGGACGTTGGTCAGCCTGTGCCAGCCCTCAGGCCTCTTGCCCCTGAGTTTCTAGACAGATGCAGCCCTGCATGTCCTTGATCACCTCATCTCAGCTGCTGCTTCCTGGCAGGTGCTTCCCAAGAGGCTCCATGGAGGCCTCCATCCTTCTGCATTCTTCCTGCTTCTGACTCTAAGCGAGTCCAGCTGAACTACTGTAGTCTTATCCCTTCAGCCTTATGATTATTTTCCTCTCCCCTTAAACCAGGTGGATTACATTTCTCATGTTGCATCAGAATGATCCTGATATATACAAGTCAGAGGGAGAGAAGAGGAGGTTACTGCCACCTGCTCTCTGTTCTTGGGATAGTGTATGAGAGTTTATGATGGGGTGCCATAGTTTGCTTAAAAAAGAATGAAGCAAGACTTCCTGAGGCAGCTGGGAGTTCCACCTGCATGCATACATGTCTGCTTGCCTTGGACATACCCTACCCAAATCCAGGTTATGTATTCTTGAAAACCCAACCTGTCCCAGGGACAGATTTGTTTATTTAAAGAGGAATAGTTATATAATTCCTGGAAAGTACAACATAGGAAAAACTATCTGAAACCATTTGTTTTTTTCTCTGGCAAAGTCCTCACTATAGATCTTTTCCCTCTTGGGGTGAGAGGAGGCTGTTTTCTGGGAGGAACTGTAGGTCAGTCCCTGATATTTCAAGCTGCTTTGTTACTTCTGTTGCTTGAGACCGTGAATGCTGCTTCAGCAGTTATTTGCCTCTAATAGCAATTATGGGCTTTATTTTTGTAACAATTCTTTTAACCCTCTGTGGAAGATTCTATATGCTAACTGGGCTCCTGTGACTATTCACATATGTGTCTCTTTGTTCCATGTAAAGGTGCCTTTATGTAGTGCTAGCCTTTGTTACTAACCATGTGGGTGTGATTCTGACTCCTTTTAATGCAAATTGTAAAGCCAGTTGGCTCTACTTTGGTGTACCTGATGAAACATACTTTAAAAAATACTGAGGGAAAAATGTATTACATTTATAAAATAAGACTCTTTGAATCAAAAAGTTTCTTGCAGATTACTGCAAAGTGTGAAAATAGTGTTGAGAAATAGGTCAATTATTTGCAGCTGATTTTATCTGATAGCAGCTCCTTGCAAATACCCGGTTAGATTAGAATGATAACAAAAGCAAGCAAAGAGCTTTGAAGAATGTCTACATCATTTGCTTGTAAATAGCTGTATTGATTTAGGGGGTGTTGTGTTCTTACTGCTTATTTCCTTCAGGAAATAAATAAATTAGAAATGTGATGGATCTTAAATGGTTTAGAGCTGATTCTAAAAGTAACCATAACAGTGTGGAAAATTATGATCTCTCAAGGAACAAAAATTAGGTATTCTAACACTTCTGGATAGTAAGAAAACATTTGGAGACATTCTTAGTAAATTTACCCAGACTTCTAACAAGTGAAGTAAATGTCTAGAACGTAAGTTATTCCTTCAAACAAGCAAACCTTTCCATTTTTCAGAAAGTAAGCCTTTATTTGCAAATATAAATTCTAAAGTTTAAAATCAAGACAAATTTTTCCAAATATAAAATAAACAGGGCTAAACTGTTTGAAAACTAAAAGGGCTCTCAAAAAGAAGTGATCATTGCTCAAAAAAGTGTTTACTCTAATGCCCCAAAGCCCCCCCGTCAGACACCACCCCTGCCCTTGTGGAGCTCACAGTCCAGTTGTGATCACCAGCACTGGACAAGAAACTGCAAGTGAGTTGAGCATTATGAAGGAAAAGGCAAAGGAGCAAACCAAGGGGGCCCTGGCTACTCTGGGGGAACCAGGAAGGGCTTTCTGGAGGGAAGTAGAGTCCTGAAGGATGAATAAGCTGGGTGAAGAGGTGGGGAGGTGAACATTTTACACAAAGATGACAGCTTGTGCAAGAACTCTAAAGTGAGGAAAAACATGTTTGTTAGAAAAACTGGCTGGAGAGTAGAGAATGAGGGGGAGGGTGTCATGTGGAGCAGCTGCAGTGGAAGGGAGGGGAAGATTGCTTAGGGCCTAGACGTGGGAGCCCAGAGGGAGTGGGGAGCCCAGGCTCTGACCAACCTAGGAGTAGTAGGGAGCCATGAAAGGGTTTTAAGCAAGGGCACGCTGGGTTGGATTTGCATTGAACACACATTACCTTGGCTGCAGCAATTGGCTTCGAGGAGGTCAGGCGGGAGGAGTGAAGACCAGTTAGGGGATCCTGTAGAAGCCTGTGATGAGTCACTGTATTTCAGAAATTTCCAGGGAGGGGGAAGGCTCTTTAAAAGCAGTTCATTTTAGAGCAAAGCCTTGGAGAGACCTAAAACAGTTGTCAGTGAGTATATCCCTTATACCTGATGAAGACACATAACATGTCCTTGTACTCTGGTTTTGAGAATCCATTTGTGCATTTCACCTGTGGGCCCCCTTAAAGCAGAGAGGAAAGAGCAAGCGTGGGTGGGATCAAGCCAAGGATGCGGCAGAGCTGCTGCTTCCCAGAGCAGGGATCTGAGTGGTGGCCGTTGCCCCCTTGATGGGGGCCGCCACGCTAGGACCAAGGTGCAGTATTTCCCTTGTCAGGATTAGCAATAATGTTAACTGGCTGTCCCCAGGTTGGCCAGCTTTTAGTGCCCAACTGAAAAAATTCCATTCCACATGCAGGAAATTCAGCCTTTTTTTCATTTCCCCACCCCACGTTTCCACGGTTCCCAAGGAGCACGCATTTGTTCCACAGATCCATCCTGGTTGTTGCTTGAGCCTCAGCCAGCAGCCTGGCCCCAAACTTCTGAGCCCTCCCGCTGGTCCCCTCCTGCCTTTCCCAGTTGGACCTGTGTAGAACCAGGCTCCTGCCTTAGCTGGAAGAGGAGGTATCTGTCAGACCACGAAGCAAAGCTTAAGGCTGGATTCTGGTCTGCCTGCCCATGGAGCCATAGGCCATGTGCCTTTTTCTACTCTGCCCCAATGGCCACATGCTATAGGGGCCAACTTGCTGCCCTCCCCACCCCTAGCCCAGGAAGCCTTTGAACAAATCTCCCCTTCCCTAGATCTAGGCATTCAACCCTCTCTGGGATCCAGCAAACAAGGAAAAGCTTCCCTTGACCCCAGGCTCAAACATACTTCCCAGTCAACAGAATGATCTCAAAGACACTGTCCCATCCAAAATGAAGGAAACTATTTCCATGATTTTTAAGAGTGGTTAGCTACATTTTGTTTCAAATCTCTCCCTTCCAGAAGGGAAGAGATTGCCTTTACTTTTGCAATCTTAGGATTTGTTACCTTAAAATTCACACTTTTTCTGGGAGTCTGTAGTCTTTCTCATTTCTTACAAAAGGCCAGTGGATGTTATTAAAACCCCCATTTTATGAATGAAGAAAAAAACACAGCTTGACTCACGACTTACCCAACATCATATCCCAGGCGGATACCAAGTTTAACTCAAGATCTCATGCTTACTGCTGGGGTTCCACCCAGCCTTAACTTACACATCCTCCTTTTAATATCTCCGTCTCCATGGAAATAAACAGTGGAAGGAAAACATGTGGGGTTCAAGAAAGGAGCACTAGGTGGAAAGGCTTGTTTCCTGCATGCTTTGCTGCCCAAAGCAGGAGAACCTTGTCCCATTTGTCCTTTCTGGGACAAGGGGAGGATCTGCAGTCAGCTTTTCTCTGGGTCAAGAAGTTTTGTCTGACTCTACAAAACGAGGTATGAGCATAAGCCCATTTTGTGCAAGAAAAAGTGTTTTCATGGTAGGAGTCTTTGTACTCATTAGGATGACTATTCCTCTTTGACTTCCTTTAGTTTTTTGGATTTCGAGTTAGAAACTAACACTAGCAATAATTACAAAAGCTCACGTTCACTGTCTTGCTATGTGATTGTACTGCATTATCTCATTCAGTCCTCCCAACACTCCTTCCTTTGAGGGAGGCATTGGTTTTTACTTATTTGCTAGCTGCAAAATATGAACAAGATTCATGTTAAAGTTTACACACTAGTAAATGGTGAGATCAGTGCTTGTACCCAGGTCTGACTCCAGTGCCCCAACTGCTAACCTCAGAATATACCCTATTTTCCCCAGAACAGGCCTTTAATCTCTGGGAAAAACCACAGCTGAAAAGGAAAGCACTTCTAAGGACTCTTCCTGTGTGGAACAGGGAGACTTCCTGGTGGGAGGTCCTGGAGAAGCACATTGACTCATGGGTGGGGACAGAGTGGACTGAGTGGACACTGGTCTTCTACTGACACATTCTGACTGTTCCCTTGTACCTGGGCTGGTCCTAATAAAGAAAAGGGCTGGCACAAAGGAAAGACTGGGGAGCTTCTGCAACCGCAGGACCAACCTGGGGCCATTGGGATGTCTCCTTGCATTGCTGCAGAGAGGAATAGTTAGGACAATGGCCCTGAGAACCTAAAGATTTCATGTAGTAGACAGCTTTTCAGGTGGCCCCCAATGATTTCTGTTCTCTAGTATTCATATCCTTGTATAATCTCTTCCCCTTAAGTATAGGCAGAACATAGTGATTTGCTTCTAACAAGTATGACAGAAATAATGGCATGTCCCTTCCAAGATTAGATCATTAGAGACTATCCCTTTTATGTTGAGTGCTTGCCCTTTCTTGCTCTCTCTTGGATCATTCATCCTGGAGGAATCCAGCTGCTCTGTGTTTGGTAGTCTTGTGGAGAGGCCCGTGTGGCATGGGATTGAGACCTGCCAACAACCACATGAGGGAGTTTGGAAGAAGATTCTGCTTAAAAGGTGAGCCTTCAGATGAGACTGCAGCCCCAACCAACAGCTTGACTGAAGTCTCATCAGAGACCTTGAGCCAGAGACACCTAGCTAAGACATGCCCAAATTCCCAATCCACAGAAACTGCAAGATAATAAATGTTTATTATAAGGGGCTTAGTTTTAGAATAATTTGTCACACAGCAATGGATATTGAGCACATTGCACAACCTTTATCACTACCTGACATTTATTGCTTTGTTGACCAGTCTGTTTTGGGACAAAATCAGCTGTAAAACTCAACACATAAAGGACTATAACATTGGCCTCTAGGGCAGCAGGACATACTGGACCCCTCTCGAAAGCTAGTTTTGAGGTGAGGGGATATGATAGGCTAGAGAGTGTGGCTGCTGCTTTGAGAGGTGATGAATTCTTGCAGTTGTATAAGGAAGATGGGTGCCTGGGAATGACTGATTAGGGTCTGAGAGGTCCTGGAAGGTTACCCTTAGGAAGCCTGTGTTGTTCCCTGATGGAGTGTACAGTGGGCTCCTGAGTACTCAAGGGAAACAAGGATATATCCTTTTTTGTGACCATCCAGAAAGGCATTTGATGCCCACTCATTCTTTTAAAAACTTAAAAATTACAAAAGTAATACATTGCTTGTCATAAAATTATTCACACCAAAAAGAAGTTTATAAAGTAAAAAGTGAATATGCCATTCTTCTTCTCCCACTTGCCAGAGGCAGCCAGTGTTTGCCATGGGTGTGTGTTCTTCCAGATATTCTGATCCAAGAATACAAAAAGACGTGCCTGGCCGGGCGTGGTGGCTCAAGCCTGTAATCCCAGCCCTTCGGGAGGCCGAGACGGGCGGATCACGAGGTCAGGAGATCGACACCATCCTGGCTAACCCGGTGAAACCCTGTCTCTACTAAAAAATACAAAAAACTAGCTGGGCGAGGTGGCGGGCGCCTGTAGTCCCAGCTACTTGGGAGGCTGAGGCAGGAGAATGGCGTAAACCCAGGAGGCGGAGCTTGCAGTGAACTGAGATCCGGCCACTGCACTTCAGCCTGGGCGACACAGCAAGACTCTGTCTCAAAAAAAAAAAAAAAAAAAAAAGATGTGCCTGTGGAGGGGCACATATGATATTTCTAACCAAAGTAGGAACATTTTATGTGTGTTGTTTGCACATATAAACTGTCATAGATATTGTACAGTGGCAGCAAATCTAGAACTTCCCTGTTCTTTCTGGTAGCTCTTTGGCACCCACAGATGTATGGGCAACGTGTTGGATATCACCTGGATGAGTGCTCATTTGTCTAGCTGTGTCCCAATTGACAAATATTTAGAATGTTTCTAGTTTTTCCCTTTTACATATACAAGTTGAATATCCCTAATCTGAAAATCCAAAATCTAAAACATTTTGAGAGTCAACATGACACTCAAAGAAAAGCCTCATTGGAATATTTTGGATTTCAGATTTTCAGATTAGGTTTGCTCAACAGGTAAGTGTAATGCATATATTCCAAAATCTGAAAAAATCTGAAATCTGTAACATTTCTGGTCCCAAGCATTTTGGATAAGGGATGCTCAGCCTGTAGTGCAGTGGGAAGCATCCTTATCTGTGTGTCTTTACCCTCCTGTTAGAGTACTTCTGAAACACTGAGTGCTGAAAGTGGAATTGCGGGGGCAAAAACTCTGCAACTTTACAGTGCCTGCTGCTGGAATGGCCTCTGAAATGCTTGCAGTTATATTTCTACAAACAGGATATGAGTATACCTATTTTTTCCACCATCACCAACACTAGATATTACCCACCATGTTTTATTTATGCTAAAATGATAGGCACAAGATGCCTTTTAAAAAATATATATATATAGATTTCTCTGCCCACCAATTCTGTTAGGCTCTAAATTAGGCAGCCAGGCCTTCAGGCCTCCCAGCCAGCTGATCAGCCACCCTCTGTCCTTACCTCTGCTTCCTGAATATCTGTCCTTATTCCCTCTCCCTGTGTCCCCAGGACAGGTCTGCACTGCCCTGACTGATGAAAAAAGACTGCCTTGCTGTTGGGTTCCTGTGGAGAGGAGGCTGACCTAAATCCATCCCCTGCACACTTGCCTGGGCATTGGTCAACATTCCAGGCTTGGAGAAGGCTGTGTGCTTCTTTTAATCCTTTTCCCTTGTTGAGATGACTAGGGCGTAGGCCTCTGTCATCACATGGCCCCAGAAGGGAATTCTAATTCCACTCCCTCCACATTAACTGTCCTTCTAGGCTCTGGGCCATTCCCAGCTCTGCTGAGGCTCAGGGCAAATGTGGCCTGTCTTTCCTCATCAAAGAAGCCCTCTCCTGGTACTGTGAGATGCCCTTCAGCTTCAGGATGTGCTGTAGCAGTGGGGAAGGGAACATCCCTTGAGCAGCCCATGGAGCTGGATTTATTAATATTATGACCGTCAGCAAGCACAGCATGGGACAGGCAGATGGCCCACCCACCTAGGAGGTGCCACATGTGGCAGCGCTGTGGGAATGCCGTGCAGATGGGAGAGATTGTCTGTGTCTGGGTTCCTAGTGTGGGCTGAGCTGGCCCAGGATGGCCATTCAGGAGAGACAGGGATACTTGAATGCCTCAGGGATGGCTGGTATTGAAACATCATGTCCACAGAGGCAGAATCCCAGACTAGGGCTGGTTCAGGCCTGACTCTGAGGTCTGAGAGAGACCTGTAAGCAAGCGCCAGGCCTGGAGGCATGGATATGGGAGATGAGCCACCACTACTGGAACCGAGTTACCAGATGATGAGGACCAGGGCTTGAACCGGATAGATTTGGTCATCTGGTGACTGCCAGAGCATCCACAAGTAGGATGTTTGGAGTAGCAAAGCAGGGAGCTGATGAGTCTGTAGGCTGTAGGACAGATGGCAAGAAGAAAAAGAGCTGCAGCCTGGCAAAGGATTGGTAGCCCAAGGAGCTGCAGAACATTCTCCAGCACTGCCCCTTGTTACTCCACGTCCATTGTTTGAGATAAATTAGGCAGACAGCTATGGACAGGCTTTCTGACATCTAGGGACCTTCTGATATCAAGCTGCTGCTGCTGCACAGGCAGGTTGGCTGGCCACCTGACATATCCACTGCTATGGGCAGGAGGCTCCCTACCACCGTGATTCTCAGATGTATTACTGAGTGATATGGGGTGACATAGGAGCTGTAGTGTGATCTCACTTCCTCCGTGGGTGTAGTGATCGATGCTGTAGAGGCAGGAACTCAGGAATCAGACTGAATTGAGTTTACATTCTGAGTGTCAGGCTGCATGCACTTGGGCTGCTCACTTACCTCTTTGATGTAAGTTTTCTATTATGTTGAAGAGAGAGTAATTATAGAATCCACCTCACAGAGTTGTTGTGAGAATTTAAAGAGCCATGCATACTGTCTGGCACATGGATAGCACCCTATAGATGATGGCTAGTATTAGTGCTATCCACATGAAAATACAGCTAAGAAGACTCTATCAGTGAGAACCCTGTTGCCCCCGTATCCCTATTGAGAAACACAGCATATCCAGGAAGGGCAGCATACCCGGGAAGAGGCCCATCTGGGCACAGCTAGGTGTCATGTTAGTTAGCCACCTGGCCCTAGAAGGGTTGGATGTGATTTCTGGGATAGTGCAGGGGTCAGCAGCAGGAGGGGCTGGGGAATAGGATCCCATCTGATGAGTAATGTCTGGTTGGCAAATTATGGTCCTGGAGAGGATGGGGACCAATAACATCTGGATTGTAGTCTAGACACTTTTTTGGATAGAGACCCAGTCTGTGACCCCTCCTTCTTTGGGAACCTACTTCCCCTGCTTCTCCCTTGGCACTGCACGCCAGCAGCAGTGTTCCTTCCACCTAACTCTGCTCCACGGTCAGGTCAGAGCGCATAGAGTTGGGGTGGGTACTCAGCCCGAACCGGGCCGATTGGATCCTCTATCTGGGAGCCAGCACTGGAACGTAGATGTGCTGGCACTCAGATCAGGAGGACGTGAACTGAAAAATGCCGTCTCGTGCCATGTGCCGGGACAACTGCAGAGAAGAGTCCACAGATGGATGCTTGATGAGAAGCAGAGAAAGAGACCCTGCAGGAAAGGGGAAAGCAAAGAGCAAAGGAGAGGAGCTGAGAAAGTTGCTGCCTTGCATCTTGAAGGCTTTCCAGGCAGTTTCTAGTTCCTGGCCCTCGTGAGGCCCAGCTGTGTCCCTGCCCGTGGACTTGGGGAGATACCTCGTGTCCTTATGTAACCAGCTTATTAAATGAGCTGGACTCAATCAGGTGTAAGAAGAAACCAACCTCATTTTTCCCCGTGTCCTTTTGAGCCTACTCTGTGGATTTTTCTTTTCCCAGTCAAAGCTGAGAACTTAGCAGGTCCTTTGGTCCTTCAGGTGCTAGGCATGAAACAGCCCAATCCATTGTAACAGTTCCTCATTCCCGACAGTCCAGTATAGGAATTACCAGTCTGGACTCCTAAAACTGACCAGCTGTGGAGGTCTGGAGTGGGGGAATACTTGGGGGGGTCAGCTTGTTTGTTTGTTTGTTTGTTTGTTTTGAGACAGGGTCTGTTTTTTTTGCCCAGGCCTGGAGTATGGTGGCATGATCTTGGCTCACTACAACTCTGCCTGCTGGGCTGAAGTGAGCCTCCCACCTCAGTTTCCTTAGTAACTGGGACCACAGGTACATGCCGTTATGCCAAGCTAATTTTTTAATTAATTAATTAATTAATTAATTATGGTAGAGACAGGGTTCTCACCATGTTGCCTAGGCTGGTTTCAAACTCCTGGGCTCAAGCAGTCCTCCCACCTTGACCTCCCAAAGTTCTGGGCGGCGTGAGCCACAGCACCTGGCTGACACACAGTCAGCTTCTTCACTGGATCCTGGCCAGTCCCGCTGCCTCCCCAACCTGTTCACTGAAGTTTCTGGCCCGTGGAAACAGGGGAGGAAGAAGGGAGAGAGAAGGGTCCATCTTTCATAGCTGTTGGTAACTCAGAGCTTATGCCTTGTGGGTTTGCTAGATGCTTGTGCAAGCAACCCAGTGCTGCCTTTCCCCCTCTTGGCTGCTGCTGCTTCAGAATTTCCCTCCTGGACACCTCTGACTCAGCTGCTTTGATGGAGTCATGTATAGCTCCCTTCCTGGCTCCTGTACTTCCTGCCCTGCCCCCACCGCCACCATCCAGGCAGCCCTCTGGTCCTAGGAAGCCTGAATTTGTGCCTCGGTGGGCTGGCCTTGCTCTCTCAACGCGGGCCGCTCTTCCCACTGCTCTTTGTGTTCCTGGGCCTGAGTCAGACAGGAGTGCTTATGCCGTCCCATGCCAGGCTGTGGGAATGGTCCCTTGAAGTCCCTCTCACTTGACTGAAGGTGGGTGAAAACACCCACCTTCCTTGTGGTGGTGGGGACATGTGAAGGACAGCTCACTCTCCCCTCCCCAGGACCTTCTTTCTGTACTTCTCACGCAGCGTCAGGGAAGCCATCAGCTAATGCTGGAGAGCCAGTGCGGGGCCATCCCCTTTGCAGGGATGATCTTGCAGCTTTTATCTTGTCCTTAGCCTTTGAAGTCTCAGATAAAATTGAGGCAGAAAGAGCACCTTTTAAACATGTGGTTACACTTAAAAGCTTCCATTTTTGACTTAATCTGGTCATGTGGGTTTCTCTTACTATAATCAGAGTCTTGGTAAGTCTGTGTGAAACAGACAAGGGGATCTTGGGAAATCAGAGAGGACACCTTGAACCCCCTAAGAGTGTCTGTGAACTGTGAGCATGGTACACTCCCATTACCATTGTTTTCAGTAATTCGAAGGTTTCTCTTTCAGTCTTGCTCAAATTGGCAAGATTTGTGGGAGAGGGTCTTGTTCAGTGTCGCTCGCTCAGAAAACATCACTGTCTTCTGGCCCTGTTCCCCACACAAGCCCAGCAGGTGGGTGCCCCTTGTCCCCCAAGAGACCAAGGTATTGGCTAAAACTGGGATGCAGGGGTTTGCCTGGGGCAGGAGAAAGTCTGGGCTTTATTGACTTCCTTCTGGGTCTGCAAATGCAATGCAGCCATGTGGAGAACTTAGTAATAGTAGGACTCCTGTGATTGTAGGCCTTAAAAGGTCACTGATGGGATAGGAAAGGATGGTCTGGTTGGCAAGTCCCCAGGATGCTGACTGGCTGTCTTTGCTGGCAGGTAGAGCAGTTCACTGGGTACCCAGGCTAGGGTGCTTGGACAGAGCCCTCCTGCCCCTTGCTCTTCTTCCATGCCACCAGCTTAGTGAGCTGACCCCCACCTTTCATTTTCTCCACGTCTCTGATGAGCTGATTCCTTCCTCTCCTTCTGTATAGCCCGGGTGTGGTTTGATTAAGATTCAGGCTTGGGTATGGAGATGGGGTTTGGGAGAAATAGCTGGTATCATGACCTGCTTTCATTTGAATCCTAACTAGTTTAGAAAACGGATGGCTCTGCAGTGTCCTGTATGGCTTTCCAGAGCTCTCTGTTTGGGGTTTTGGAGCCAAGACCAGTGACCAGTAAAGTGGGCCTTGTTTTCCTTTGCTCTTGTTCCCTATGTCCCACACGCTCCACTCCAGATGTGTGTGGAGGGGTGATGATAGCCAGGGCCAAGATTAAGATATTTTCCTCAAATAGCATTCAGATTCCACTGTGATCCCAACAACTGACTAGGGGCTTAGGAGAAGGGAGTTGAGAACTCTTACTTGGTGCCTGACACCCAGCACCTTCTGGATTAATTGCTGCTGGGCATTCTTACCAGCAGTCTGACTTCAAGCCTCATTTTTGCCTCTTTTGTAAAGTGAGAATAATGATCCCTCCTTCACAGAGCTTCTGTGAAGGTGACGTAAAACACACACATGCACACACGCATGTGCACACTTACGCGCGCGCGTATGCACCTGTCTCTTTCTTTTCTTTTCTTTCTTTTTTCTTTCTTTTTTTTTTTTTTTTTGGAGACACAATCTTGCTGTCTCCCAGGCTGGAGTGCAGTGGTGCGATTTTGGCTCACTGCAAGCTCCGCCTCCCGGATTCACGCTATTCTGCCTCATTCTCCCCAGTAGCTGGCACTACAGGCGCCCACCATCACGCCCGGCTAATTTTTTGTATTTCTAGTAGAGACGGGGTTTCACTGTGTTAGCCAGGATGGTCTCGATCTCCTGACCTCGTGATCCCCTCGCCTCGGCCTCCCAAAGTGCTGGGATTACGGGCGTGAGCCACCGTGTCTGGCCACACATGCCTGTTTCTAAGCACATGGTAGGCTTCAGTGCGTATCAGTGCATCTCTCTCTAACTGCAGCTTTACTAGAAAAAGCTATCATATGGTTATGTCACTTGGTCATTAGGTAGAAGGATTGCTGGGGCCCTGGGTATAAGTGCAGTTACAATTTTGCTATATACAGTGGCAAATTACTCTTCAACAATATGGAGTCAATTTATACGTCCATCCATAGTGCCCACATCTGTCCATTCCCTTGTCAACATGGATATTGGCATTTTTTTCATCTTTGCCAATCTGAGAGGCAACACGTCATGGTTTGTCCTTCACTTATAGCACCTCTCTGATTACTACTGAGGTTGACATCTTGTGTACCGGCCATTTGTGAGTCTTCTGTGTACATGTACTTTGTTTGCCAAGTTTTCTGTTACAGGGTTTGCATCTTTCTTGATTTGAAAGAGGTTTTAGCATAGAATGAATATTCTGTATTTGCTATATATATTTCAAATATTTTTCTCTTGTTCGATATTTGCCTTTTAATCTTGGTCATGTTTTATCTTTTGTTTTGTTTCTTGGAAAGCAGAAAATTGGAGTTCTGAAAAAAGTTGTATCTTTGAGTCTTTTCTTTTAACTTTTGGGATTTCTTGTCATGCCTAGAACCAATTCCCAACCCACAGATTTGTTTTACAAGGAAACAGTTCTAGTGGCTAGTGTGGAAGTTGGATTGGAATGAGGGAGATGGAGAGTCCTGGTCTGGAGCCTGGTGCAGTAGTTGAAGGGAGAGGAGATGAGACCCTATGCTAAGGCAGGCAAGATAGCTTGGCATGGAGGGATGGATTGTCCTTGGCAGGGGAAGGAAGAGGTCCTTGTTTTTGATCTGAGCAATTGAGTACCTGGTGCCATTTGGTGAAAAGGGACCAGACCTAGAAGAAAAATGTGTCAGGCATTAAGTGCACTGCCTGTAAGGTGCTTGGAGGACATCCGGTGGAGAAATCCAGGACACAGCTGGATGTGAGGAAGTGGAGCTCCAGAGAGCCATCTTGGCCTGAAGTACTATAGTGTTACTACTGTGGTCCCAGCTACTCGGGAGGCTGAGGGTATAGGTGGTAACCAGAGATAGGGTGAGTGTGATTTAAATGATTCTGGTGTGTGTCCTGGTGCCAAATCTCCTCCTGGTTTTACTTAAAGAGTCTCTGATATGGGAGACCCCCAGAAGGCATTCTAAAACAGTAACACAGAGTGTAGATACATCCAAATAGCACTGATGGCTTTTATTGCAGATTCGTGTCATTACAAGGATAATCTGGGAATATATTTTTTTAAAAACCCTCCCTTTTATATACACAAAACATGCTACATGGTACACTTTGTGAGAAATGCTGAGGTAATAGGCACACACCCAGACATGGACAGTACCAAACATCCAACATCTCACACAGCCTGGCCCACGTGCCCACCGGGAAGGGTCTCACCTTCTTGACTCATCCCTTGCCCCTCCTTGGCAATAGTCCTGGGAGTGCTGAGGCTGACACTTCGTGGCCAACAGGGCTCAGAAAGCCACCATGCTGCAGTGCATCAACCGAGGGGTCCGGTGACCCCTGATTATTCAGCAACTCCTGAGAAGTGGCCCATTTTCATTTTTGTGGCACTTGTTCTCCAGGGAAGTGTAGTTTGGAGATGAGATGCGGACTCTAGTCAGCCTGAGAGCGTGGAACCTCTGGTCTGTAGCCAGCTGGGGGCTGTGATGATCTGATGACTTCTGTTCAACCGATTATCTCCTGGCCAGATAGGTTATTATTTGTGTGAAGACTAAAATGACATGTAGGCTAAAGTATGAATGGAAGATACAAAACTGCGAGTACATTATCTGTGTGACCGGTGGAGCTTTTGGCCTGGCCTTCCCTTCCCAACCAGAAACCTGGAGCCCAGAGTGTTTCCTACTCAGAAGCTGAGGAATCTTGCCTGGAAAGAAGGGGCTGTGTGACAGAAAAGGCAAGGAGTAGGTAGGCGAGGAGTACAACAGAGCGGAAAGGGGGCCTTGAACTGCAGTGAGTGGCCAGGGACTGACACACAGAAGGCACTTAATGAATGGTGTCAAATAAAGGATAAGTGGGTGATGGGTGGTGAAAAGTCCTGAGAATGGGGAAAAGTATGAAAATGGAGCGGGAGGCATTTTGAAATTTGATTAGGTGCCAAAAGGGGTTCTTCAAAGAAGCTGGGAACCTCTATGTGAGAGGTTAGCATTGTAGACATCCTGGAAGAATCCAGGCACACGGATGCCACGGGTGATCCTTTCAGTTGAGCCACACAGTCTGTGATCTACCCTTAGACTCAAGTAATACAACACTAATGAAATGCTTTTCTCCTAAGAGCAAAGCTGCTGGTGACAGCTTCAACATCTGAGAACTGAATGTATGTGTATTTAGGTATGTAAGGCAACCATATATATGGATCTAGATATATCACATGTGATGTATATCTAAATGCATATATATGTGGTATACACATATGTGCACAAGGGAGGCTCATACACATGTATATTATGAAGGTTTTTTGCAGTTGTGTTTTTATTGTAGAGACTTAATTTATTTAAAGAAAGAGTTGTCTGTAGTCCTGTCCTGTCCTGGAGACATGAGGGGCTGTCTGGTGTGAAGGAAAGTAGGAGGAATAGAAAACACTGTATCGATTCAGTTCCATCATCTGCTGCAGTGACTTCGGAAAACAGAATCCAGCATCCCAGTCCTCCCAGCCTCAGGATGAACTGGTGAGGAGTTGTTCTTTGTGCTGTGGCCAGTGTGACCAGGGTGGGCTCCTGGCAATGGCCATGAGAGGTCAGGAGGGGGAGCTGGCTTAGTGGAAGGTGTTGGGGTTCGGTCGGATCATCATCACCACTTTCTTGAGTGAGTAAGAGCCTCCTCGGAACTCAGCCCAGTAGACTCCATCCTGGTAGCGGCTCCGGTAATGGCCCCCGCGGTACCAGACCCCGTTGAGGTTGGAGTGGGCACAGGCGTTATACCACCAGCCTCCCTTCTGGTAGTGGGCACAGTTTCCTGCAAGAGAGAAGGCAGTGAGAGTGTGTCTGGGAGGAGGCCGTTCTACCTGTGTCCATAGTTTGCTCAGGGCTTTCAGCAAAACCCTCTCTGGGAGGCATCTGGAGCAGAAACGCTTGGGAGGTGGACCCGTCTCCATGGGTGGTGAGAGGCCATGCATCAGGCCTGCCTTTGAGGCTCAGCTTTATAACTAACTAGCTGTGTAATCTCAGACAAGTGACTTAACCTCTCCCAGCCACTGTATCCTCATCTGTAAAATGAGAATAAAAATGACGCCTGCCGCACAGGACGGCTCTGAGGATTGAATGAGGATGCGTACTTGACACTTAGCCAGGGCTTGGGTGCAAAGGAGGCCCCAAGGGAACTCCACACTTTGTGTTCTGACAGGAAATGGAGATGGCCTGAGGTGGGCAGGGAGGGAGAAAAGCTTTTCTTTAGGAATTTTTAGAGTTGAAACGGTTGGGTCAGGAGTCTTCATAGAATGACAAAGGAAGTGTTTAAGAAGAAATGCTCCGGCCGGGCGCGGTGGCTCAAGCCTGTAATCCCAGCACTTTGGGAGGCCGAGACGGGCGGATCACGAGGTCAGGAGATCGAGACCATCCTGGCTAACACGGTGAAACCCCGTCTCTACTAAAAAATACACAAAACTAGCCGGGTGAGGTGGCGGGCGCCTGTAATCCCAGCTACTCGGGAGGCTGAGGCAGGAGAATGGCGTAAACCCGGGAGGCGGAGCTTGCAGTGAGCTGAGATCCGGCCACTGCACTCCAGCCTGGGCGACAGAGCGAGACTCCGTCTCAAAAAAAAAAAAAAAAAAAAAGAAGAAATGCTCCTCCAGTCCTCCCTGGCCTGTATTCCATCCAAAAAATTTGTTATATTACTTCACAAAGGAAAGGTATTTCCATAAAACTCTTGGCATTATCACATCATGCTGAATTTTGCTGCCAAGGACAAGCAGTTCAGAACAACAGTAAAAACTGTGGGAAGGTGCGCGCGGGCATGCAGGGGCAGTGCACTCTGTGGCAGGAGGAGAGGGGGCCACTATCTGCCAGCATTGCTCTTAGTGAAGGGGGGTCCCCACTTTCCTGACTAGGCCTCGCTTGGGGACCCTGTACTCAGAGGAGGGGCTGCTCCAGTCAGGATTGTGAGTTGGAGGGCCCAACAGAGCCGGTGGCCAAGGCCGTGGGATGAGGTGAGGAGGTCACACTCAGTCTGAGGCAGAAAGCAAGAGGGGAGCTGCAGCCCAGGTTTTCCCAGAGTTTTTCTGGGGGTCCTTCTGGGTCATGATTCCAGGCCACAGGGACCAAGTGGCAGTGTTGGACTGGTATAGCAGGGAGATCCTTGGGCACAACATAACCAGCCTCCTCTTTGCCAGCGGAGGCCCCACACACCTCCAGGGACAAGGAACTTGCCAGCCACTGATTTTGTTGCTGGCTAGATCTGAGTTTGGATCATAGAATACACTTTCTGCTCCCTAAGGAGGCGGCCCTCCAGAAAGGCTGTAGCAGCCCCTGTGTCCCAGGGTCTGACCAGCTTTGAAGGTCATCCTCCTGCCCTGCTCTTCTAGAAGCCTCGGCAGCCCTACTGCTTCAGAACAAGGGCCTGCTCCTCCTCCAGGGCCCCTTCGGGCTGGGCCAGTTCAGTGTCAGTGGGTGGACAAGGTGTCTGTGTGATGTAGGGATGGGCAAGTCATGTCCTTCCTGTCCCCTGATGTTGGGAGAATTACCCTTCAGAATGTGGCTGCCATGGGGACCTGGCATGGAGGATCCCCTCCACCTTAGTGTGTAGGTTTCAGGGCCTGCCTGAAGTGCAAGCCATTTGTAGGACAGTCTCGTGAGCTCGCTTCTCAAGTGGGAGGGAGTAGCCTTCTGACCAATACCACATAGGAAACGTAGGCAGGAGAGGACTGGGTTTGCCCATGAGAGCAGACAGCCTGAGCCTGGAGGCGGCATCGGCCGTCAGGTGGTGCCAGCCTCAGGGAGGAGCGTGGCAGGGCCGAGAGGGCTTCATCTCAAGAAACTGGGTGTTGGCCCTGGGGAGACATTAACTGTGTGGGAGTCTGATATCTGAACTCAGGGCCGGACCATATCTATGTTTCTTCTAATTTTCTGTTTTTTTCTCTTGTTTTTTGTTTAATAAAGACTTCTTAGTAAAGACCTAGATTTGAAGCATGTGGTCTTAGACAAATCACTTTCTCTCTCCTATCTGCTTTCCTCTTAATAGCTTCCTCTCAGCACTGCCCTAGCATTACATGCAGTAACAGTGACCATGAAGAAAGCCAGCTGGTGTGGGGCCCTCGCTGTGTGCCAAATCCTAGACAAAGCACTTTAGGTACATTCTCTCTACCCTTCTCCCTACCCTGCAAGGTAGTTCTTGTCCTTCCTTCCAGATGCAGAAACCGAGACCCAGGGAGATTTAGCAGCATGCCCAAGGACACATGGCTGGTAGGAGGTGGGACCAGCACTGGAGCCCAGGTGTGTGGTTTTAACACTCTAAAACCCAGAGCCTGCACAGTTGGTTAGCTCTATACCAGGTGCCTTGGACAGAGGTGGTGAGGCCACAGCCCAATACATGTCTTTCTGCATTGGCCCCAGTTGGCCCTAGTACGTGTGATTTGTATACCTCTTTATGTCTCCTCACCCCATTTTTTAAAATTTGTAAATGCCACTCTGACCTAGCTTTGTAAAGGGGACCTGTGGGCAGGAGAAGGGACGCTCAGGGGGTGGTAACAGGGTCAGGCAGCTTGGCCCAGCTGCTTCTCACCCTGGGATCTTCCCGTTTCCAAGCCCTGGAGTCAGGGGCTCTGGCTGTGGTTGACCTCTTTTCCCTGCCCTGCACCTGGGTTTGACTCCACTTTTCCTACCTGTGTAAACATCGTGATCTCTGTCCAGGGTGGTGAACTGCTTGCCATTGTGCCATGTAAAGGAGTCACCCGCATTGCCGTGGTAGCGCCCCAGCCGCAGCTTATAATACTCGCTCTCAGGTTCCAGGCGGAAGCTGGCGTATTCTGCAAAGACTTTGCGGCCGGACCAGTCCTCCATGGTCACCAGGAGTTTGTAGTTGCCTTGGTTCGTCAGCCAGTAAATGTTCTCCAGGCCCAGCCAGTATTCGCCATCAATGTTCCCAAACCCTTGCTGGGGAAAACCCGGGAGAGTGTTAATGTGGGGCCTGCAGTGCCTGCAGCCAGCAGGCCTGGCTGTCGGACACTCAGCCCTGGATAGAGGGGCCTGGGAAACAAGCAGAGCATGAAGCAGACCTGGTTCAGACCCCTACTCTACCACTGAATCTCTCTGTGACTCACACATTATTCAAAATATGTAGAGTGCCTACCCTGTGCCAGGCATCACGTGAACCCCAGATTCCTCGTTCTTACGTCAGGGAGGCTACATTACCTTCCCCACAGGCTTGCTGCAGGAACATGTGTGCTGGGGCAAGTGGAGGGCCTGGCACTCAGTAGGCACGCAGCAAGCATTCCTCAGACAAATCCCTGACCTTCCCTGAGCTTCACCTCCTTCTCTGGAGATGGGCTGTGTGTGAGGGTCACGTGTAAACTCTAACGCGCCAGACAGGTGTGAGCTGTGACGCATGTGTCCCATCCACTGGGGCTCCCCTCTAGGTCTAAAACCTAGTGGTATCCACTGGCACTGGGTGGTATCCACCGGCATGGCAGAGCCATGTGTGCAAGACATCATGGCTTCAGGCAGTTTGTGAGCTTCAGTGTCAGAGGCCTCAGCTGCAGTCACTACTGGGCCAATTGCTGGCTTTGCAACCCTGAGCAAATTACTCCACACTTCCACCTGTAAGCTGGGTCCATAACATAACCTCCCTCAGGGGGTTGATACAAGATTAAACAAAATAACGCATGAAAGCCCTTAGCATGGTGCTGGCATGGGTTGGGCACTTGGCAAACCGAGCCACTCTTGCCTTCCTTAGTGCCACCTCTGTTCAGTGGGTGAAGAACCATGTATGTCTGAGTCCTGGCAACTTTCCCTGCTACACAGATGAGCATTTCAACTCCCTGGGAAGCAGGGACCCCAGAGGATAAGCCTGGAATTAGGACTTGAGCCTTGCCATAGTTCCCTACCAGGACTCTCTGGGGGATTCTCCCAGGGACTGGGAGCCTTTTGGGACTTGCCCCTTCTGGGCTTTGAGAGCAGGTCTTTCTCCATGGAAACCCCTGTTGGGAATGAAATGCTCCCCACTCCTGGGCCCCCATACCAGCATTTCTAAACTCTCACCCTGTCCTGTGGGGCTGTAGTGGTCTGCTCTACTAACTCTTGTCCTGCAGCAGTTGCTAGCAGCAGTCAGAGGAGGAGCTGGTTCTCACTACTCCTGGTGGGTTTGCACAGTGGCCCTGTCTGCATCCTTCTTGCCTCAGGTATGTGTGCTGTTGGGGCTGCACTGGCCTGGACTTGGTCAGCATGTACCTCTGAGTGGGCTCTTCTACTGGTCGCTCAGGCCTCTCTTGGGGTGGGCCAGTCACCTTGTGGGCAGCACAGACAGCCCCTGCCGGCTCTCACCTTGTACGTCTCCCAGTTCCTGAAGAAGTTAACAGAGCCATCCAGGCGTCTCTGGATGACAGTCCAGCCCCCGGGG
Organism: Chlorocebus sabaeus; assembly: GCF_047675955.1. NCBI lineage: Eukaryota > Metazoa > Chordata > Mammalia > Primates > Cercopithecidae > Chlorocebus > Chlorocebus sabaeus. The sequence goes on from NC_132915.1 coordinate 102,493,710, forward strand.
TCGTGTCTCTGGTCGCACCACACCTGCATGAGGCGGTTGGTGTTCTCCGGCTTCACCAGGTAGATGGAACTGGTGTCGTGGCCATCCTCCAGGGCCTGCAGGCAGTCTCTCCATGGGCCTGGGGACACAGACATGCATATACCTCACAGACCTGCCTGTCACCAGGCCACACCCCCAGCTGCACCTCAAGCAGGCACAACCTCCGATGAGGCTCCAGCTGTGAGCCACAGGCCCACAGTCTGAGGTAACCAATTTTTGTTCTGCGAGTTTAATAATTATAAAGACAAGAGCCTTGGACCGGGGGTCAGGATGCCCACACTCCAAGCTCACTTTCTCCTCTCACCCGCCTCACAGTGTGACTTTGGGCTTCTTCACTTCTCCCAGCCCTCAGTTTCTTCCATTTGTAGAAGGGAGATCAGATTTCCCTCATACAGTGTTGTCAGGATTACTGAGATCATTTGGGGAGAAGTTGCTGGGGTGATCTTTTTCAGGTTCATTGTATTAGGAAAAAGAGATGTGGACCTACTAAATGTGGCAACATCGGTCAGTGCCTGCAGGCTCTGATGCCTTTGTTTCTGCAGGGAAACTCAGTTCCGCTGGATTACTGTTTCTGGGGGCCAAGTGCAGTTGGCCCCCTTCAATTCTGACTCCACATCTGCCCTTCCAGTGACAGTGCTTTGTGATGACTGCTGCAGCTTTTACTAAATGAACTTCCACAGTCACGGGGGCCTAGGCCATGCCCAGAATTTGGCCATGTAGCCAGAGACTTTGGGATATTTCTGGGATTCACTCACTGCTCTTCAAGTGTCTTTTTAGGGAGCCAGGTTCCCTTTCAGCTCAATCTGTGTGTTTTCCAAAGGAAGCTCAATGAGGGCCAGATGCTCGACCTCATGCATTCTGAGGTCTTCCTGGCAGGCTCATAAACTTAAAGGATGATGTCTAGGATACAGCCCAATCCATGGCTCTCTTCTGAAACTAAGACCACAGGGTTCTGTGATTCTTTGTGACTCCACTGAGCTTGGGCAGCCCAGTCAGAAGGAATGGGTGTTATACCACAGGTCTTTCAGCTCTCACCACCCCTGCCCATCAACTCTGCCCTCCCCAGGCAGTTTCTTATGCTCCAGTGTTGGTCACATCAGCAAGAAGGTACAAGCTTGAGTCACCAAGGGTCTGGACAGTCTGGGGCCTTTCTCATTGATCTGAGGAACCTTTAGGTCTTCAAGGCCTAGCCATTCAGATGAAAATGGCTGAAAGAAAGAAAATCATGTTTTGCTTCAGTCTCTTCAAAATATTCCCCATAGGGCCGGGTGCGGTGGCTCACACCTATAATCCCAGCACGTTGGGAGGTCGAGGCAGGCGGATCACAAAGTCAGGAGATCGAGACCATCCTGGCTAATATGGTAAAACCCCGTCTCTACTAAAAATACAAAAAATTAGCCGGGTGTGGTGGCAAGCACCTGTAGTCCCAGCTACCGGGGAGGCTGAGGCAGGAGAACCACTTGAATCCGGGAGGCAGAGGTTTCAGTGAGCCAAGATGGCCCCACTGCACTCCAACCTGGGCGACAAAGTGAGACTCCGTCTCAAAATAAACAAACAAACAAACAAAAAAATCCCCACAATGAGACTGGTTAAGGACGAAAGTGCTAAGAAAGTACCATTGTATATGTTCTATCAATTTGTGTGTTTATTCAACAACTGTGTATTGAGTTCCAGCCTCTGCAGATGTGGTGCTGGGCAGCAGAAGCTCAGGGCAGGGTGGGGCTGCTCTGATGCCCAACGAGGGAGGAGCTGACCTCACTGCCTCCTCCCCACTTGAATTCCTGTAGATCCTGTCCTTTCTCTTTCTGTGGGAGTTGAAGGGAGGTGCCCATCAGTGACAGGTGTACTCAGCTTTTCTGGTGCAGGTCACACTTCTCACATTCCTTCCTGGCTGGTGTTTGGGCTCAACTAGTTCACAGGTAATGGTTACAAACCAGAAAGACTTAGGTTTCTGGTCTCTGTTAGGCATCTCAGGTGGGCTCTGCCTGAGGCCTTGCAGGAAGAAGCCTTGTGTTTGAGCATTCATTCACCTCGAACCTCACGGGAAGCCAGGCACTGTCTTGCTCATTCCTTGCTTCCCACTGCCCAGTATCGCCCCGAGAAGAAAGATTGGTTTGGGTGCTGACAGTTAACTCAGGGGGCTTCTCCCTTCATCTTCCAGGGAGAAGCTTCTCACCCATTTACCTTTTTGCCAGGCCTCTTCTCCAAAGGATGGGGCAGGACCCAATACTCCCCACCCCTGGGTAGCAGATGGGGCACAAGCAGCTGCTTCTTTTGGCAGTGCCACTTCCCGCCTTTCCCCTACCACCCCCTCAGTATCCTTCCTGGGGAAGGGGAGGCCAGACCTCCAGAAAGAGCATTTGTGAAGGAGAAAAAGGTTTTGGTTGTGTTCAGTGGAAGCCCCAGGGACGGAGGCAGAGAATGGGAGTCTGTCCCCAACAGCTGGAGCAGAGCGCCGGTGGGCGTGGGAGGCCTCCTAGCTCCCTACCAAGTCAGCAGCACAGGAGAGGCCGTTTGATGCGAATACTGGTGACGGAAGATCCGGCAGAAGCCTGCAAAATAACGCCCACTGAGAGCGAGCAGCCCAGCCTCTTACTGCACAGCTGCCAGGACTGCTGCAGAATTGTCAGATGTAAAGGCTGCCTTTGAAGGAGGCGCCACGTAGGGAGAGGCTGTGGAGGCTGCTGGGGGAGTGGCAGTTGGCCTCGTGGCTCCAGCTGTGGCTGCCTTTGTGGGCGCCATCAGTGATCTCAGTTTTACCTTTGGCATTTCCACCAAGGGCTCTTTTTAAAGGCAAGTGTTTTTAAATGTTTTGGGGCTACTAGTCCCTTTACGAATTTGGGGATGGTTCTAGATTCTTTATTCAGAAAAATGCACAGACTCACACAATTCTGTATACAGTTTCAGAAGGTAATAGATTCCCAAAGTCCCAGGTTATAAACTCCTTGCTCTAAGAGTCATGACTGAAGTAGTAATATTAATAGCCAGTGTCATTTCCTATGGTCCTAGGCACGTATTTCCACAGCTGACTCTCCTGACACTCCTATGAGGTAGGAAAGCAGACCCTGTGGCCATTAGGGGATCCCCTCGGGGTTACCTGGTGGGTAAGGGACCCAGCAGTTGTATGCACCCAGGGCGTGTCCAGAGCTCACACACTAAAGTACTCTTCTTTTTCCCCAACCAGAGCGAACTCAAGAATCAGGGACCCACGCTGACTTAGCTCTGTGTCCTTAGAACTAATGTTAATCTTTGCCAGTCAGCCAGCGACAAAATAAAACATAAAAATTTACAGTTCTTTGTCAAGGTATAAAACTTTTAAAAATCTTTATTGAGTTATTTCTTTCATATTTACCTTTTGGTGTTCTTTGCCCATTTTTCAACTATTCTAGTGTCTGTTATGATGTAGAAGAAGTTTTTCTTTTTTTAAAAAAGGCAAACATGGTAATTCTTTTAAGGCTTTCTAGAATAATGGAGTAGGTATCAAATAGTGTCGAAGTATTTAGTATTTTCTGCTGTTACAGAAAATGTGCGTATGTGTCTGTACACTGAATTTCACATGACAATCAGGCCCCATTAGCTCCTGTCGAAAACACATATTCAAACACAATTTCCCTCAGAACCCTTAGTAGACCTCTATGAAATCTCCTGCATTCAAACACATTTCCTTTTCACACATTAAAGGCACCAGTGGCAAAGGTCAGAAACATCAATGATGGATGAAAATTAGTCAGAAAAAGAGTTAACATCGAAAAATTATCAGCAGTAAAATCATGTGGCTCCCTTGAAATAGCAGAGACCAAACAGCCTACTTTGAGGAGAAATCCACAACTGTAACATATAAATCATACTGTGAAAAATCTATATCTGTTCCATATAAATAATGCCCTCCTAGGGGGCCAGGCAAGGGTCGGGCCTCGATGGAAGAAGACCTGGCTGAGAAAGCAAGGGCTGGAGGAGGACTCCACCCTTGGAGTCAGGAGCCCTCGGCTCCAATCTCGATGGCCTCACCTCTGCACAGTGTGACTTTGGGCTGGGTCCTCATTGAGCCTCAATGTCTTCTTCTGTGAAATGGGGAGGAGACCATAGCTGTTCTGAGAATGTCGTGAACACAAGAGCGGCCAGCATGGGGGCCAGCTGGGGCAGGTGCTCTGTGAAGATTATCCCTTTCTGTTTCCTTTGATAGATGAAAGCTGACATTTTTGAAGTTGTTCACCCCCCCAACTCATACCTCCTCCACACACACGTTACTACGTTTGCTTTTCAATACAAGACTAAATGTAAGATATTTACCAGTAGATGTTTTCCATATATTTTTAAGTCAGAATTTCATTGCAGAAGGCCACAAAGATATATTAACATGAAGAATGGAAATCTTTTTTGTCAATGAAACTGAGTTTTCAGTGTGCAGTGGGCAAAGTGCTCCCTTTGGACCAGTGCAGAGTACCTAGCGGTGTTTAACTTGGCGCCCCTTCTGAGAGGGCAGCTCTGCCCAGAGCATCAGGCCAACACTAACTCGGCAGCACCTGGGCTCAGAGTGGAGCGAATGCCCCGACCTCATCTCTATAAAGACCACATTTACATTCTTGGCGGAGCTGTGGCCAAATGTTCCACGTGAAAAATGTGGCCCCATGGCTGAGCCGAGTCTGTGTGGTTCCCTGGAGAAGCAACAAGGGTGGGAAGGCACACAGGGTCTGGGGTCAGGAGGCCTTCAGAGGAGGGACATCAGCAAGTGGGGGAGTACCAAGTACACAGGTCTCAGCCCGGACCCCACTGCCACACCCTGGTAAGTGTTGGAGGTGATCAGCTTTGGGTGCTTCCTTCCTCCTCTCTGAGGTTCTTGACAGGGATTAGGCACACAAGGACTATGGCCTCCCAGGAAACCAGGACCCACTTGATGGATGGCTGATTCAGTCAGTGCTTGCTACCCTCAACACAGGGCCTTTCAGGTCAAGCTGAGTTAGAACCGGCACCTAGGCCAGGCAAGCATAACATCCTATTTCCAGTTCTCTTTCTGTGGATCTGGGGCGGACCAGCATCAGCCTGATTTACCCGTCCAGGCCCTAGTGGAGAAATGGGCTCACAAACTGCATCAGCTCTCAGTGCAGTGCCCCTGCTACTAGGAAAACATGGCTCCGTGAATATCTGACCTTGAGGCTGGGAGCTAAGCAGTGCGGCCTCTGTGGGCAAGAGGGATGCGTCTTCTCTCTGACGCGCCTGCGGTGTGGGGGGAGGAGCAGAGTCCTTCCTGCCCACAGCACGACTGGACCCCGTGGCTGGCCAGCAGCCTGACAGTCCTCTTTATCCCCGAGTCCAGCCCCAGTTGTCAGAATTTGACCACCTTAGGCCACTCAGAGGACCCTGAGGCCTGTGGGAAATGTTCTGGGGGGCTCTTAGTTCTGGGAAGTTGCTCCCGTGAATATTTTAGTCCATATGCAGGCTCTAGGGAGAAGCTTCTGTGTTATCATTAAGATGCAGTCTGCTTTTAATGAGAACTGTATGCTGTTTTCACTTACTCTCACTGATGGTCTGTCTCCAAAAAGTCTTCTCATCACTCCCTGAAACATTTTTCTAACAGGAGAAAGGACTAACTGTTGAAATTGGATCTGCAATTTCCTACCCAAATGAATGCATCTGAGTGCCACGGCACGTGGCCTGCTTAGGTGAGAGTCCCACCCAGGCCAGCATCAGGACTCACTGGGCACCCCGTGAGGGCAGCAGAACAGACACACAGGGTCAGGGGATGGGGTGTGCGGGGTGGCCACAGTGAGGAGCAGTTGTATGGGGATCTTCGAATCTCATTTATCCAGAGGCTTGGCAAAGTAAGATTTTGGTTATGGACATATATATATATATTCTATGTCAATCACTGCTTTTCAGTGAGCCAGAGTACAAAACAATAACCTAAACACAGGAATAGCTTATATGGTCCCAAAGGCATTTCAGTTCCTGCAGAACCTCAGAGTTGACATCACACATATCATTTCTGATCATTCCAGGGAAAAGGTCCAAATGCTTGTGCCTGCTTTCAGTCCTCTTTAGTCCTGAAGCAGTGGGCATGGTGCCTGGGGCCAATGAGTGTTTCAGGAGTTGATGAAAATGTTTGAGGCCTCAAAAAACTTACTGGCTCTAAAATATGAAAAGAAAACTACAAAATCAAAATTTATTGTGGTAATTAAATTTCTACAAAGTGTAACATCTTGTCAAGTTCATTAATTGTTAAATTTTGTCTTCATGAAAATGTTATTACTTTTGAAAACAATTTGTAGGTTAGATTTTTTTCACTTCCCAAGAATTCCTGAACATGCTTGATGTTTACTAAGAAATTAGATCCAACCATAAATTAATTGAGTTACTCTTAGCCAAATAATTTTAAAAGCAAAAGTATTAAATCCTTTCAAAATTGTTCCAGTAAAAATTATATTAAATGTGTGAGGTAGGTCATTTCAATGCATGTGGTACAGCCTGAGGCCTCTCAAATAAGAGCTCTTAGGGCCCAGAAAGGGCTTATAAAGGTCCTGTTTCTGCTCGTTTGACCCCAGGAGAAACAGACATTGTAGCGCTGCTTCCCAGAGGCTACTGTCCAAAGCATTGCGCCACTCTTAGGTTTCCACCAGCGCCGTTGGGCAGGAGGAGAAATAGCGGCTTTAAAGACATTTTAAAAAAGAGTTTGGAAGGGGCTTTGGTGGTCTCACTGTGTGCAGAGGTGAGCAGCTCACCTTGGCTCCCTGGGGGCAGTGGCCAGTTGCACCCAAGGCTTCCTGGGTGAGGGAGGTCTCTGATGTAGAGGTGGGCAGTGCCCCAAGTTTCCGCAGGCACACTAATGAGAGTGACCATGGCTCTGTCAGAGACTGTGGTGCTGTCCTGCAGGCATATCATAGAAGAACTTATCAGACCCATGACTACAGTCCACAGATACTGGACAGGTAGCAGTCCCATAGTTGGCCAGCCTATTAACCCTTTCCAAAGAATGGATGAGCTTCGTTGGTTTCTTCTTCAAGAACCTACATCAGCTTTCATGGGTGACTTTTAATCTTCCAAATGCTCACGAACCGTTCGTGTACTCTTTTCTATAGTTTTACTGGGGCTTGACCACAAGCCAGTTGTATGTAATTTCTAGTATACATTCTTTTTCTTTTCCTGAAAACAGGACATTTGTCTGGCACCAAGCCTTGTCTTCATGATTTCTTGACTATCACTGGCACTGGTTCTGAGAGCACTGCAAGGCCCTTACCTTCCTCATCACCTCCTTCAGGAAGCCTTCCCCAACCCCAGGAAAGCTACTTAATCCTTTTCAGGGTTCCCAGAATGCTTTGTATATGTATCTCTACTGGAATAAAATAAGAATGGTGATGATCATGTATCTAGAGCCTTTCATGTGCCAGGTGCTTTGCACACTGTTTGATTTCATCCTCATAAGGCCCTGCACCTGCGAGAAAGCCAAGGCTCAAGAGGATCGCATGGCTGGAAAGTGGAGGATCTGGGATTAGAACTCAGGTTCACCTTCTGTGCTACAGTTATCACACCACATTAGGATTGGTGGGGATCTGTGTCCCCGTAAGACTGTGGGCTCCTTTCAGGCAGGAGCCCTTGCAGGCTCACTCCATGAGTCCCTACATGCTCTGTGTGCCTCCCTCCATCTTTCAACCCTCCATCCTTCACCCTCCATCCTTCACCATCCTGAGCTGCATCCCCTTTGCTACCTTCATTCTGTGCTTTCCAGCTGACAACCAATAATAATAAATCCATCTGGAAACAGAGACCCCACAACAGATGATAATCCACATCCAGACCAAACCCTGGCCAAGGAAACCTGCTTTGTGGGAAAGTCTGGACAGTTTGTAGTAGTCTGTCTGCACATTATGCCTGGGATGGTGACAGATGAGTAGATTTTTTGTTCATTTGGACCCTACTCTAGACATAACATCTAAGATACTTAATTTCATCATTTAGGAGCTATTATATTTATAATTTAAACAAATTCTCTTAGCAAGGTTTTTCTCTGTATGTACAGTAGTTTTGACTTACTGTATTCAAAAATATCAGGAAAAAGTAGCTTCTTTTTTTAAAAAAGCAAAGGATCACATAAATAGTCCAGGCCCTGTAGCTGCACAGGCTCATCTTGAGATACAGGATGAGGACCATCAGGCTTATTTTCAGCATAATCTTAGACCAGATTCGTGCCAGGGAGAGGCGAAGTTGAGGCAGTGGTGATGCGGGGATAGTAGGAAAGATCATCTCCAGTGTTCCCATCAAGAGGTCTCTGCTGCCTGCATCCTTCACTGATGTGGATATAAACCACTGAAAGTATATACTGCATTACTTTTATAAGACTGAACCTAGTCCATTTCCTGATGCTATAACAGAATAGCACAGACTGGGTAATTTATAAAGAAAGGAAGTTTATTTGGCTCACACTTATGGAGGCTGAGAAGTCCAGGAGCATGGTGCCAGCATTTGTATGAGGCTAACTTAATACTACTTTATTTTTTTTGTGGGGGTGGGGGCCGGGGGGGACAGCATCTCAGGATTAATACTATACAAGTTCACCGCAACAATCCATTTGTATGACCATTTAGCTGGCCACAGATGCCTGATCTCTAGGGTTTTCTAGATTTCTTTCAGTTTGCCAAATACCAATCTTGGGATTTTCAGGCATCAAGATCCCAGATCATGAGATTTTTTTTTTTTAACAGTAACAAGTTGATAGTTTATCTCCTATGACTGTAAATACCCTGAGCATTTAGCCAAGTGTCATCTTTGGAAAACTGCCTGAGGAATGGAGGGGTAGCTTTCCATCACACTCAAAAGGCTCTTTGTGATCAGTTCCCAAAGGTACCAGAAGAAGAGGAAGAGAAAGCAAAGCAGTAAGGGAGCTGGCCCTCCTGGAACCATCATCCAGGTGGGCCATCTTCCTAGAGTAGATTTTGTTTAGGAAGAAGCTAGCAATGAATGCTCTTTGAGAAATCACTGGATTATGTAGTTTGTGCTAAATTTGGAACCTTATTTTGTTTAACAAAAACTTTTAGAATAAAAGAAAATATTATACAGTGGAAACAGCACATGCTCTGGAGGCAGGAGTCCTGAGTGGGCTTTTCCCTCAGCCCCTGTGACCTTGAAGGCTGAGTCAGAATGGGCAGAGTCACCCTCACTCACCACCATCACCACACACACCCTGTGCTTCTCCACCTCTCTGCAATGCTTGGGCCTGGACGCCCAGCCTGCTGGAGCTGACCCAGCCACGCATGGGTTGACACCTTTTCACCTGGTTGCTTGTTTCACCTCCAGAAAGAATGGGAGCTACAACGTCGTATATTTCTCTGTTTTAAAACACACCATTGTGCTGGGAAACCACAATCGTGTACATATTTCCTACCTTATAGGGTGGAATAAAATACAGGTGGAAAATCTATCTAGGAAAACACTCTTGTTCAAGTTGTCCGTGCCATCCTGGCCATAGCCCATCTGTTGTGAGATGGGGTGGCTTCCACGTGTGCACTGTTGTCACTGAAGCAATGTGGGGGCCTCCTAATGTGGCCCCAAGGGAAGGTCATGTCTACTGACATTTATATAGTCAGGGCTAACATTTAAAGAAATCAAAGCTTCACACTTAGCTGTATGTTGAAAGACTTAGCTATACATTGAAATGCTGAGTAGAAGGAACCCCAGAGGATATGTCCAGATTGGATAAAAGTTAAAAAGTAGACTTCAGTTGGGTCCATTTGCTGGGAGTCGGGTGCACATTGTGCTTTCTGCTGGAAAGCTCGGCTGGTTCCTGCTGGGCCTGGGGACGGGGAGCGCGATGGTGGTGGGTTGGTAGCACCAGTGTTTTGTGTTATCAGAACCATGAGCATTCTAATAACAAATCTACCACCTCTGTTCCCAGAGCTCATTTTAAGGAACTGTTTGGAACATGGCACCAGGAAGTAGAGATAGAAGGTCAGGAAGTAGAGATAGAAGGTCAGTTCCCTGTGGCAGCTGGGGCCAAGTCAAGCATTCACGGGGTGATTTTTACACCAGTTCCCCTCCAGCCTTCCCGTGGAAATGTGCAATATCCAGAGTAGTTAAGACACACTTTGGCTTGAGTCTTGGCCGACCCACTTACTAGCTGTGTACCCTTGGCTAAGTTACTTAACCTCTATGAACCTCAATATCCTGCAAGTTATAAGTCCCAGGATCAATCTCTGCTCTGCCACCAACAGGCTCTGTTACAGGAAGGCCGTGCTAGGGGGTCTGAGAGGCCCCTAACAGTTCCAGTATTTCATGGTTTTATGGCCCCTCCTTCTTCACTCATTGAGAAATAAACTGAACTGGTTGTATTCTCTTTCTCAGGAGAGAAAACAGCTAAAAGTGCTCACTCCTTTTGGTCGTTAAAGATTAGTTTCTGACAAAGCCCGTCTGTGGCAGCTGCTGCTGGCACTGTCGTTTCCTCCCTGATCGGTCTCTGGGATGGGCACTGCGCAGGAGGGCTGGCACATGTGTGGCTCTGCCTTGGGTGGGCTGAGAAACAGTACCAGAACCCAGGTGCCTGCTCTATCCTTGGCCTCTTAGAGAATGACTGCTGTAGCCTTCCTCTTTAATAGCAGCAGCAGGATACATGGGGCAGAGGACCACAGACAGGGCCATTTGGCCCAGGCCTCATCACAGCATCATCCTAACTAAAATGCCTTCGGGTCTGGCCAGACCTGAGAGACACAGGACAAAGCCCAGGTCAGGGGGCAGGGAAGCCAGGAGCTGCCTGTGCCTCCTCACTCAGGCTCTCAGCAGGCCATTCTGACCTGGAGCCACCCTGTTACTGTCTCAGTAAGGCTGGGAACAGGCTTGTGAGTATAACTTCAGATAAGCAACCATGGCTCTCTTGGGAAGGGCATGCTGTGGACAGACAAAGAAGAAAAGAGCACATGGCTCCGAGGTTGCTGAGTGAAAGATTTGGATGCAAAGGTGTTTAATTGCAAAGGTGTTTCTGGCCGAGTGATGTCCCTGAGAACAAAGGATCTGTTGGATGAGAGCACAGAAGAGTGTTTTGTCTTCCAGGATCAGAACCTGCTCCAAGCTCTCTGAACAGACCTGATAAGAATGTTCTCTGCTGACTGGATGCCCTGACTGTTCCGTGCAGAGAGACCATCTGTTTTTTCCTCCCAGTTTAGTCCTCAACACCAGGAGAGGGCAGGGCCCTCCCCCAGCTGCTGTCTTCCTGGGCTCTGTCTACCCATTCAGCTTCCACAGCTAGGCACTCAATCCTAGCTGGCAGCGCCTTGTGTGGGAGCTCAGTGGTGAGGTGGGTCACAAGAAATCTACTAGTAATGAGCAAGTACCAACATTTGGGGATCCTTGCGTAACAAAAAAGGATAAATTCTAATGCATTCAAGTTATCTCTGTGATGAAATCGCTGCCATTCCCACCCATGACAGCATGCTTTCTTAAGTGGGAGAAAAAAGATGGGTGAGTGCAGGACCCTTGGATGCACACAGCCCACACTGGATTGTGAACACAAAGAAGCAGGAGATTGAACCATTTGAGGTGCCAGGAGTGGAACGGTGCCCCTGGGCCCTTGCACAGACTCATCTCCATCAGAGATCCACTAGTCACTTGGGTTCCCAACTCCCAGGTCTGCCTGGGAAAATCTTACAAATCCTTCAAGATGCAACAAAGAAGTGCCACCTCTATCTAACTTCTTCCTTCCCTCTAGGCAGAATTAGTCATGCCACCTTACTGTCCCCCAGGGCACTTAGCACACCAGGGTATCACCACAGTGATCAGACAGCCCAGTTTTCACTGCATTCCTGATTTTAGAAATTTTGGCCTTGACAGATAATCCCTCTCAGAGAAATCTGTTGTCAGATCTGATGTGCTGATTTTAGGGACTAGAAATCATGGGCATTGGATGGATCCCAGATGCATTCATGCACCTGCCACCTCCCCCAGACTGAGCTCCTGGAGCTCAGGGACCATAGTTGTCACCTGCTTCCCCAAGTCTAGTGCTGTGACCAGCATGCAGTAGGGGCTCAGCAAATGTTGGCTGCACTACATGACATAATGTTTCATGCTTGATTGTGTTGTATCCACAGCATAACACTGTGAGGTTATGACCCTTGTCCCCATTTTACAGAGGAGAAAATTGAGGCTTAGAAGAGTTAAAACTTTCTCATGAGCGAACAGCTAACCAAGGGGAAGAGCATGGATGCAAACCCAAGTCTTTATTCCTATACTATGTATCTACCAGCTTAGTTCAAGCCCAGGAATGTCCTGAAATGTTTTGAGTTAGAAACCAGAGACACTTAGGCAGAGGAGAGGCCAGAGGAGATCTGTTGAGTAACCACTGAGTCCAGCCTGTCTCCAGTCAGGGTTATAACAACATTCAGCTGAGCCTTTGGTGCCCAAGGGCACGTTTTACCCTCTTGGTATTCTATCAAGACAAATTAACACACCCTGCCCTCTCTTTCAGAGCTTCTGATTTAAAGCAGACACGTGTACAGATGGAACGCCAGAGCTAAAAAAGGGACTGACTGTTTATTTCAGCCTCCTTGTTTTAAGATGAAAAGACCTAGATCAAAGGAGACTTGTAGCTTACCGTGGACCCAACATTGTGCTAAACATGTTTTTTTGCAGTATTTCATTTCCTAAAGTGACAGGCACTATTTTAATCTATCCTCAATTAACAGATGAGGAAGCCGAGCCTCAGAAGGACAAAGTGACTTGCCTAGTGTCCCAGAGCTAATCAGTGGAGGAGTCTGGATTTGAATCCAGGCCAGTCTACTCCAAAGCGCCTGCCCTCAACCCTGCAGCCAGGCCAGGTCTTTCCTTTTAGGTGCTGCAGTGGATGTTCACCCTGCATTTAACTCACCTCCCCTGCCCCATCCGAAAACAATGCTGCCCTTGTCCTCTGCCCTGGCCACCCTCCTGCAGTCAGGTTCAGCCCCTCTTTGGAATTAGCAAGAAGCTGCTATTCCCAGTACTGGAGGTTATTTTTAAAAGTGTGAAATAAGTGTAAAGCAGGATATTTTCAGTAAAAATCTCTCCCTGCTTATACAATGAAGTGGTACCGAAAGCACTGACTTGGAGCAGATACGTGGTTCATTTTTGCAGAGATGAATATAGTTCTCATATGGCAACCCACTGGGAAGGCTCAGGTGTTCTGGATGAACAAGGAGCTGAGCTTCAGAGGACTGGATGTGTGCTGACATTCTGAGAGGGAAGCCTCTGGCCTGCTTCTTCCAGAAATGAGGATTCCTAGAGTCCTAGAGCGTAGAGTCGTCAGCCAGATATTTAAAGTGAAAAGACCTGAATGCAAATCTAGCCTGAACATCCTAAGCCTATTAGCAAGTTACTCATCCTGTCCGTAAGGAGCTGCAGGAGTTAATTATATAACAAAAATGGAAATGTCCAGTACCAGTATCTTGGGTAAGCTTTAAAACCTGCCAGCAACCCCATTCCTCCCCCATAACGGTATTTTGAGAATTGCTGTATTTTAAGATGAAACGTGTATGTAAGAGCATATGGAAGCATCATTGAAAATTCTAGACAGCAGCAGACTCTAGGAAGTGTGTGGGCTTTAGGAAGGACTCCTTCCCATGCCCAGCCCCTACAATGCCTTTATCATATTCTTAACGTGGGTAATACTTTCTTTTCTTTTGGCCCATTGTTTATTTGGTGAGCATTTACAGAGGGCCAGCCCTGTGCCAGGCACAGTGCATGAGCTGCAGGAGAGGCCTTCTCTTCTATCTGCCAACACACGGGATCGTATGCAGAGCCTAGAAAACTACAGGCCTTGGGTTCTTTCCTGCCAGAAACCAGAGAATGTTTGCCCTGTTCTGAAACTCCATTTCTTGGTAATGCCTTTGAGGATCCATCTAAGGAATGTGGTCCCCCCCCCTCACCCCACTGGCTCCAGCAGCTCGGCCCGAGGGATTGCTGGGGGATTGTGCACGTCTTTGGCCTGGCTTCAACGGGCCGTGGCTTTTCCCCCATTTGTGGTCACAGCCAAGGGAAGCCTGGTGCCTGGCTCTGAGACCCACATGGAACACGATCCCAGAAGGACTTACCCGATGGCTTGTCTGTGGAGGATGGGAGGCTGGTGAGAGTGGGCATAGTGGGCAGAGGGGGTGGCAGCACCTTCAGGTTCTGGTCACTCTGGATCTCGTTGGTAGAGATCTGGTTGATGATGCGGTTGTAGGTGGGTGGCTGGTAGACCCGGGGCGGGGCAGCGGGGGGTGGCTGGGGGACGGGCCTGGCTGCAGGCACCCTCTGGCAGTGCTCCTCAAGCTGCGCGATGATCTCCGATTGGTTGTGGGCTAGTGTGGCCAGATGCTGGTACTTGTGCTCCAGGTCCTTGTACTTGCTGGCCAGCTGCAGCATGTCGGCTGTCTGGTTCAGGATCCTGTTCTCCAGCTGGGAGAGCTCCAACGCATTGTCCCGCTTGCGGATGATCTCATGCAGGAGCTGCATGTAGAGCTGCGTGACCCGCGAGTTCATGTTGCGGCTCTCCTTGCGCAGCAGCTTCACCTCGCTCACAATGCCGCCGTCCACCTCCACCAGCTGCTGCAGCGTCTCTATCTGCCGCTTCTGCTTGAGCAGCTCATTGTTGAGCAGCTCTAGCTCCTGCTTATGCACTCGGTTCTCCAGAAGCACCTCAGGCTCCTTGGAGTTGACGCAGATGGCACCTGTGACCCGCTGCTGGGGCACAATGAAGGTGTAGGTGCACTTGTCCTGGGACTCGCCCGCCCGCTTGTACCTGTTTAGGTAAATGAACTCTCTTGGCGAGCCCTCCTCAGTGCCCTCAAAACCATCCTCCTGGCCTGCAGCAGCTCCCATGGCAGCCAGCAGTCCGAGCCACCAGCATGTCACGCACAGTGGCCTCATGGTCCTTGCAAAATGGTGGTTATTCTTTGTGAATAGAATCTATGAAAGCCTGAAAGTAAACAGAGGGGAGAATCAGTGATGGTCCCACCACTGTCAGTGCCCTGTGCTGTCAGTGATCCCAGCCTTCTTGCCAGTCAGGCAGAGCTTTCCAAAAACTCAGCTTCAGGATGCTGGGTTGTATTCTCTTGAAGTGAGAGAACAGGCAGCCATTCTGGAAGCAAGAGGAGACAGGCAGGCTCCAGCAGAGGTAGAAGGGAAGAGAGAGGGTCTCAGAGCATCTAAAGGCAGGAGGCCCTGGCCCTGCTACTTCCAGAGCCAGCTCCAACGCCCGCAGCCGCCTTGCTGAACTACTGGCCTAGAGCCTGAGAACTGTATCCAGGCAGCTTCAAGCTGGGGAGGGGAGGCAGAGGAAGGGTTTTCTGATCTCCCTCCTCTGCTACCTTAGGCTTCTCAGACTGTTAAGTCTACCTATTCTATACTTTCACACCCCCTGAACTTTCCCCTTGTAATATCTATCACAGCAGTGCTGAATAGCAGTTCTGTTTGATCTTCTCTGTTGGATTCTAACTCCATGAGGGCATGTCCTGTGTCTGATTCAACCCTGTATTCCCAGGATGTTGCACTTTGGGCAAATATTTGATAAATGAATGAATCGTTTGACATGTTATGGAATGCATTCAGGTTTTAGTGGACAATGTCAGTGGAAGGATATGTCCAGTTATGTGGCTCTGGTCACTGTGTTAGCTAAGCTACAGAGCCAAAACAGGAAGAAACAATCAAGTTCTTCTGAATCCAAATATTTGTAATAGCCAGTGACAGCAGAGTCCTGACCACTGCGATGTGATTAAGTTAGAAGGGAGCAGAACACAGAATGTGTCTCCAGTTTTGCTTCACTTCTATTCTTGGACCATTCATCCCTTCACCAGATGTTCATTGAACACCTGTGATGTGCTGGACAACATGCTGGCGGCTAGGGATACAGCTACCAACAGGATGGAGCCAGCCCCTGCCCTCATGGGGCTTTCATGTCATTATGCCGTTCCCAAATGCCAGAAAGCACAACTATCACATGCTGTAAAGGGGTATTACAGGGAATTGACCTAATCGGAGGGTCAGGAATGCTTCCCTGAGAAAGTGCCCTTTACACTGACCCTTGAGGAATGAGTAGGAGTTAAATGGGCCAAGAGGGAGGGGAGGACATGTGCTAGATCCCTCCCCTTGCCCACTCGAGGGCCTTGCTCCAGCAGTCCTCACCATCTCCCCAACATCATCGTGGTTTTCCTATAATCGTACTGTTATTTTTCTCAACTTGAAGAAAACCCTCTCTTGACCTCATATATCTTCTGCAGCTGTTGTCACATTTCTCTGCTCCCCTTTTCAGCAAAGCCTCCAAAGAATTGCCTGCACTCACCATTTCCAGAAAGTTCCTCTCTTCCTGGTCTCTCTTGAGCCCACCCTCATGAGGCTTTGCCTCCTCCCCTTCATTCTAGGTTGCTCTAGACAGGATCACCAGTGGCCTCTGTTTGCCGGATGGAAGGGCTAGTTCTTGATCCTCTTTAGTATTTTCCCTCTCACACTGTGGAATACAGTTGGGCTCCCTTCTTGACCTTCTTTCCTGAACGCCACCCTGCCTCCTGTCTTGCTGGCTGTTCCTCCTCAGAGCCTGTGCTGGTTCATCCATCCTCATATTCCTGTCCTTTCTCTTACTGTTGAGGGGGACCTAAAACTCAGTCCTCAGAATTTTCTTTACCTTAGTGATCTCATCCAGAGGTCAGGTTGGTGATCATCCTCAAGTACTGATTACTTCGCGTTTATTTCTGGAACTCTCCCCTGGACTCTAGACTCCTACATACAGCTGCTGCTTTGACATTTCCACTTGAC
The DNA here is from genome assembly GCF_047675955.1 of Chlorocebus sabaeus. NCBI lineage: Eukaryota > Metazoa > Chordata > Mammalia > Primates > Cercopithecidae > Chlorocebus > Chlorocebus sabaeus. The sequence goes on from NC_132915.1 coordinate 102,510,486, forward strand.
TATCTGCTAGGTATCTCAACTCATCCAGAAATGAACTCGTTTTTCCCCATACCTCCAACCCAACCTGTTCATCCCAGTTTTTCCTGTGTTAGTAAATGTCCACTCTTGTTGCTCTGGCCAAAAGCCTTGAAGTCATCCTAGATGCCTTTCTTTCTTTCATACCCCACATCTAATTCACCACCAAATTACAATGCCAGAAATATTCTCAGAGTCCTGTGTCTCCCCACCTCCCTGCCACCAACCTGGTGCAACCCACCTGTGCCATTCACCTGGACTATTGCAGTAATTTCCTAACTAGCTTCACTGCCCCAGCCTTGTTCATCCTACCTTCTGTCCTCAGCTTGGCAGCCAGAGTGGTCCTTTTTAAAAAGTCAAACGGGGTCACTCCTCTATTCAAAACCCCTAGTGGCTCACCATCTTGGAGGAGAAGCTAGTAGGTCTCCAAGGCACTCTATGGTTTGGTCCCCACTTCCTCCCTGGTCTCGTCTCTGACCCCTCTCCCCTTCGATCATCTCCTCCAGCCCCTTGGTTGGCCTTTTGGTTGTCCCTTGAGTGCTCTAAGCACACTTGGGACTCAGGGCCTTTATACTTGCTGGTCCCGGCCCCGTTCTTCATTGTTCCCTCACCTCTTTCAGTCTTTGCTGAAATATCACCTTCTCAGTTAGACCATCCCTGCTGATGGAAGATTGTGACCTCACCACTTTCCCCCTGCAGTGTCCTTATCACTGTCAGATACAGGCTGTCTCTCTGCCCCATTCCCTTGAATGCAAACTCCATGAGGGTAGGGGGTGTTTGTGTTGGTCACCGCTCCATGTGCAGTGCCTACCACGTGGCCTGAAATACATAGGAGCTCAATAAATATTTGTTGATGGAATGACAAGACACGCCTGCCAACAGATGCTGAGCAGCTGGGAGTGCTGGAAAGAGGGATAGATTGGGGTGGGGATCCCATGGACAAGTGACTGCCTGAGGAGGTCAGAGCTGTGCAGAGGAGGGCCTATGTATGTATTTGTTAATAACATCCATTGACCGAGGTCCACTATATACCTGACCCTGTACTAAACATTTTGCAAGTGTTTTCCACTTTCCCGTATTCTCATAATCTCCTTTTAAGGTAGATACTGTTGCTGTTTACATTTTATAGATGAGGAAACTGAGACTCAATGAGGCTGAGTGACTTGCCCGAAATCAGAAAGCTAGAAGGTGGCAGAACCAGGGCTCAACAACCCTGGTCTGATGGATTCGAACCCGCTAACTCTGAACGATGACACAGACATGTATTTAATCTGGATATTAGCATCACTACTTTCTGATTTCACATTAATCTATGCTAAAATAACAAGTATGACACAGGACTTACAGATTTTGTCCTCCCTGAACCCCTTTGGGGGCTTCTCCAATGAGGACCCTGCGTCTGGGCTCCACCTTGAACCAGCCAGTGAGCAGTTACAAGAGACCCTGTGCTCTCTGGGGCCCTGCTGAGCTGTTTTCCACTTAAATGACAAAGCCCAAGCATGATTCCTATGGCCTGCTCAGGCCTCTCTGAGGCCAGGCAGAGAAAGGTGTGCGGGAGCTTCTGGTTTGGGCTCTGCTAGGAGGTGGGGCTGCAGTGACGTCAGTGGAAACCCAGCTGAGTTTGGAAGTGTTTGCCTGGTTTCCAACAGTGCTTTGGCTGCCCCTGTGCTAGTGGCCACACCCACCCCAGAACAATGGGGAGGAGCCGCCCCCGACCCTGGGCTAGGGCACGTCTGCAGGGCCACCGCCTTCTTCAGGCTGCTTACCTGAGGCAGTGGGTGACAAACACCTCTCTGTGCCCATGTGGGCGTGGGGCTCCACTGTGGCCAAGAAACTGCCAGAGGCCCAGGAGGCAACCTGGCTGCAAGACAAGGCTGGTTTCCAAACCTTCCTGGACCTCCAGATTTGAGAGGGCTACACTATTTATGGTTGAGTTCTATCCTCTCCCAAACATGGGCTCGCAGAGCTCCCTGGCAGAGTTCTTGCCATTGCACTTGGGACCTAAAAGACCGAGTTTCTTCTGTGAAATGGGGTGATCCAACCCACCTTGCACACTAGGTGAGCAGCATGGAAGCACATCAGAAGCAGGAGATTGGAATAATGTGTTAGCCATACGATAGCAGGAACAACAAAGCTGAAGCAAAACCAACAACAGTAAGGATGCTGAGCGTAGGCCAGGCAGCGTGCCAAGCACTCACACCATCTCCTCGACAGCCTTGCACAGGGCTTTAGGGCTTCCAGGCCCTTCACATCCACATTCTCTCATTTAATCATTCCAACACTCAGAGTGACTTAGTGTTATGCCCATTTCTAGGCTAAGGAAGCTGAAGCTCAGAAAGGTGTGGGGGTAGCTGACTTGAGGTCACGTTGCTAGCAGTGGGACCTCTTGAAACTGTGTTGATTCTGAGTCCTGTTATACCTCCGTGGGGCCTGAGCTTAGTGGGGTGACTCGGAACTGATTGGGTTGCAGGAAGGAAGGGAAGGAACAGGGCACTGTGCTGGGCGCCTGACGTACTTTGTCCCAGGTAATCCAGTGGGTTGTTATTCATCCCGGTTGTATCAACGGAGACATTGCAACCCGGACAGGCTCGGTGACTTGCCCAAGAACACAGCAGATAACAGCCAAAGCTGCCTGAGCCTAGGACCTGGGTCAGCCTGATACCAAGGGCCGTGCTCTTTGGGCTTCTCTTTGAGCCTCAGAGTCATTTATTTTCCTTGGAGTCCAAGACTCCAACCCCAATTCCTCCCTTCCCCCCAGCAGTTTTTTGCCAGTTTGGCGGTTCTTAATGGGCAGTAATAAGTTTGTTTACTTTTGCTCTCTTGATATTTATTCAACTAATTACATCTCAAGGGAAAAAACACCCCCCGCCCCAACCCTGGCATTCCAGCCATCTTAGGACTGGAGAAGAACTCAACTCAATCAAAATGATGCTCCTCACTTTTTTCCTGTGTCCAACAAAGAAAAGCAAATCCAACTGTTTTCCTTGGCTTCAGAATTAAAATAAAAACGATTCTTAAAATTGCTTTTCCACATTGTATTGTGAGGAGTTTCCATCACGCACGGGTTTTCCTTCCCCACAAGTGAGGCTGGTGTGACTGTGCCACGTGACAGCCTTTGCACACCGGGAGGCAGCCTCTCCAGGCCTTGGGTCCCACCCAGTCTCCGGTGGGCTGCCTCTGAGTGTCGCCGCTTGGCCTGATGTGGTGGGGCCACACATCATGTGTCCACATCCCTCTCACCACTGTGGTGCTACGGCCCAAGCAAGGAGCCGCTTTGTGGGAACAGCTGTCATTTTCTTTTCTTTTTTTTTTTTTGAAACGAGTCTTGCTCTGTCGCCCAGGCTGGAGTGCAGTGGTGCGATTTTAGCTCACTGCAAGCTCCGCCTCCCGGATTCAAGGGATTCTCCTGCCTCAGCCTCTCAGGTAGCTGGGACTATAGGCGCCCACCAGCACGTCCGGCTAATTGTTTTGTATTTTTAGTAGAGATGGGGTTTCACCGTGTTAGCCAGGATGGTCTCGATCTCCTGACCCTGTGATCTGCCCACCTCGGCCTCCCAAAGTGCTGGGATTACAGGTGTGAGCCACCGCGCCTGGCCGAAGAGCTGTCGTTTTCATAAGATGGAGCTGTGTATTCTGCCCTGTAGCAGAAGCTGCTGGCCTGGGATCCTCTTTTGAGTTCACCCCAAAGGTTAGAAATGAGAAAAGTTCCAGTAATAAAAAGAATAACAACAACTACTTGTCACTATGGCTCAAGCACTTTATATACATTATCTCACTTAATCCTCCCAACAGCCCTTGGAAGGCGGCCTGTTATTTGAGGGCCGCCATGCATGGTGGCCCCACTTGTGCACTGTGCAACTTAAGGGGGCACAACTCACATTCATAGTCTTTATGTTTTTTATATTTATATTGCAGCAGTTTTCTAATGC